>NW_004524874.1:793941-800364 GCF_000260255.1 Octodon degus
ATGTTGAGCTGTAGGGGACTCAGGTCAACAATTTCTGACATTGCCAGTCAAGCAGAAGACCCAATACTATTATGGGCTACTGGACTCTTTTAGAAAACTTTGCTGAGATTGCACACCTATAATATTTAAATAACAGAACTTAACAACAAAAAGGTGATGCAGATGAATGTCCATTTTTTATTTGTGTATTGAAATGGCTAGGATCTTTATATAGTCATACTCTCTTAATGAATAGAGGGATTTGTTCTAATGGTGTTTTTAAGTAGGATTTCATGTCTGCATCTTGTACAGCAATTAACCACTAGGAAGAATGTATACAATGTGTTAATTATTGAAACTGTCCTACCAGCTTGGTTTGAAACTGTCTCATTGCTATTTGTTTCTCAATAAATTTATGAAAAAAATTAAAAAATAAAAAATAATATTAAGCGCTGTATGGGAGTGCATTCCAGTAATCCCTGTTCTAAAAGGCTGAGGCGGGGAGGTCGGGTCATACGTTTGAACTCTACCTGGGCAAATCAGCAACTTGGTGAGACCCTGCCTCAAAAGTACAAAAATAAAAAAGAGGGTATGAGGATGTACCTCAGGGAAAAGACCCTGGGTTCCCTCCCCAGCAGTGCCAAAATAAGTTCCATGAAAGCTATCAAAATATGCATCACGGGGGCTGAGGGTATAGCTCAGCGGCATAGACATCTGCCTGGCAAGCTCGAGGTCCTGAGTTCAATCCCTGGTATTGAAAAAAAAAATACATCATGTAGTAAAATAGTATAGAATGAAACAAATTTGAAGTTTATGCAAGAAGTATATAACTTTTTAAGTTGTCCTAAGAGACTTGAGGCTCACCTCTTCGCTTTGTAGTTTTCATCCTCTGATATTTTTAAAACTATAAGCAAGTAGAAGTACACATTTGCACTTAAAAATGCACAGAAAGGAAACGTAAAGAAAAAGTATCAAAATGTTCAATATAGATAGCATTTTAAAGGTTGAAACGAAGCACAAACTCTTTAGAACAGTTAATCGTTTGATTGAAAGACTTTGGGTTATCATTTTTATCATATATTACCTATTATAATCTCCTAATACAATTTTGTGTGTACCTAATTCCTGAGGTTGGTTTGAGGAGAAGCGGAGGTGATGCATGTCTAATGTTTGGTGTGCATGTTAGTTAGCTCTGGAATTTCTTACACACACTAAGAGAAGAGGGCATTGTGCAGGCAAAGAAAAAATATTAAATCTCTGGCTTTGGATGTGTGTAAAAAAAAAGGCAAAATTTCATCATCAAGAAAATGAGAAGGCAGTCTTCAGAATAGGAGAAAATAGCTGCAGATGATGAATATGATGAGATGAATATTACAAAATATGTAAAGGACTCCTAAACTTGAATGCAAAAGGGACAATTCAGTTTTAAAGTAGAAAGGAGGCTTGAATAGACATTCATACAAAGAAAATAGACAAATGACCAATAAACTCAAAAATATCCCAACATTACTCATCACTATAAAAATGCCAATCAAAATCACAATGATACAACTTTACACCTACTAGAATAGCTATAATAATTGTTTGAAAAATATATAAAATAAGTGGTGCGGGACTTAGAGACACTGGAACTCTTTTATATGGTTAGTGTGAATGTAAAATGTTATAGTCACCATGTAAATAGCCTGACAGATCTTCAAAAATTAAACGTGGAGTTATAATATGATCCAGCAATTCCACTCCTAGGTGTAAGGCCCAAAGAATTGAAAACATTTTCAAATAGATACTTGTATGTTGTTTGTTAGGGTTCCTCACAGCCTCATTCATACTAGCTAAGAGATAAAAATTTCAAATGTTTGTCATTAGAAGAATAAACAAAATATAGTATATGCATAGAATGGGGCATTACCCATGAGAAGAAATATAGTTTATATGTACCTATATTTCAACATAAACAAAACTTGACAATGTCATACCAAGTGAAATAAGCCACACACAAAAGGATAAATGTGTAACTGCATTGATGTGAAATTTCTAAGAGAGACAAATTCATAGAGACTTAGATTAGAAGTTCTCAGGGACTAAGGTGAAGATGGAGGGAATTAGAGGATATGGCTTAATGGTGATAGTTCTTTTATGGGAATGAAAAATTTAGGACATAGTGGTGATGGTTGAACAACACTGTGAGTGTGAATAATGCTTCTAAATTGTATGCTTGATAATGCCAAAATGGAAAATTTTATGTGATATAGTTTACCACAATTTAAAAATTCAAAAAGGCCAAGTTATGCTAAGGATGTATTTCATTTTTTGTGTGCTGATAAAAATCAAATTATTATGATTGCTATTTGTTCCGAAGAAACCTTCTAATTTTTTATATTTGGCTTTTCTTTAGTGTTGGGACTTAATATTTGACTTTTCTTTAGTGTTGGGACATAAAAAGTATCTTTAGATTTGTTTTTTTCCTGGCCTGCTCAGCCCACCCTGAAGGCAGGGCTGGCATGAATCTCCTGCGCCTGCCTAAGCTTGCCTAAGCAGGCGCTTTAGACCACTGAGCTTTCTCGCCAGCCCCAAGAATTTTAAAATATCTTTCAATGCATTTGCAGAAAAAACCAAAGAGTACAGAATTGTCATCCTGATTTCCATTCTAGTTATGTGACAATATTAATTCAAAACTATGCCTGATTCAACTATTTCAACTAATCACTTACTGAAAGAATGGCTTATATTCTTTCTTTAGCTAAGTAATGATTAGCAAATCTATACACTACAAAGTACTATAAATTCATGTGATCAGATTTATTTTTGTTTTTATTTTTTGTAGTGCTATGGATCAAACTGAAGACCTTGTGCTTTCAAAGCAAGGGCTCTACCCTTGAGCCACATCTCCAGCCCCCATGCAAGTGTTAACTGAAATAAGAATTGATGTGAAAGGCAGATATTCTTATGATCTGCCATGGAGAACGTCAAGTTTGAGGTAGATCTCTAAAATATCTTTTTTATCTTGGAGGAGGCATCAACACTGATGGACATATTAGAGGCTTACTCTCAAGAGTATTCTGATTGACAATAATGAAATGGCATCTTAAATATTGCCTCAATTTCTTTTTTAAATCAGAGAATTGCAATTGTGGGAGTTATCGTTACAGTTTTGATTACTCTTTCACTTAGCACAACAAAAATCTGCAGCTTTTATAAAAATTAAAATCCTTTATCCTTACCAGCAGATCACATATATCATGGTTTTAATGGTTTCTCTTCCTTATTATGCAAAATGCAGTTTTGAGAGTTAAGTTTGGTCACCCATTTATAAGCCTCCTTTTGGCTTGCCCACAGAATCACAAGTAGCAACAGAAGTAGCATTCCTTTCATTTCAACATAGCCTGTTCAATTGCTGCCAAAATCTATTTGATAAATCTAAACCAATCATTGAGCAGCAGACTTCAAAGAAAGCTTGACTAATTCAAATGTATCTCTGTGGTGTAAGACCTGAAGCAGATGAGAAAGGTGGAGAGGTGTTTGACCCTTAAGTACTAATATTGTTCTCCAGTATCTTATTCTAAACAGCAAGGACAATTGAGGAAGCCCAGCTGATGCAGTATACCAGCGGAGTCCTTCAACTGAGCAGGCCTACTTCACAGGGTGCACTGAACCAAGAATGTTCCCTTCTTTTATGAAAAAGAAAGGATCTTTCACATGACCTTTTCATTTTATGTATAGCTTTAACCCCTGGCTTTTATTGTTTTTCTCATCTTTAGTACACACATCATTTTAATTATTGTAGGTATTAATTGTATTTTAACCTTTGAAATTGTAGTTTCACCTTAAATTTTGGGGGACAGAAGGGCCGTAGGTTTTTATATCAAATACTAAGATGTCATACAGTACTTTATAAGTGTTTATTGTGTGTTATAACTCTATAAACATTTGTGTATATTGATTTTTTTAATCCTTATGAATATACATGGACAATTACTAGGACAATTACTAGTATCATTAACATATTATTCCCCATTTTCTTTCTTTCTTTTTTTTTTGCTCTGAATGCCTTCAGGGCAGGTTTGGCTGGCTGGAGTTGTGGGGATCAAACTACAGCAACCTGAGGCTGACAGCTTTGTGGAAGCAGCCACTTAAAGAACTGAGCTAGGGCCAGGCCCCCACCCATTTTCTTTTTCTTTCTTTTTTTAGTACAAGGTCTACAGGGTCTCACTACACAGATCAGACTTGTATTGATCCTCCTGTTTTTAGCATCCAAAGTGCTGAGATTATAGGCACGCACCACCACGCCCAGTCTCAGTTGCTGTCTTAGCATGCCCCAGGGGCAGGGCCAGCACAGCATGTGGTGTGAGGGATTGAACCCTGGTCCCTGCACCTGCCTAAGCAGGTGCTTTAGTCTGCTGAGCTATCTTACCAGTCCTTATTTCCATTTTCAAAAGAGAAAACTGAAACACAGAAAATGATACAGCCAGGAATATTGGTTCCAAAGTTCATGGGACTTAACATACAGTCATTATGCCATATTGCTTTGCCTCATATTTAAAATATTTCTATATTGTTTTTACCATGGAGTTGAGTTCCCATTGATTGTTTTAGTGACAATACGCAGTGTTGTATTCATTCACTCAACATTTATCCAGAATTAATGTATACCACTTGCTTCAAAGACTGCTTGAAGGGCTGTCCAAATAGCTCAGAGGATTATAGCACCTGCAAGCAAGCAAAGGGACCAGGAGTAAGATTCCCGGGCAGTGCCAGCCCCATCCCCAGGGTGTGCTGAGACAGCAGTTGAGACTGGGTATGGTGACACATGCCTGTAATCCCAGATCTTGGGAGACTGTAATCAGAATCACTATGAGTCTGATCTAGTAGTGAGATGCTAAACACCCTGTAGACCCTTCCCTAAAAATATAAATAAATAAATAAATAAATAAATAAAGCCTACTTAGAACAGAAAAGCAAGAGAATTTTCTAATGGTTACAAGAGTTAAATCTACAGAGAAAGATTTTCTATGGAGATAATAAAATTTAAATGTCATCTTCACAAAAGTCTGGCATGATTCTAAGAGAAGGCCAACTGTTTTGTTTGCATAGTCAAAAAAAATTTTAGACATTTTTAGATAATAAGAGATTTAAGTACTGTTGGCTAAGACTATGTCACCTTCTACTCCAAATTCCCCGATGACATACTTTCATCTAAGGTAGCATTGGAATGGCCAGGGATATTTTCAAGATCCAAGTAAGGGAATTAGTTGACAGTGCATTTAATTTGACTTTGTATAACATATTTATATGGACTGAAATGTTATTCATTCATAATTAAACTGCTAGCCATCCCACTTTAAGAATAGTTTCCAACATAAAGTTGTAGAAGAGGCAATAAATTTGGCTTTTGGATTTGTTTAATTACCCCAAAGTAATGAAGAAGCATTAATTATATAGATGTATTATGAAAACATTTTGGCTTCTTATTGATGTGATATATCACCAAAATTGATGAAAATAACATAATTCAAAAATAAGCTCACTAAATGGTGCCATGAAGCCAAAGAATATGTTAGGTTAATTTCTAGATAGGAGAACATGAAGTGATCTGATTGTAGGGTTCACCAGATAATTTTCCCAAACATGACAATAACTTAAAAAAAAACAAAACTATAGGATATTGGGCTGAGGAGCCCACTAAGTGCCTGCCTGGCAAGCTCAAGGCCCTGGGTTCAATCCTCAGTACCAAATGCCATGTGGGCTCTGGAAGAGGCACACTGTGCCAGCCACTTAAACTGGGTCTGGTGGCGCATGCCTGTAATCCCTGTACTAGGGAGGCTGAGACAGCACGATCACTGCAAGCCCAGGCTCCATAGTGAAACCCTGTACCAAACAAAAAAATAATAAAATAAGAGGTTTTTTTAATGTATAGATATTGCCCAGAAGTTGTTTACAACTTTTGAAGGTAAAAGTAACTTTAGTATAGGCAATCATATTAGAAGAATGTATAAATTATTTTTATATAGTCTGTATAAAAGTTAAATTATAAAACCATTGTCATTTAAAGAGATGTTTAGAGTGATCTCAAAATATAGGGAAAATCTATTATAATAGCACATCAGGCAGTTAATCAGCAGAAAACACCACACTACATCTGGTTTCTGGTTCTGTATAAGAGGAGCCTTGAGTTGCCATTCTGTTGTGACAAGTGAAAAGGTGAACAGACTAAACAGTTGTTAGGTTTTTATCTGTGAAAAAAATACTTGAAAATGATAACTTAAAGGTAGAAGGGCTTATTTTTGCTCATCATTTCAGAGATTTTGGTCCATAGTCAACTGGTTTTTTGCTTTTTTGCCCCCCCTCCCATAGTGTAGCAGAAAAATCAGAAAAGTATCATGGGTCAGGGGCATGACAGAAGAAAACTTCTGTGAAAGTCAGGAAGAAGAGAGATAGAGAGAAAGA
>NW_004524874.1:800464-802081 GCF_000260255.1 Octodon degus
TCCTGCCGGCGCAGGGTAGCAGGAAGCTCTCCACACACTCACCGACCTGGGCTAGGACTGGGTCTTGGTTTTTTCTTTTTTAATCCTGTTTTCTTAATAAAATTTATCCTCCAAAATTGTTTCTTTTTATGCTTGAAAAACTATCTTACTGAAGATTTTCTAATAAAGATGAAACTCTTCAGCATACAGGCTCAGTATAATCCCTTTAGTCTATAATCAGCCTTTTCTGTGATTTTTAACCTCAAACCCCTCTCTTGTCCTTCTGAAATGCCACTTGCTCTATTTTTCATTCTACAAATCACATGTGTTTAAGGTAGTTTTCATTTATAATACAATTAATATGAGATGAGAAGGACATTTCACAGGAAGGAAATCAGAAGGAGAGTTTTCCAATCTTTGTCTCAGTTACATGCTCTGAGCATTTGATAATAAATGATAAATTCTGTATTCTTGGTTCATCTAATATTTTAGTCTCTAGAATGAGAATGTTCTTCAATTCCTTTCTTTTCTTGTTTCTACAATGATTACATATCTATTCATGTTTCTTTGAACTTGCCAGTATAATATATCATCCCTCCACTAAACTAGCACAATTCCTTCCTCCATATAATAGATCCTCTTCTAATAGCACCTAACTTCAATAGTCATTCCTTGGGAAAAAGTGAGAAAATTGTTCTATAAATGAAACAAATGTCCATTTCTTCTCTCATTTTTTCATTTTAAATCACAAAATTCTATTGTAGAGGTACTTTACTTAAAACAAATGCTCACTTTTACATACAAAAACAAGGTTAATTAATCTATTCTCCATTAAGAATAGTGATTCAGTTGAGAGGAAAATCCATTTTCAGGACAATATTTTCAATTACTGCTGTAATTGGTATTGTAAATACTTCTGATTCCCTTTAGAGCTCAAAGAAAATAATTTAAATATTATTCTTAAAAAGGCAAAATTTCGAATTTCTGCCGTGTTCCGGGAATCCCAAGACCCAGTTCTAGTCCAGGTCCGGTGAGTGTGTGGGAGAGCTTCCCGCTACCCTGCGGAGGGAACTACTACTGGACCAAGCCCAGGCACAGTGTGGGTAGGACCCTCTATCACCCCCTTGGGACGCCCCCTACCATGCCGCAGCACCTCCCCCACTCTGCCCGCAGAGTAGGAATTTTTGCCCCGTTCAGGGAACCCACAGAAACAGTCCTAGCCCATACCCAGTGAGTGTGTAGAAGAGCTGCCTCTCCCCCTACTCCACCTTGTCCACTCCAGGCTCAACTCAGGCCTGGCATACAAGCCTGGGGTATAAACCTGCAGCAACAATCATGCAGAGTGCAGAGGATAGAACCACCCAGCTACTCCAGAAGCAAAATATCTTGCCAGAGGGGGACAACAGGTTAACCCTCCAGGGCAGCAGCAGGAAGGAGCTGAGCACAGCAGCCAGATCCAAGCCAGGCAGAACTGGATAAAAACAAAATCCAACAATATGCTGTATACAAGAAACACATTTAACTCATAAAGACATTCATAGGCTGAATGTCAAAGGATGGAACACAATACTACTGCCCCAGCACCTCAGAAAAAAACAGGGGTAGCAATCCTATTCTCAGACAGTCTCAACTTCAAAC
>NW_004524874.1:807777-836107 GCF_000260255.1 Octodon degus
AGAGAGAGGAGAGAGAGTGTGTGTGTGTTAAACCATGTTCCAGTGGCCTGCATCATTCTTCTTAGGCCAAATCTTCTCATAAACCTATCTATCTATTAACTCAGTCACAAAAGTGGAAAAATATTAAAAGCTAGACCACTCCAGACATCCTATACCACCTAAGTCAGAAAGTGAGGGGTAGAGACAAAAATGTTGAAAATCTTTTTGAATTTCAGCATCTAGTGGGTTGCTAAAAGCCTGAGAGGAGCATGACATTATGGTGGGCTATGAGAGAACCATGTAGGAGATTCACAGAAGACTCCAAAGCCCACAGATACTCAGATATAGGGTATCCCAATTAGAGAAAGCAACACAAAGAAGAAGCCCATCAGATGTAATTCGCTCACAGGGATGTGTAGAATAAGAAGCAAGGCTGCTTAAAATCCAGATGTTGCCAACACAACATACTGGAAAAAGTTCAAATCTCCCTGAGGGAAGAAACCTGGTGCAGAGGCTACAGACTGTCAATCAGAACCAAGCCCACCAGCCAAGGCCCATGTCAAGAGCCCAGAGAGTGAGATATTCCCAGAAGAGGGCCTCCTTAGATCAGGACACTAAGGAAAGCAAAGTCCAGAGAATTATTCAGAGGGTGGTGACAAAGTTAGGAGTGATGAACCCTAGGACCAGAGAGGAGCAAAGAAAGGTCATGTTCCTAGAACAGGCACTGAGGGGCCTGTGAGCCCAAACCAAAGTTTACTCAAGAAGAAAGTTAATAATATTATTGAAGAAGCTAAATCAATAATGACTTTCTAAATCAGAAGACAGCCAGTCTACATGGTTTCACTAGTGTGTGAATTCTATCAAACATTTAAGGAAGATATTAATATTATTTTTGTATAATTTCTTTCTTTCTTTTTTTTCTTTTTTTTTTTTTTCTTCAGAACCAGGGATTGAACTCAGGCCTTTGTGCTTGCCAGGCAAGCACTTATTCTACTGAGCCATCTCCCTGGGTCCTAGTTTTGTATAATTTCACTCAGATAACAATAACAATTTTAGCAACATTACACTATTACCAAGCCTAATAAAAACAACTGTAGAAAAGAAAACTATAACTGATACTTCATGAACATAGATGGTGAAATCTTCCACCAAATAATAGCAAATCAAATCAAATAATGTGTAAAAATAATTATAAACTATAACAAACTGGGCATAAATTATAACAAACTGGGATTTATCCCAAGAATGTAAGGCCATTTCCTCATTTATAGTTGGGAAATCTATTGATGTAATCTGTCATATCAGCAGCTGAAAGTGAAAAATCAGAGTCTCATCTCAGATGAAAAAGATATACTTGACAAAATCCAATACCTATACCTGACAAAACTCTCTGTTACTTACAAATAGATGAGAACTTCCTCAAGTTGATAAATAACATCTATGAAAGTCTTAAGCTAACATCATACTTAATGATGAAAATCTAGTTTCCCCACTCAGATCAGGGACAGGACAGGGCTGTCCTCTCTTATTGCTCCTTGTCAGCATTGTACTAGAAATCCTTTCTCTTGCAGTAAGACAACAATTAGAAATAAATAGTATAGGGAAAGAAAATATCTTCATTTGAAAATGATATGATTATCTGGCTATAAAATCTGAAACAATTGGCAAAAATTCCTAGAACTACTAAGTAATTGTAACAAAGTTGCAAGATAGGGCCGGCCAAATAGCTCAGCAGATTAAAGCACCTACAAGCAGGGACAGGGGCCCAGGATTCAATCCCCAGGCCTGCTGTGCTTTCCCCGCCCCCAGGGTGCACTGAGATAGGAATTGAGACTGGGTGTGGTGGCATGGTCCTATAATCCCAGCTCTTGGAAGACTGAAAATAAGTGGATCACTATGAGTCCAATCTAGTAGTGAGACCCTGAATACCCTATAGACCCTTTCCTAAAGCACACACACACACACAAAAAAGTTGCAGGATGTAAAGTTAATATGTGACAGTTAATCACTTTCCTGTATACCAGCAATGAACAGGTGGAATTTGAAATTAAAGATGCAATATTATATATATATATATATATATATATATATCTGAAACTTCAAAATGAAATATTTATGTTCTCATCTAACAAAATATGTACAATATCTACCTGGGAAAATAACAAACTCTGATAAAAACAAATCAAGGAAATTTAATATGAACCTCAATAGGAAGACTCCATATTGTCAAGGTTTCAGTTCTTTCCAACTGGATCTGTAGTCAGGGCAGTTCCAGTTAAAATTTCAGGAAATTTGTTTTGTATATAAACTGACTTCAAGGTTCATATACAGAACAAAAGGACCCAGAATAGCTAACATAAGATAGAGGGAGAAAAACAAAGTTGGAAGACTGACACAATTCAATCAACATTAAGACATTATAAAGCTGCAATAATCAAGGCAGTGGGATGTGGGAGAAGAAAAAGAGACAATAAGATGAGTGGCACAGAATAGAGCCCATAGACCCACATACACATAATCAATCGATGTTTGACAAAGAAATAAATGCATTGCAATACAGAGAAATGGAAGTCAAAAGAAATGGTGCTTGAAAAACTAAATAGCCACATATGACTCAGTAAGTCTAAAATCAAGTCTTATACCTTCCCCCAAAATTAGCTCAAAATAAATCAGAGATCTAAAAGGAAATGGAAAACTATAGAACTTCCAGAAGATAATATGGCAGGGAACCTAAATGGCCTTGAGTGTCAAAATCCCAGAGGCATTATCCACAGAAGAAGGAACTGATAAGCTAGATTATCATTAAGATTAAAAAAGACCTACTTTGTGTAGACATTGTCAAGAAAATGAGAAGTCATGCAACAGAGAGGAATGAAATATTTGTAAAAGACATCTGATAAAAATACAAAGTACTCTTACAGTTCAGCAACAAGAAAATGAACACACTTCAAGATATGTGCCAAAGGGCTTAACAGAAACCCAAAGAAGATGGCTAATAAGAATGTGAAAAGGTGTGTCCACATCACCCAGCATTAAAACACTGAAATCCTACTACACTGTAGGTCCATTTACATTATAGCTATGAAAAGGGCCAAAATAAAAAAAGCAAACTTGACAATGTTAAGTGCCTACAAGAGTACAGAAGAACAGGTATCCTCATCCAGTACTAGTGGGAATGTAAAATGCTATAGCCACTTTGGAATAGAGTTTCAGTCATTCTTATAAAACTAAAACTATGTTAACCATAAAATCAAGTACTCATGCTTTTTGGTATCTATCCAAGGAGTTAAAAACTTAGATCCATACAAAAATCTGTACACAGATGTTGATAACAGCTTTACACATTTGATCTTAGCCAAAAAGCCTGAGAAGTGATTTATAAAAGCTTTTCAATAATAGAGCAAACCTGGAAATAAACAAGATATCCATCACTGGCAAACTGGCTAAAAAAATATGATACTGCCAGACAGTAGAATATTATTTAACACTAAGAAGGAATGAGGTATCAAGCCATGAAAAGGCTTAGAGGCACCGTAAGGACGTACTACTGAGTAAAAGAAGCTAGTATTAAAAAACTACATAAATCTACTTTTTTTTTTTTTCCTTCCAGGACCGGGGATTGAATTCGGGCCCCTGTGCTTGCCAGGCAAGCACTTATTCCACTGAGCCATCTCCCCAGCCCCATAAACCTACTTTTAAGTATGTGACATTCAGAAAAAGATAAAATATGAAGATAAGAAAACAATTAGTGGCTTTTAGGTGTTCAGAAGGTAGGAGGAATGGTTAGAAATTTGGAGCACAGAGGATTTTTATGATAATGAAACTATTTTGCATGGTGTTGTAATTCTGGCTATGGTCGTACATTCAACTGGGTGCACAGAATGTACAATCCTAGGAGTAAATTTAAATGTAAGCTAAGGACTTTTGGTAATTATGTTCTGCCACTATTAGACACGTCACATTGCAGTATGGGGTTACATGATATTCGTGGTGCTTGTCAGCATCTCAGTGTTTATGGTTTGTTGACTTGTTTCCTCATTCCAAATTAATGCATAGTCCTCTGTCTAGCTTTATTTTCATAACTTGGTGTTCTCTAATAGAGGGCCCCCAATAGATACATGAGTATCTACACCAGGACTTATCCTTGGATCACTGCTTAGTATTTTTAGTTTATAAAATATTTTTACGTTTAGTTTCCAAATTAATCTTATCTCTGCTTTCTCAGTATAGAAAAGGAAGCTCTAAGGCCTTCAGTAATTTGCTGAAATCTATTGATGTCTAAAGTTCCATATCCAGAACGCAGACTTACAATGCCTGATTCCCTGTCCTACACCGCACTGCATTCTGTGCCTAAAGTTTTGTTAATTAAGGCATAACGAGTTACAAATTTTTGACTGAAGGAAAGCAATGACAGATTGTAATGCATTAGCATGTCTTTATGTCTTAGTACATTTTGCTGGTGTAGCAAAATACCACGAACTCAGTAATTTGTAAGCAACAGAAAATTATTTCCCCTAATTCTAGAGTGTAAATTCCAGATTAAGGCATGGTAGGTTTCTTGTGTGTTAAGGGCTGCTCTCTGCCTCCCAGACAGTGCCTTGTTACTGCATCCTTTTGGAGGGGGCAGAATCTATGTCCTCAAGGAAGAAAGGGCCAAAAGTACAAATGTACCCCTCCAGCTCTTTTATAAAATCCCCAACACTTCATGAAGGCCCTGCTTCCACTACCTGACTACTTCCTAAAGGCCTTACATCTTACTACAATCGGTCAGCAATTACACTTCAAGACAGGAATTCTGATATGTAGGGGCAGTGAGGACATTCAGACCAGAATGCTTTGTAAGGAACACTTATTTGTCCTCCCATAAAGCTTTAAAGATCTATCTGAGTTCTTAATATAACGGTTTCTAAATTTAGACTTCACAAGTTGGGATTTGTAAATGTTCAAGGAGATGACAGAGTAGCTTTCTTATTAAAGCAAGCGAGATGTACATGAGGGTAAAAGGGAGCATGCAAGGAATAGAATAAACTATTTTCAAGCTTGGTGCTTTATTTTTATATAACAATATTTCCCTTGGCTCCTTATTTTATTTAGGCTCGAATGATTGCATTAGGCCATGGAGTGAGTTGTACTAGGTGGAATGAAGCATAGAGACTTCAAACAGGAACACAGCTTTGTTTATACCTAGTACACCTCACTGGTTTTTATGTCTTTGAATCTATCTAGGCATCACAACAGTTGCCATGCTCTTATTACTTATTTGGTTTTTTATCATATTCTAGGCACCATTCTAAGTTTTTTACATATATGCTATTAACCCATGAGAGTCACATCAATGCTATGAGGTTGACGTTGATATGAATATACCTAGTTGCATCCATTTGCTACTCATAAGTGAAATAAATCAGACTCACACATTTAAACATCATGTGGTCTCTCATCCACATGGCTGACACTGACAAAGAATCTACAATCTGAGGTACAGGATCTCAGGATAAATCCTGAGGGGATTTCACTGACCTTATCAGACCCAAAAGCTACAACTCTTGTTGCATAGGTCCTGCTTTACCTTAGTCTTAACCATCCAGCAGAAAAGTATAAAAACGAAATATAAGAAGTAAAGCCATGCTGTTATGTTGAGCTGTAGGGGACTCAGGTCAACAATTTCTGACATTGCCAGTCAAGCGGAAGACCCAATACTATTACGGGCTACTGGACTCTTTTAGAATATTTTGCTGAGTTTACACACCTATAATATTCAAATAACGGAACTTAACAAAAAAAGATTATACAGATAATGTCCATTTTGTATCTGTGTATTCAAAGTGGTTAGGATAGATATATAGTTACATTCTCTTAATGAATAGAATGATTTGTTCAAATGGTGTTTGTAAATAGTATATCAAGTTCGCATCTTGTACAGCAATTAACCACTAAGAAGAATGTATGCAGTGTGTTAATTATTGAAACTGTCCTACCAATTTGATTTGAAACTGTCTCATTGCTATTTGTTTATCAATAAAATTATGGCAAAAAAAGAAACAAGACAGAAATGAAAAAAAAAGAAAATGAAAGAGTGACTAAGATGTAAAAGATATAATAGACACTGTGAAAGGGCAAGAAACTGCTCAAAAAAGGAAAGAATAACTAGGATGGAGGGAGAAAAAACTAAAGGAATATATTATAACTAATATATACATATATATATTAATTAATTGTTCTACTAATTTGTTAGTTCATTGAAAAGAATAGTTAGTGTTTTTATCAATCTTAAGTGCCTATATCAGGAAATATAAGCCTCTGCTTTGAGGATAACATTATGCAATATAACAACCACTGTAAATTTCCTATCATCTTGTTTTGAAATCTGTATAATTTTTATTCTTTTAAAAATAAAAACAAATACAAAAATACGAACATTTCTTGATGAAAATTGAGGCATGTGAAGGTTAAGTAACTCACTAAACCCATGTAGCTATTTAAATGGCTGAGCAGTTTCAGCTTCACGTTCAAACTTTGCTGCCTGACTCTTAAACCAGATACTATATTGCACCCCCATATTCTATCTGTGAGGCAATATCTGTTGTAATGCTTGATGTCTGTGTTCAGTTTGAAGGCTGGAGCCTTGAATCATATTTTATTTACATTAGACTCCACTTCTTTGTCATTGTTTCCTCTGTTAGAAATTCTTTTGTCATAATTATAGGTTTTTTGAAATGGCAGTGTCTTTTGGCACTGTTCCTCAGATAGTTATGGATATTCAGATGACATATGGTTCAAAATTATGAGGAAAAATTTCACTGAAGTTTACCTAGGGCATTCTAAATGATGTCAAGCTAACACCCACCCACCATGGAAGCTTCAACTGCGACTTATGACCAATTATTTTCCAATGCATTCTCTAGATAACAATCAGCTTTGGAAATGTAACCCATATTTTGTTGCAGGATTTGGATTTGGCTTAATAACAAGCTCAGTTTCTTTCCTTGCCAAGCATCAGAGAAAAACTAAACTCTTGGCAGTCAAATTGCTTGTCCCACTGCTTGGTCTACTTAAGAAATCATGTTTCAACCTCAACATTAAAATTGTGCCATTCTGTGTATATGTGTGATCATGGATATGTCTTTGAGACACACATTTTAAGCAAGTCGATATAAACCACCTTTTCTGGTACTATAATTTTCTGAAGAAATGTATTTGTCTTGTCCTTGTTTTCCAAGTCTCCTGTGATTACCCCTTGAAAGAGCAGTGTAGTCTCACTCTCTCTGCCAATTTCTCTACATGGCATGCTGAGCTTTCCCCAGTGAAGGCCTCCCTTGCTCTCTACTGCCCTGATTCAAATCTATACTCCACCCCCAGATGCTCTCCCACTCTGTTCTGCTTTGTTTGTCTTAGTACTATCTATCATCTTCTAACACATTAAGCGGAACTATATGGAATTGTCTTCTATATAGGGCAAAAATCCATCAGCTCATTGATTTGGCTTATTGGCCTTCCATACAATATCTAGAGGAAGATAGGATATTTTGTTGCCTGCTTTCATCACTGATGTAACTCCTACTAAACTCAGTGCCTGTCCATTGCAATAAAAGCTTGATGAATTAATTAAACCATCTTTATGCTTTGAAATGCTTTTTTTCAATAATGTATGAAGATGAGAAAGCAGGTTGGTGGCTACTAGTATGTCTATATGGAAGACATTATGGGCCTGGTAAAAATTACCCAGATGTAATTTTTTTAAATTTCTCCAGCAATACCCTTTGCTATATGCACACAGCTCACATATCATTTCTGATTCCAATGCCATAGCCTATACTCCACCCTGTTGTTGGTAGTAGATACTAAATGACATCCATCAGTGCCATTTGATAAGGAATATTCTGTAAAATTCATTTTACTTTCCCTGTGAATGTGATTTGTTAATGTTGTGGCTAGTTTAACAAGCAACTCTGTGACAACAAAACTTGTACAACACTGTATCTCTGTGACTGAAGTCACATTTCCTTAAATTGATTTCCTGAGTTAATCAATTTTGTTCTCAAAACATTAGCATGAACTTACTCTGGTAAACTGTAGAATTGGTTTACTAGAAAGGTCACTATCCCTTATTTGAAAATAAGAGACTTATGTGTTTCTGTTTCATGTAGCCCCACAGCAGACAATACATAGGGGTAGATTTGGCTGGGTATCTTATCCAGCAGTCTATTTTTAAAAATATTCAAGTTATGTTTTATTTGTAAATAAACATTTTGTACATAGAATATTTGTCAGAACTAAAATACTTTGTACTTGAACCCAAATAATGTTACAGTTTCATCATTACTTTTATGCTTTTCTGGAATTATGTCGCTAATTTGATAGCTTTAAAATTCCAGTATTATGCAAATTATCTAAAATTTCATTAACTGCGACCAGGTCACCTTTTCAAACTATATAGCTATCCCTGTTGCCTTTGAACATTAAAGAAATAGTGATTATAAGAAGTAATAATATTTGGGAGACACTACAATGTTGCACTTAGTATTGATGAAATGTAGATGAGCAAAAATAAGTAACTACTTTTACTCGAAAGAGACAAGCAACCTATACACTATTTGATAACATACAGATAATTGTGTTGACGATTGTTTTAAAAAGTGACTCTTTGGGGAGGGCCCTTGGTTTGAGTATTTGCCAAATACTTTGGTGTAAATATCCCAACTATGTCCAATTTTAAGCTACTAGTGACCTTCAAATTTTCTGGGCATGCTGTAATTCATTCTTACTAAGTTAAAGTTGGACTGGCCTGCCACCATACCATTTTAGAAGCCCAGGAATCTCATCTTGAAAAGTTCTGGCAAAAAGGAAAAAAAAAGCTACCTACTCTGATATAAAGTATTGTAACTTAAATTGTCAGACCTCCTTCATTTCAGTATAACTTTGGTCCTTAGTACTTGCTTATGGGGTGAAAGTAATTATAAGGCAGCAAAGGTCTCAATTTTTGAGACAAAGAAAAATTTCACATTTATAGCTTGACTTTATGACGTATGTGAATTTAAATTGGAGAGTGTCTGGAGGATAAATAATTAAAATTGACCACACATTTATTTAAATCTTTGAAAAATTGGTGTATAATGGGTTGAACTGTATCCCTTAAAAAGATAGGTCAGAATTCTAACTCTTCTCTCCTTCACATGCTGGCAAATGTGGCTGTTGGAAAGAATCTTTGCCAAGGTAATGAGGTCAAAGATCTCTAAAGGGCATGGCATAGATTTAGAATGGACCCTAAATCCAGTGATCATTGTTTTATGAGAACATTGACAAATAGGCACAACAAGAGGGAGGGCATGTAAAGACAAAGATAGAGATGGAGCTGTGCTGCTACAAACCAGGAAGTACCAGGCACCCTGAGAAGCTGGAGGAGACAAAGAGTTCTCCAGAAGATACCCAGATTGTGGCCCTACTGACTCTATGATTTAGATGTATAGTCCCAGAACTGTGAGAATAAATTTTTGTTGTTTAATGCCACTAGTTTGTGATAACTTTTGTGGCAGCACTAGGAGATTAATACACCATTTACCAAATTGGTAGCCAAACATCGAAAAATAGTTTAACAAGTTTCAGTTTTCAACTAAGCTATAAACCAAGCTACACAAAAATTATTATTTACTTGTATTTTCCACAACAGTTCTATTTCTGGCAATAATTATTTTAAATGTAAGACTACTAGTAACTGACCAAAAGTAATTAGTCATTAGTAGTATACAGTACTTTGTAAAGTATGAAGACCAGAAGTTTTTTTTAATTAATTTTATTGAGAAGCAAACAGCAATGAGACAGTTTCAAAACCGATTAATAGGACAATTTTAATAATTAATACATTGTACATTGTTATCTTCTTAGTGGTTATCCATAGTACAAGATGCAGACAGGATATACTGTCCAAACACTATTTGTACAAATCTTTCTTCTCATTGAATTAAGAGAAAGTAGCTGTATATCTATCCTAACTATTCTGTGAAGACCAGAAGTTATTAAGATCACTACTTTACAAGACATCAGTGTTCACAAAATTAAATAAATGCTTATAGAACTCAGAAAGGTAACTTGAATGAGTGAATTCAACTGGACCTGACAATCAATAGTGTATGAGAAGACTTCTAGAGAAATTCAGGCTCATGCTCTACTCAAAACAGAATTCAAATATTTAACTCCAGCTGCATATTACCAGTGGAAATGTGAGTTGGCAGATCCTCTGTTTTTTTCTGAAAGGAAAGCAGAAACCCAAATATTTAAGAGATAGTCTTGAAATTTTAAATGTTTCAAAATGCAAGGAGGAAAGATAAATGAAGTAAAGAAAGTCTATCTCCTTTCAATTTTTGGACAAGTCTGTGACCTCTGCATTTTATACAATAAAAGCTTGTGTACACTGACAACTGGAACTGTTTTGTAAAGACTTCAATTAACATGTTTCTCAATAAACTAGATTTAAAATTTTCTGTCCTTTATCTTCTTGGTTAGAGTAGTTAGGGTGACCAATAGTCTCTAGAAAGGAAAATCTTAAATTTGCAGTGAACTTGTTTTGTAAAATAATTTTGAAGGAAAATTTGTCAAAGTCTTGTATTTCAAAATAATAATTTATTTAGTAATTTGGCCTTTGTGCTCTACATTGCAAAATTTCAAAGTTATCTTCCCAAAATAAAAATTTTTACTTCATGAGGGATTTCAACCTCTTATCTCATGTTTAAAGCCTGTAACTTTTAGAAGCAGTTATGTCTTAAAATGTTAAGCATCCCTCTTGAAAAAAACCTCATTTTCTCAAGTTTTTAAAGTTACATTTGGAGCATGTATTTTTAGCTATGGGGACAAGGGTGAAATTGTTTGTTCTGCCTGGTGTCATTCGGTCTTTAAATTTCATGAAAAAGAAATAGGAAAAGCTTCTGGACAATGTCCTGCAGCATATAGAGGATGAAGTTAATTTGATTCTTTATTGCTGCCTACTGTGAGGTAACAATGGGCTGATGACAGTTTACATTATCCAGAGGCACAGCCCTCAGCAAAGCACTAAAGGCACTGTCACAGTGGCTGGCGGGAGGGGGGGGGAGCAGTGCTCTGAGTACAGAGTCTTTGAAAAGGTGCTACAGAAGTGGGTCAGATGAGGCCTGTCAGAAAGGGAAGCAAAGCAATGTGACATAACATTATAGCAGCAAATGAGAGGAAAGCTGGCCATTCCTCAAAACAGTGACTTTTCAAAATGAAGGAATGGGCTGGGGAGATATCTCAGTGATCTAAGTGCCTGCCTGGCAAGTGCAGGGACTTGGGTTCAATCCCCATTACCACATGTTGTGCCAGCTAATGGAACTCTGGGAACACCATGCTGGTCCCAAAATCAGGCAAGGTGGTACACACCTGTAATCTCAGCACAGGGGAGGCTGTGACAGGAGAATCTCTATGAGTCTGAGCTGTGTATCATGACCTTGTATCAAATAAATAAGTAATTTTTTTTTTAAAATGAAGGAGGGCTGGAGATATAGCTCAGTGGCATAAATGCCTTCCTGGCAAGCACAAGGTCCTGAGTTCAATCTCTGGTCCAAAAACAAATAAATAAATAAAAATAAAAGTAAAAATAAAAATGAAGGAAAGAAAGGTGTGTCTGTCTCATGGGACAAAGATGGTAAGATGAACAGTGAGGATAAGTTTAATAGCATTTAAATAAATACAACCAATTGAGGAAATACTAATATAGATTTAGTAGATTCACCTTAACTAAATATATATGGCCATAAGGAACAATAATACCTAATTTGTTAGAATTTTGAGTAGGTAACTGGATGTATGATAAATGGGCAAGAAAAGTTTGCCTATGGATGGAGAGATGAGAAAAAAATCTAAAGAGAGATGTAAGTTAATATTTTTCTTTATAGAAAAGGACTTAATATTTCTTCTTGATAAAAGTTGACTCAATATTTTAAACTACAAATATAAAAAGTAGCTTAAAGGAGGAGGACTGTGTAAATACCTACTTCGTTTTTATCCTTGTATTAATTTTGAATCAAATAACTGGTCAGTCAACCCCTATCTTAATTGACTTACTTGTGAGCACTGAAATAGAGCAAGGTATGTCCCCGGGTACCTTGTATGTCATTGGTTTATGTACTTATTATACATTTTAGCATTGCTTTAGTGTGAGTTGCTACTCTTTTAAAAATGTTTTATAGGGCTGGCCCAATAGCTCATCGGATTAAAGAGCCTGCAAGAAGGTGCAGAGGCCAGGGATTCGATCCCCAGGCCTACCGTGCCAGCCCTGCCCTTGGGGCGCACTGAGATGGCTATTGATACTGGGCATGATGGCGCTTGTCTGTAATCCCAACTCTTGGGAGGCTGTAAACAGGCGGATCACCATGAGTCCAATGTAGTAGTGAGACCCTGAACACCCTGTAGACTCTTCCCTAAAATACCAAATAAATAAATAAATAAATAAACAAACAAATGTTTTATAGAACTATATGCTGTATGGCCTCAGAAGCATCCTTACACACCTCGTGTCTACTACATCTCTTGCTTGCATAAAGAGGCCGTGTCACATGGTTAAAATACACCACTCAGGTGTGTGTTGGTCTCCATGGTGCTCACACAAAGACAGAATTGATATATTAGTAATAAATCTCAGAGCATATCCCCCTTAATATGTTTCTCAGTTTTAAAAGTGCTATAGTACTAAGAAACTAAGAAGCAATAGGTTCTCCTGGCTCAATCTTACTCTTTTTTCAGAAGAGACAGCTGTCTTTTCTAGTAATATCAATGGCACATTGTGTGTGCTGCTTTATTATTTAGCAAGGCTGAATAAGAATTGTGTGCTTCATCTTTGGGATTCTTCAGGAGATTAACGAGCTTTGGAGTGAATGTGGGACCTCAAAATACCTTCATATGTTTGACTTGCATATTTAGCTGTTTGGAATTCAGCTGTTTCCTTAAGTTTCAAATATAAGATGTTTGTTGTCACATAATATGTGGTGGTAAAATCTTGTTTTCTATTGTCACTCCTATTTCTTTGCATTTAAAATCAGAATAAATTTCATATATCTAAAAAAAGGAAATAGCTATCTTCTTTATCATTAGCTCTTTCCCCACTACTTTAATTGATCTGTTTTAGACATAGCATAGTGTGGATTAGGATGCAGGTGTCTCCCGGAATCCCTCTTTTATGTTTCTAACAGAAGTTGTTTTAATTCTTATTAAACAGTAGCTCATTTACATGTTTAGTGAGTGGACCTCAAGGACAATTGAATTGCTCATAAGGGAGACTGATCAACAAGAGCTCCTTGTGGCGAACGGGCCATGTCGGCACTAGACGTGATCGAAGTTAAACAGTAAAAACCAAAAATATGCTGTGGGTAAGACTTACACAGGCTTTTAAAATCCTAGTTGTTAAATTCTAAGGAGTTAAACTTTGGATGGACATAAACATTTTATTCCAAATATGCTAATTTCTTAGGAAATTTACCTATTTTACATAAGTATTCAATATATATATACATATATTTAATTAATTTATTTATTTATTTTTTTGAGGAATCGGGGATTGAACTCAGGCCTTTGTGCCTGCCAGGCAAGCGCTTATTCTACTGAGCCATTTCCCAGCCCTCAATTTATATTTTTATGGGACACTAGTTTTATAACTGGAATAGACAACTGCATCTATGTGTGTTTGTTTTGTGTTTTTGTTTTCATCAACACATTTCATGTTAAAAGTATATAGGAACCATTAAAATTACAACTTAATTAAATGTAAAATTTAATTAGAGTTTGTGAAATGTGGCATCCTTTAAAATGTGTATTGCCTGAGACTTTGCAAGAAAATAAAAGTGTAAAAAATTATCTTTGCCCTTTACTGAAGGATGAGGAATAATTTTCTTCTCAAATGAACACATACAAACTCTTAGGAATTCTGTCTCTAAGGATGTTAGTTCTGTTAGAATACATAAATTATGAAATCATATTTTAGCCTAGGTTCAGAAATCTGCCAAACATTTTTCCTTTGCATAGATAAATTTGTTATCATTATATTTAAAAAGAAAACAAAATATTCTCTTTTGGCAAAGGCCAACTCAAAAGATGTTTCCATAGAAACCTAAGAAGAAAAATAAATGGGAATATCACTTTAGCTCTGCTCAAAACAATCTAGTGGGCCCAAAGATTCAGACTTGGATTGAAATAACATTATCCAGATGTTACATGGCTATTAGGAAAATAAGTTTATGCATTAAATATGTAAGTTCTAAATAGTTGATTTATTGCTCTCGCCAATTTGTTTTTTTGGGGGCTCTTTTCACTTATTATTAGGACAGGAAGGAATTTCAGGTCTTTGTGTAATAGTTGCAATGATTTTGTAATTTCATTTATTTTAATTAAGCTTATTTGGTATAATTTAGATATAGATCATTATCACATTCATCATAGGGAACTGGTTCCTGCACATAACATATCTTGATTCCCCTTTTTTTCCATTTCTCTGTCCTCTCTACAGTGCCCTTTCCTCTCGTCATTTACACAGCTTTGTTTCCATTGAATCTTTCTTTTCTCACTTTTTTTTCTTTTTGCTTCCTTCTTTTCCTCCTCTTGGCTCCCCAGTTCTCATTTCTTTCTGAACAATTTCTTCCTATTTCACAATATCTATCATACACTTTGGTCCTCATTTACATTTTTAATTTCTCACACCAGAGAGGCAGATCAATATTTAAATATGTAGGTTTGATTTATTTTTTCTCTCAAGTATGATCTCAAGGTGCATACATTTACCTAGGAATGTCTCAAGTTTATTCTTCCTTTTGGCTGAGTAGTACTCCATTCTATAAAAAAAATCTTTATCATTTCATCAGTTAATGAGCATTGGACTGTTTCTAAGATTTATATATTATAAACTGCCACTATAAAGATGGATGTGTGTATATCATTTTGTGTAATACTTTTAACTCATTTGGGAAGATACCAAGAAGGGGCATATATGGGGCACATGAAAACTCAGGCTTTAGCTTTTTTGAGGCATCTCCACACTGATCTCTCTAGTGGTTGCACCAGTCTACATTCCTACCAACAGCAGAGGATTCCTTTTTCCCCATCACCACACCAGCAATTGTTTTTGCTTGATTTCTTGATAATAGCCATTCTTTCTGGAGTGAGATGGAATCTCAGTGCTGCTTTACTTTGCATCTCCTGAATGACCAGTGATGTTGAACATTGTTTAATATATTTACTTGCTATTTGTGTTTCTTCATCTGAGAAGTATGTATTTATCTCCCTAACAAAGAAAATAAAATATTTTTACATTGAAAAGTACAGTACTTTGATATAAGAGATTGAAGAGGCTATCAGAAAATGGAAAGATTTCCCTTATTCATGGTTAGGAAGAACCAACATAGTAAAAATGGCCTTGCTTCCAAAATTATTATACAGATCTAAGACAATCCCATTCAAAATGCCACTAGCATATCTCAGAGCACTATAGAGAACATTCCTAAAATTTATTTGGAACCCAAAAAGAGCTAGAAGGGCTGAGGAGATAGCTTGGTAGAATAAGTGCTTGCCTGGGGAGCTACAGGGTCCTGAGTTCAATCCCCACTTGTTGTATGTTACGGGTTGGTGCTGAAAGAAATGACGAGAAGACCTGATGAATGTAGCTTCAAAGGTCTCACTGAGATTAGTCTCTCTCCAAGCCCAGAGCCTCGGAAACATCTCACTTTTATTGAGGGGTAAAGGCAACTAAGGAATGTGCATAATTACCTAAGTGAATACAAACTACTATCTCTATTGACTTCCACCATTTGCCTAACACTAGGTTCACCCAAATGCTAGCTGATAACATCCCAAGCAAGGGATCAAAGGACAAAGCACCTGCAGGAGAAGCTGTTATCTGCTGCTTTGGGTCCCAGCTTTCCGGGAATTTGCAAATGGACAGCAACCCTCCTCAGGCTCAGTCCAGTGTTCCCTACTGTCTTGGGACATCAGGCTTTTGTCTTAAAACTATGTCTCTACATCCAGTACCTCAAAAATAAATAAATAAATACAACTCACAGACCATAAAATTCACTCTTTGACCGGGGAGATAGCTCAGTACAATAAACACTTGCCTGGCAAGCATAAAGTCCTGAGTTCAATCCCCAGTACTGAAAAAAAAAAAAAAAAGCTGGAATAGCAAAAATAATTCTACACAACAAAATCAAGGCAGTGGCACCACAGTCTATGACTTGAAATTATAGTACAGAGCTATTGTGATTAACACAGCATGGTGCTGGCAAAAAACAGAACCAAGGATCAGTGGAATGGATTAAAGATTCAGAAACAACGACAAGTACAGTAAGACATCTGATCTTTGACCAAGAGGTCAAACACATTTATTGGAAGCTTTCTTAAATAAATGATTCTGGAAAACCTGACTTTCCCTAGCCCCAAAATTCAATCTAGATTCATATCTCTCATCATGTACTAAATTAAAATTAAAATGGATAAAAGATTTAAATATTAAAACAAATACTAAATCTACTGGAAGATAGACTATATAGAACTTGTGAAGATATAGATGTAGATAAAGACTTGATGAACAAAATCCTGATTAGAAGAGAGATATTACAAAGAATGACTGCAATCTCATCTTATTAAAAAACTTTTTCTCTCACAAGTAAAGGATCTGTTCAAAGGGAAGGAACAACTGGGATGAGGGAAAGGACAAAAGAAAGAAATAAGGAAGGGAAAAATGTATCCTTATGTATATACACAGCATAGCTTGGATAATTGTACTGTTGATTTCTGCTGGTCTATTGAAAGGAACAGTTAATGCTTATTTTTTTTTCTTCTCCTTTTTAATTTCTTATAACTCTTTTTAGACCAATTGTGCATGCTTATATCTGGTAATCTAGACAACTAATTTGAAGACAATATTATGTAATATAACAACCATTATTGGATTCCTATTTTTTTGTTTAGTGAAATTTTGAATTGTTTCTAATGGGTTGTTTTTGAGCATTTTGCATTCTCTTTAAAATTGAATAAAAAGAAAAGAAAAAGGAATTCTGAAACTATGAGGTTTACTAGAAATTGATTTTTTGTTTTTGCTTTTTGGTTTTTAGAAACAGAGCTTTGTTATGTAATTCAGGCTGGCCTTGAACTCACTGTGTAGTACAGGTTAGCCTTCGAGTCATGGTGATTATCCTTCATCAGCCTAAGAAGCACAAGAAGTACAGGCATGTGCTACCTTGCCTAGTTTGGAAATTAAAATTAAATTAATGTGGAAGTTGTAAGAATTCATTTTTTTCACAGATCATAAGACGGAAGGACATTAATATAGTGAAGGTACATTCTAGCTCAATAAAATGCTAATAAATATTAATAAACATAGGTTTCTTTTTCTTAGAAAAATAAAATGCTTTTGCATGGCAAGAGAAACCACTCACAGTAAAAAGACAACCCACCAAGTGGGTTAGCCAGTTGTTCCTCAGACGAAAGACTAATATGTAGAACATTCAAAGAAATGAAAAATATCAGATCCCCAAATTTAGGGACCCAATCCAAAAATGAGCATCTAAGATATAAGCTTTATAATTTTAGAGCCCAGTGAGAAGAGATGAACTGCTTTTCAATTCTTCTATAGCTCATATTGCTCTGGTTGAGGTAGGCCATGATGCCATCTAAGAAGAAGCAACCTGTATATATGATAAGGGATTAATTTCAAAATATATGGGAAAATCAATAGCCCCCACACACACGTACTTGATGAAAATATTGCAAGCACTTGACATATGAGGCATCAATAAGTCTACAAAAAGATGCTCAACATCTTTGTCAAGGAGATTTAAGTAAAAGCTTTCATGACATATTCTCTCACCAGTTATGATGGCTATTGTATCATCCCTGAGAAAAACTATGACTTCAGCATCACATTCCTCAGACAACCCTTTTGTGTTCTCAAGACTTTTTGCCAAGCTTAGGGGACATTGTAACTGTTCCCTAAGGGAATAGACCAGATAAATATAGACCAGATAAATATTATCTAAAGGACTCTGGGACATGGGACTGGTGTCATCTGTAGAAAATGCCTTTGCTGATTGTATGCTAAGTCACCTGTCCTTTCTTCAAAGACTGGTAATACAAGGAAACAAAACAAGTTAATGAGGTCACTGCTGTATCATTTAATCTATAGAATTCCCAGCAATCACTGAATGTACAGCAGGGCATTGTGGAGTGCTGCAGTCCAGCTGGCTCCCACTGGACACTTTATATTCTCTCAGGCCATCTCCATGCCCATTAACCTCCACTGGTAAATTTCCTATCCAGCCTACTGCCACTGAACCCTCTCTGTTCTTATTGATACCTTAATAAAACTTATCTTTCACAAATCATCCTTGGTACTTTCTTTGGTCTTGGCAGCACAACCTACTGTGCAGCACACCTGGGATGTGGACAAGGCAGGTACTATCAGGATAAAAAATAAGTGTTTCTAAAAAACATGGAAGAACAAGAAGATATATACATCAGGACCAAAAGAGATATTTACATACCTTGTTTACTGCACTAATATTTGCAATAGTCAAGATGTAGAAAAAAACCCCACATGCTCACCAACAAATGACTAAAACTTCATTAGATTCACAGTAGAATATTATACCATATTGAAAAAAAAAGGAAATTATATTATATGCCACAAGAGGGTGAATCTGGAGGACATTATTCTAAGTGAGATAAACTAGTCACATTAAGATGTATTATGACTCCACTTCTAGAATGCATCTATAATGAACTCATAGAAGTAGAGAACACAATGGTGTTTTCTGAGCCCAATAGAAGGGAGGACAAACTATAATAGTTCCATGAGTATAAAATTTTGGATTCACTCTAGAGATCAGCTATACAGCACAATGCCTGTAGTTAACAATGCAGTATTATACATTGCAAAAAATAAATGAAATAAAATATAAAATAGTAGATCTCACTTTAATATTTTTAGCACAAAACCAGTACAAAAAGACACAAAGAAACTATGACATATTGGCTATGTCTGCTGTTTTGTTTTCATAGTGCCACAGGTATTTGCTTAGATCAAATTCATCTACTTGTATACATGATATATATGTAGTTCTTTGTCATTTATACCCAATAAAACTTTAAAAAGAGAAAACATAGCAATTTATTTTTAAAAATGTTTGTACTATATTCAAACAATGTCATCACCATAGAGCCAACATTGGCCTAGGGACAGCGCTTTTGTGAACTTTGCAAAAAAGACTTGCCTAGATTCAGCACAAGAGGGAGGAGTTTTATTAGTGATATCTACTAGAAGGTCACAATGGAGAAGTGGGAGGTTTTACATTTCATATTAACTGTCTCTAAAGTTCTAGATTCATTGTTCTAATCAACAGATCTATAGCTAGCAACTACCCTATTTATCCTAATTTGTACGATAAATAGGTCTCAGGCTATTTATCTTTAAATATATTATTAAAAATAGCTTTGCACAACCATAACTTCAAAAAACATCCAAATTTTTTCATTTTGTTTCTTTCAATATGAAAATTTTCAATGGTTTCCTCACCAAAGGAATTTTTACAGTTTTTAAACTGGAACTAGGAAGGGAAGAGGGGTATTTCAAATTGAATTAGATGACTAAAAGTAATGAAAAGAGAAAATAAGAATAAATATATAAGTTATTAGTACTCATGTCTTTACAAGTAATAAAATGTATTTCCACCACTATTTATACATTTCTGTTCAGAACATATATATCACACTCTTGTATTTACCAGAATACTAGGTAGAGGTCCAAGGATGTCATTTTGAGAATGAGAACAACAACAAAACAAAAGCCAAAATATTACAAGATCTTACTAGTATTTAAAGATGATTAGTAGCATGAAAACTCAGAAAGACACTGCATTTCCTAGAGGAATCAGTCCATGACTTTGAATTTGAAGTTGTCACTACTGCCAAGTCAGTCAGTCAGATATTAACTTCTTTAAACAGACATGGTTAAGTATCATTACGAGAGAGGGAGGATAAGAGACATTTCTAGCACACATCATTTTGTAAAGTGCTAAAATGATAGGAGGATCTGTCAAGAAGAGAAATATCTCTTGGCAACAGAAAGTAGGCAGGAAGCAACAGTGAATCAGAGAGAGGTGATGTTTTGCTGAAAAGTAAACACCATGAAGAATCTAATAATTAAAAGAACTAATTGTAAATTTGGAAAGAAATTAAATGTCTTAAGACATGGATAGGAAAATCAACCCCCTTTCCTATTTACACATTTAGTTATTATGCGCTTCAATGAAATGTATTTGGTCATATATTCCTATACTGATTTAAAACAAGTGAGAAGGAATGCATGCTTTACTTTTTTGTAATTAAATAATCAGCACAAATATATTTTTAAAATACCTTCATGTTGAATTTACAGTTGCCCTACATACTACTCAATTTAGTACAGTTATGCTAACTTCTTGGAAGTCTCTTAAAAAACACACAATTTTCAAATAGAGAAAATACTTTTGACTGAATTTAATGTTTTTGAAATGCTAATGGAAGCTATACATTGCTATAGGTTGTAAACTCAGTTCAGCCCCTGATGTAGAAAATGTTGACTCTAAGATTAATGAGGATTTTTAAAAGATTTAAGGCAAAATAAGAAAGTCCAGCACTGCAACTGATCCTAATATATTACCCCAAATCCCTCTATTTGTTTTTCTTAAATAATCATTATTTTTCAATAGATAAGAATCATTCTTGTTGAAAATATGACCTTTGTAGGGTTATAAATGTCAAAATACGGCTTTTTTAATTCTGTAACTTTCTGACAGGAAAACGTCTAATTTATTTACTGTCAGATATTTTACTCTTGTGTTCCTAGAGTAAAATCCAATCCTTGACACCTAAGTGTCTCATAAATGCTACTTGAGTTCAAATAAATTCTCTGAAAAAAGTTCAGCCTTTTAGATCAAAGATATTTCTGTCATTATGATCACACTGTCATCATCAAGTATTTATTGTACATCTTTTGTCAATATACATGAAAGTCTTGTGAGTGAAACCACATGCTGTGAGTAAAGTAGACCTTACAATGTAAGGTTTAAGGTGAAAAATAAAATCAGGGTTAATCAGTGGACAATACATGCATTTTCTAGCTCTATTACTACAGCAGCAGCAGCAGCAGTAGCAGCAGCATTTATAGTACCTGGATTTTGATTTCTGGAGAAGACATGGAAGCAAAAATTGTGGGGAGAGGACAGAAATGGAAAGATGAGATAGGGAAGGGGAGGATAGTATTAGAAGGTCCATTATTTGCATGTTACAACTTCTAGTAATATGGAGCCCGGAGATTCAGTGTGAAATGGACACATCAACATTATCCCATCTGTGCTAAGGGAGTTGGGCATTTATATCTGACTTCCTTGAGTCATCGTTCAGCATCAGTAGGAACTTCAAGCCTGCCAGTTGGGAAGTAGAACCCAGCCATCCAAAAAGGTCCTTATCAGATAAAAACAAACCCTAGCATTTGCAAACTATGCCAGTGAAAACTCAAATGGCAAGGGCAAGTGGAAAGGATGGGACAGAGACTGTATCTGGTATAATTGTTATTATACCCTCAAAGGAGCCAACACTCTGGAGCTCAGCTTATTTCAAGTCTTCAGGCAAAAATATTTTAAATAGTTGTAGTGAGAGATTGTTGCCCAAGACCAGACCATGCTTAGAAATATTGGGGTGCAGCTAAAGAGACAAAGTTCTGACAATTTATGGGTCAAAATAATGATGGTGGTAATTGTGGTCAATTGAAATATGTTGATTCAAAGTAGCAGGATACAAGTTCAACACACAAGCATCATTAGTATCTGTGTATATCAACAATGAATGGGATGAGAAGCAATCATAAGAACAACACTCTTCATAGTGATTTCAAGGAAAATAAAATACTTAGAAATTAACCTAACCAAAGAAGTGAAAGACCTCTACAAAGAAAACTGCATTACTCTGAAAAGGGAGATTGAAGATAATGTCACAAAAATGGAAAGATATCCCTTGGTCCTGGTTGGGCAGAACCAGTATTGTCAAAGTGGCCAGTACTGTCAAAACTGTTACACAGATTCAATGCAGTTCCAATCAAAATAGCAACAACACAGTTTATAGATCTAAAGAAAACAATCCTAAAATTCATATGGAACCAGAAGAGACCCCCAAATGACAAAAGTAATTCTGGGCAATAAAAGAAAATCATGAGGCATAGAAATAGTAGATTTCAAACTATACTACAATGCAATAGTAAATAAAACAGCACAGTACTGGGGCTGGAGAGATGGCTCGGTGGTCTGGAGCACCTACTTAGAACAAGCTTAGTGGAGCACAGGGACCGCGGTTCAATTCCCCAGCACCACATGCCAGCCAGCCCCGCCCCTGGTGGGCTGAGCTGGCCACACACACACACACACACACACACACACACAATTAAATAAATAAATAAAATTAAAAAAAAATAGCACAGTACTGAACCGAAAGAACAGAACTGGGGATGTAGAAACCTCCTCAGATATAGTTTTTACTTGATCTTTACAAAAGGGTCTAAAAACATATGTTGGAGGAAAGATAACATATTCAATAAATGATGCTGGGATAGACAACTGGTTATCCATTTGTAGAAGAATGAAACTTATCTCTCACCACGTTCCAAATTAATATAAAAATGGATAAATGCTGTAAACATTAAAACAGAAGCATTAAATTCTGTAAGAGACCAAATAGTAAAACACTTGATGACATAGACTAGGAAAAGACTTTCTAAATAAAACCTCAATTTCATAAGTAAAAGCAGCAAAAATTAACAAATGCGATTATATCAGACTAAGAATTTCTGTTTGGCAAAAATAGCAGGTCAGTAGAGTGAAAATTCTCACCTAGAGAATGGGAAAAAAGTTTTTCCAATTCTCAGAGGACTAATATCTACAATATACAATGAACTAAAAAAATAAACCACCTATAATTAAAGACCCAGTCAAGAAATAGGCTAGAGAAATGGAGACTTCACAGAAAAAGAAACTCAAATGGCCAAAAAATATATGAAAAATGTTCATCTTTGTCCGTTAATTCCATCTTACTCCAGAAAGAATGACAGTCATTAGGAAATCATTGACAAAATGCCTGTGGAGAGAAAGGAACCCTTCAGCATTGTTGGTGGGAATGCAACCTAGTACAACCATTATGGAAACCAGTATGGAAATTTCTCAAAGAATTAAAAGTAGAAATTCCACACAACTCAGTTATCCCCCTGCCCCATATCTTCCCCAAAGAACTAAAGTCATCAGACTACAGTGATGCTTGCATACCAATGTTTATACCAGCACAATTTATGATAGCAAAATCCAGAGGCAGCCTGTATACCTATCAACACATGATTGGATAAACAAAATGTACATCTCTATATAATGGAATACTCTCAGTTTTGAAAAAAGAGACACATTTGAGGCATGTATAAGAAAAATGGATACACCTGGAAAACAATGTTAGTGAAATAAATCAGACAGGCAAGCTTGAATGCTGGAGTTACTGAGTTGGAAGGACAGGAGAGGGAGTAGGAAAGAAGAGACTTATCTATGTATGTAAGCAGGATGGTTTAGACAACTGAACAGGGCATTTCTGGTGATCTACAGAAAGGAACAGTTAATACATTATTTGTTTTCTTTCCCTTTTTGAATTGTTTGTACTTTTTCTCTTCTTAATTTCTTACACATTTCTTACTTTTTTCTTCTAATTTTACATGCATATATCTGGTTATATAAATAACTGGTTGAAGAAAACACTATGTATTACAACAAATACTGTAAAATTCATATTACTTTGTTAAGTTAAATTCTGCATCACTTGTAATTTTTCTGTTTTAATTCAAATTTGTACTTTTTTTGGTGCAATCAGGGATTGAATAATTTGTACTTATTTTAAAAATTAAAAAAATTAAAAAAAACATATAATATCCCTAATTTGAGTGAGGCCAAGTACAAAGAAAAGGATAAAAGATGGTTTGGAAGGGACAAGAGGAAGGTTTCATCCAAAGATGAAAAGGTTCCAAGGCCACAAGGAGAGGGATAAAGAGGAGGAGAAAGGGAAATGAGAACAAAAATATGCTGAGTACAGGAACCCAGTAACTGAAATCAATGGAAATAATATAAGCTACAACTTTTGACAAAGCAAATAGTATCAATGACTATGAAAAAGATGATTTGGGAGGACAGGGAAAGGGGAGAGAGGAAAAGGGACTTAAGAAAAAGCTGCACATATACATAGAATCATTCCTCAAGATGACCGTAAACTACAAAAATTACAAACATTTACTAATAAAATAAAATGAAAAAACAGAAAAGAAATAAGCTAAGTTTGTAAAAGGCCATGAGTTCCTATTATTATAAGATACACAAATCACAGCTATAAGAGTAAATGGAAAAAATATGTTTAATTTTATTTATTGTAATAAATATTGGAATATGAATATATTTGAATATTGTTACTTTTATGTAATATACACTGCTTAAGAAATAATTATTTTGGGCTTGGATGTAGCTTGATGGTACAATGCCTGCCTGAAAAGTGCAAGGTCCTGAGTTTGATTCATGGTACAAAAAACACTTGTAATTTTTTTCTGTTTTAATTCTAATTTGTACTCTTTTTTAAAAAAAAATAAAAAAAATTAATAGAGAAAAAAGAAGCAATTATTTCCATCTAAACACATGTAAATGTGAATATGGTCCTGCTAAAAGTAGTGTTCCCCCAAGGACTAGTCAGTACTGGGGACACACAGTAATAGATCAGAAAAGGAGCTGAGCCATGAATCAGCATCAGTAATCATATATAATAGCCTAGGAAGAGAGGGCTTAACAGTGATGATAAATTAGCCAGGTAAGCAATAGGTGACTCCTAGTTATTTCCCATTGCCCAGGAGACAGCATCTACATGGCACTATTAATAAAACATGACCAGTGTATAAAAATTTAATGATATAACACATCAGGTCATTATCTTAGAATACACATCATAGTCTAACTGTAGAACTCAGCATTTTAACTATAGACCCTAAAGTGCAAAGAAATATCTTTTCTTTTTTTTATTTTTTTAGAGAATACAAAATAGTAATAATAAAAAACTAGACATGATACACAATTTCACTAAAAAAAAATCATAAGAATTTCACAATATGTGCTGTATTGCATAGTGTTGTCTTCAACTTAGTTATTTAGATTACAAGATGTAAGGGCCAGCCAAATAGCTCAGCAGATTAAGTTCGATCCCTGGGCCTTCCGTGCCAGCCCCAACCCCAGCACTGAGATGCTGACTGAGACAGGGCATGGTGGCGCATGCCTGTAATCCCAGATCTTGGCAGGCTGTAAACAGGTGAGTCCGATCTGTGTAGTGAGACCCTGTACACCCTGTCCTAAATAAATTAAAAAAAAAAAAAGATTACCAGAGGTATGCATACAAAATTTGAAAAAGAATAGAAAAGTTACAAGAATTTAAGAAGAAGGAAAAAGAAAAAAATTAAAAAAGGATTAATTGCTCCTTTCCACAGACCAGCAGAAATCCACAGTGCAATAATCCAAGCCATCCTGCGTACATACATAGATAGCATCTCTTTCTCCCTTCCTCCTGTCCGCCTCATCTCAATAATTCCTTTTTTTTTTTAACATGTTCCTTCCCTTTCTACAGTATCTATTGTTCCTTTCAAATTTTATTTATTCTTTTAGGTTCTTACAGTAGTGAGGTAATACAATGTTTGTGCATGTACGTCTGATTTATTTCACTTGAGTATGGTCTCAAGTTGCATTCATCTACCAATAAAAACCAAGAGATCTCAACATATGGTCAATATTTTATTGTTAATAATAATATTCATGCTATTTTTAACATAGACAAAGGCAAGTAAATAATTGTTTTAATAATACTTGAAATTAATATTTTTCAGAGAGAGGACAAAGTAAAGATGTGAGGTAAATCTAATTTAAATTGGAAATACTAGTCAAAACTCATAACTTTCTTTTCTTCTCTTAGTTAAAAAAAAAACACAGGTGTATCAGAGGAAAGGCATGAATGTGTGACAAACTAGGGGCAATGAATGTGAATCCCAAATCATCATTTTAAATGGCTTACTAAAGGGAACAAGATCTCCTTAGGGGAGAGGCTGACACCATGTCTCCAGCAGGATCTTCTTGATATTAACTGTGACATTTTCTTATCCCAGAAAGCAAAGAAGCTACCTAAAATTTATAAAGTTGAGTCAAAAGAAAATAGGTACCAACAGGAAGAGACTTATTTTGGCCAAAACACTGCAATTAAATATAATATATGAGCATTTAAAAATGTGTGTCTCATGGTACCTAAAGAAGAAGAAGAGGAGGAGGAGGAGGAACAGGATGAACAGGAGGAGAGAAAGAAGGAGAAAGAAAGAAAAAAATGACAAACTCATTTTAACATATTGGATATTGTGAGGACCTTGACTCATTACTGTAAATATTAGCAGTCAGAAAAATGAATTTGTCACTTATCCTGCCTTCTTTATAAATATGGGATGCATGCTGAAGTATTTAAGGGTGAAATGGTGTGATGTCTTGAACTTGCCTTAAGATATCCAAAAGGAAACTGCAACAAATAAAATAATTATAGGAAGTTGATGGATGTAGAACATAGGTGAAGTATACAGGAAAGGACGATGTACTTTCACTATATGTTTGTCAGTTTGTAAATCCTGGCAGTAATTTTTTTTTTCTGATGCTACTAGAAATTGAATCTAGAACCTTCTCACTGACTTACATCCCAAGCCATTTTCCTTATTTTTATCTTTTAAGTTTTGAGATAGGTCCTTCTTAAGTTGCTAAATTATCCAGGTTTCACTCAAACTTGCAATCCTTCTGCCTTGGACTCCTGGAATTCTCGGATTGTTAGAGTGCATTATCATGCCCAGAGAAAAAAATTAAAGTGTATGTATTTAGAAAAGCAAAAACTGTGTGAAAGGTATATATATTTTAAAGTTTGGAGCTGAATAAACCAGAGAAGTTAGTCCTTTCATCACCTAGGAAGGTATCAAAATGAGCCAAAGTCCTGAGAAGATATTATTTAATACAGCTATAATCTTTGGGTGGTATAAAACACATACAGTGAGGAAATAGGCAAACTCATGTGTATGTTAGAGTCAGTGTCATTGTAGCCTTAGTAACACATTTTGTAACTGCATCTGTCTGCATTGTATCTGGTGCGAAAGAATTTGATGTATTCTGAAATACACTTCAATGATAATTGAACTCTCATACAAAACAATCAACTCTGTAATCAATAGTAGGCAGGGGAGATAGCTCAGTAGAATAAGTGCCTTCCTGTCAAGCTCAGGGTCCTGAGTTCAATACCTGGTACTGGAAAAAAAAGTGTAATGAATAGATAGAAAAATTGGTTTTCAGAGATGTGTAGATACATGATTTTAATCAATTGATCTAACTAAAATATAGTTTTCACTAGATGCAGAGAGGACCTGCAAGACTTTTTCAAATTAATCAACACATTTCACTGCAAAAATTCCTGTCAGTATTTCAAAGAATTAGTTATTTTTGTTTGTTTTTACTAAAGGAGAAAATATTCTTTACAAAGAAACTTGAGGCAAATTGTAGTTTATTTTATTGATGAGTTCTTTTCCACAGAGGTACTTGCATTTATTAGAATTCCATGCACCTTCACATATTGAAAGGGAATCGTGACTTTGCATTTTTTGTAACTATTCACATAAATTGATTTAGTTGTTTAATGTTTAAGATTCATGAGATTTTGTGTGTCTATTTCTTGTTTACTCAGATAGGCATTTTCTTAAGGGAAAAATGGTATTTGCAATCTGTACCACATGATGCATAGGTAATAATGAGGACAATGATTAAGAAAGATGCAGTTAAGCTATGTTGTTAGGCTGTGTATCTCACCAGATGATAAAGACAACATTCCTAGCTACAGCAATCATTGGACAAATCTAATACTACAATGAAAAATGTAGACAGGACTTGTTCAATCACATGTCTTTTCTGAATGAACTCTGTTACACAGTTGAGACTCATGTGTATGATAAGACAACACACACCTCCTTTCCATTCAAAGTATTTTACATTTCTGGTATCCCCAAAACTAATCAGGAAGATTTCCTCTGATTGCCTAAAAAGAGAACAGTTGAATAGCAGTCTGTTAAAGAAAGGGCTGATGTCTTCTCTCACAATGATAACATCTGTCTATTCTTCCGAGAGAATGCCATCTGGCCAGGATGTCACACCTTAGATCGCTGTGAAAGGCTCCTCTCATGCACACAGTTCTGAAAGCTTAATGA
>NW_004524874.1:837492-838061 GCF_000260255.1 Octodon degus
GAAATCCTCCCACATTATTTTATTTATTTGCATATTCTTTACTCTCACTATTATAGAGCACTACTTTTTAGATTTTAATGTGCTTCTGAACAATCTGGAAGGCTTGATACAACAGATTCCTGAGTTGAAATGGTAACTGTTGGTGGTAGAGTGCTTGGCACACATGCATAGGGCCCTAGGTTTGATCTTCAGAACTTGCAAAAAGAAAAATAAAAGATTCCTAGGATGTCACTCAAGTTTCTGTTTCTATTTTTTTTAAGAGCAAATGCAACCAGAAGTTTATTAACATTCATATTTCATAAATGCATGTGAGGCACCCAGAAAAAGAGAAATTTTCAACAAGACAGTTTAGAATCCCAACGTATCCATAACATCTTTTTTTTTTTTTTTTGCTATTTAATTTCATTTATTTTGGCCAATATGCAATTTAATTACCTTAGCAGCTATTAGTTACAATTTTTGAAGCTCCTTAGTGATTTTTTTTTTTAATTTTTCAACAAATAATACACTGCATATATTCTTCTTAGTGGTTAATTGCTGTACAAGATGCGGACTTGTGATCCTATTTA
>NW_004524874.1:845553-846557 GCF_000260255.1 Octodon degus
AAAAATATAAATCCTTCTCCTTGCAATAGATGATCAATATGATTTCTAATATTTTAAAGAGGGAAAATTTATTCCCTCAAATCAATTTGCATGTCACTTATTAAGCAAGATACTTATTACTTTTCACAATCAAATTATGTAGCAGCATGAAAGAAAATAATAATATAATTGTCATGTTTACTGAATGCTAAACAGTAACCTTTGTTAAACTCATCTGAACTCATGAGGCATGGATTATTTTTTTCTCAATTTTATGTAGAGAATATATGAAGTACAGAAAGCCTAAGTAATTTGGCAAAGGTTATTTAACAAATGACTGGTTCAGAGTCCAGTTCTAGTTCCAAGGTTATGCTCTTAATCATACACATCTCTTCCTCTAGCTGTATTATACTAAGCACAACAAGCTACAGCTATGGTCTATATGCACAAGGTCATCCTCTGAATAGGATGTGTAAAGTTCATTCATTGGAGCTATTCCTACCTTTCCTTCACAAAATCAGCAGTGCAATCAGTAAGACAAATATAAACATGAGTGTAATATAACATCACAGGGGGCAACTGGGCACAAATGATCCAGAGGTCTCTAATGAAAGGGGCAGAAGAATACAGGAAGAATTCAGAAATGAAAAGCTCGAGCTCTGCAGTCTATGTAAGTTGTCATGGTTTAGACCTAAACATTTCACACAATGTCTCAGGTGTTCAGCAGTAGGGGTTTTGGAAGTTGTTTGGGTCATAGGGTGCTATACTCATTGGTGGATTAATATAGATGAGTTAACGGCTGACTATGCTGTGACAAGATAAACCTGGTTGGAAAAGATAGGTTCCTGGAGTTATGACCTAGAAGGGAGTATTTATTTATGTATTTACTTCTGTATTTTAGAGAAGGGCCTACAGGGTGCTCAGGGTCTCTCTACTAGATCAGACTTACGGCGTGCCCCATCACACCCAGTGTCAATCTCTGTTGCGGCGTGCCCTGGGTGTGAGGCCTGCCTGGCAGACCTGGG
>NW_004524874.1:847642-850822 GCF_000260255.1 Octodon degus
AAAAATGAGCTATTTGAACTTGATTGACTGCTCTGATAATACAGAGAACTTCTCAAGTATTAGTTGTAATAATATTTTGTTAAGAAACAAAAGGAATGCTGCTTCCCTGATCAAGGCCGATTATACAGCCATTATCAGATACTGAGCGCCTTGTGGGAGGGTTTTTACACACTCTAGATATATTTATCCATGCTAATTACAACCATGGTACTAATTATGGTATAACAGCATTCATTAAATCCTTAATATAATTTTGTTTGTATTATCTCATTTAAACCATATTTGTACACATATATATTTGTTATCTAAAATACTTGAAACCAGAAGTATTTTGGATTTCAGTATTTTTTATGTATTTGCATAGCCATAATGACATGATGATATCTCCCAAGAATGGGACATGAGTATAAACATAAAAATCAGTTATGTTTTGTGTGTACCTTGTACAATAGTCTAAAGGTTTTTTTTTTTTCAGTGCTGGAGATTGAATGCAAGGCTTTGTGCATATGAAGTAAATATTCTACCACTCCACTCCCAGCCTCTTAGAGTTTTTTATCCATTGTTCTCAGTGCGTTCACAGTTGACTGTAATCCATTACAAGAGGTCCAGCGTGGAGTTTTTTACTTGTGATTTCATGTCAGTGAAGAGTAGCTTTGGACTTTGAGGCATTTGAGATTTGAGATTTGAAATTTTCAGATTAATGTATTTAGAAACAAAAAAATTTAATAAAATAATCTATAACCTATTTCCTTAGCTGTTAAACTAATTCCCACAATCTGTTGCCTAGTTTGACTCTTTTTTATTCCAGTACCAGGAATCAAACCCAGGACCTTGTGCTTGCCACGCAGGTGCTTATGCCACTGAGCTACATCCCTGACTCAATATATGGTAGAGTTAATGTTCAGTAAAATCTGTCTTTCAAATACACAAGACAATTTAAATAACACATGTAGACAATAATGCTTTTGAGTGCTACAGAACTTGTTTGGATAGTTCAGAATAAATGAGAATACTATATAATTAACAGCCTGATGTGCTAAACATAAAAATTATATTTTTAAAAAATATTAATGTGATAGAAAAGATGTGTAGTATATGGGTATGGTTTTCAAACAGTTGGCACATAAGGCTAAAAAGAAAGAAAAATGAAATGGCAATGCCCACATCCAAGAAAAGGAATGGAGAGGAAGAAGAGGACGAAGATTTTTATGCAATGACAATGACATACAAAACATGGAGAGAGAATCTGAAATTGTAGTGTTCTTGCCACCCCAGGAAGACTCAGCCAAGAGCACAGTTCAGTTTTGAGGTAAAGGAGGGAGGTCTAATTAAGAAACACTGCATACCTAAACACTTCTTCTGGTTACCTTGGTAACTAAAGACCATATTATAACATTATAAGGAGGAATGACCTCACAAAAATAACAAATTAATAATTAGACATGGAGCTACCCACAAGCCACCTCCAACTGCATTCTGTGGGGAACATTTTGGACTCTTGGAAGGGGCTTATGCAGCCAAGACTAAAGGTCCAGATTTGGGATATTAGACAGGGGTTAAATGAGGATTGAGTGCTTAGACATTTTTGGCAACTAAAAGCGTGTATTTCATACTAACCTAGCTGTGCATAAATTAAGTGTGGAACCACCCATGTTACCTCACCTGCTTAGTTGACACCATAATTGTATAGCAGGAAATCCTAAAGGAGATGGTAGAAGACAGTCAAGAGTATTAAGTAACTCATTTAAATAAGATTGGTTTCAATTTCTTTGCAATAATTCTACATCTCAGGCTATTTTTAGCCAAGTAAAGAAATTTATTGTTAAGAATTGTTTTCATGTTTTGTTTTGTTTTTGTGGTTAGGAGCAATGTTTATTAATACTAAGAATGAAGATGACATGTTATAATCTGTCTAATCATTTATTTATATACATTTTGGGCACTTTTTACATTTTGAAACCAATTAATATGGACAGCGGTTTTATTTACTTCTTTATTTTTGGTGGAACCAGGGATTGAACTCAGGCCCTTGCACTTGCCAGGGAAGCTCTTATTCCACTGAGCCACCTCCCCGGCCCAAAATCAATTAATATGTGTGCTTGGCATTTCCAGTGTTCGCACAGCCCTTGAGAAGTGCTCAGGCACTGAGATTAGGGCTTAGGTTATGGGACAGAACAAATGAAATGGTAGCAGGCTGTGCCCAGCAGCCAGGTCTGCACTGACGTGCAGCCCTTCCTGCTCCTGTGTTGTCCACAGGATTTGTGCAGAGTCACTTGACACACTTTAAATTGTACAAATGTAAATTCGCATTGTGCCGCAGCACCAAATCCTGTGCAGCTTTTAACTCTTCTCTGTAGCCCTTTATGTCAAGGGGTTTACATTTAATGACCAGTAGTTGTTTTTTCTGAATCAATATTTTTCATTTGTTATGACTATAAAATGATAGTTGTGAAAACTCTGTTTTCCCCTCTATATCTTTTTTGCTGCCATTCTATTGTAGAGAAAAGCCTTTCTTTCTCATATATTTATCAATTTCTCTCTTTACATGGATATTTAATAGGTATCATGGATTTTTATTTTATTCAGTGAATTATTATTCCTTTACTCTGATGATTACAGTTTGCCAGCTTTTGAATGTCTCCTGGGTCTCTTTGTGATGTCACTGTATTTTTAGCACTGTCTTATTTTCTAAAGAAGTCTAAGCCTCTTTGTGTGGAAAGCTAGCTAGGAATACAGATATGGGTGCTAGTTGGGTCCTTGCTAATGGCTTCCAGTGTGCTTTCTTTCAGCAAAGAAAGCTAGAAAACACACACAGAAATGATCTCACATACATGCAAACTTCACTGAATTTTTCCTTTGCTAACCATGTTTCATTTTCTCACCTTTACAGTGAGAAACTTGGCCCCTAACAACATCCATATATTTGCATATTGGTCAGTTCTTTAAGACATAGAAATTATTTCAGAATTTTGATACCTTCTGAAATATAAATCTATATAGAAAATTTTGGTAGCTATTAGAGTTTTATTTTCTTAGAGAATATATAGTGAACCTACTGTGCATGACTGTTGTCTAGATGAGAAGGGTTTGTGTTGTTTCAGCTTTCTTTGGTCTAATGACCAGATTTGGTGGTCTAAATGTTTCCTATTGGGCAGACAAGATAATTCAGTGGACTAAGCT
>NW_004524874.1:851617-865450 GCF_000260255.1 Octodon degus
ACTGCATGAGGCTTTGGGGGGACAACTAGACACAAACCATAACACTCTTTTTAGTCTTTGTAACTTCAAAAAGGTTAATGTTTCTCGTATGAACTGTTATTGCCCTATGAACCTATAATACATATTCCATTCATTTAATTAATAAATGAATTCTTGATATGTTTACAATTGTTACAGGAAGTTAAAGAAGAGAAGCTATGAGGTAACTTATTACCTGCCTTTCTGCTCTGGTCCACCTCTTTTCACTTTCACAGGCAGTGTCTTAGTTACTTTTTCCTCATTGCTGAGACAAAATACCTGACACCCAAAGTTAAAGGAAGAAAGTGTTTTTTAGCTCACAGTTCATAGAGGTTTCAGTTCACAATCAGCTGGTTCCAAGGTAAGATGGCATGGCAGAGAAAAAACAGCTCATGGTGGCTAGAAGGCAGTAAAGCAACAAGGAATGCTGACAGTGTCTTTCTGCCCCTCTTATCTTGTCCAGGATACTTGGGGCAGGTAGCATTCACATACTTGATCCTAGTGTTCTTTATGCTAGCATTACACCATGGATCAATTCTCGTGTCACACACTGTAGATCCAGCCACCTCTGAAAAAGTCCCTTGTTAGCCATATTTCATTTAAAAAAATTTGTTAAGTATCTACTGCATATTTTCTGGGCAGTGAAATGTAGAAATCATTCAGGAAATTAGATCTAGTGCAAAAATATATTATCTAGTAATATCAGGAATCTATTGAGATTGCTTGAGACTCCGGAAAGATTTTGCCTTCAAAGGTAAATTTTCTTCTTTGACATTTTGATCAGTATGTTTCTATATCCATTTTACTTATTTATTTATATAATTTTAGGACAGAGTCTACAGGGTCTACAGGGTCTTACTATGTAGATCAGACTCATAGTGTTCCACCTGTGTTCAGTCTCCCAAGAGCCAGGATTACAGGTGTGTGCCACCACACCCAGTCTCAATTGCCATCTCAGTGTGCCTTGGGGGCAAGGCTGGTACAGCAAGCTGGGTTTCGAACCCCGGCCACCACATCTGTCTAAACCGGTGCTTTAGTCTGCTGAGCTCTTTGGTCAGGCCTCTATGTCCATTTTAAAAGACAAGCATATCAAATTTGTTTTCCCTTTAGTGGCTAAGTATAAAAATAAAATTTCTTACTCAAGGAACCTATGTATCATGTTCTTTGCATGAGTATGAAAATCCATTACTGACAGTGTTATGGTGTAAATAACTGTAAATAATTTTTAGTGTTTGGCCAGACGTATGTGTCATTGTATTTGGATTCTCCAAATTAAAAACCATGTGACTAATAAATGAAGCTTCTCATACATTTGAGAACTCATTAAAGAGGACAAAGCAGTATTGATCGATGATGGCTATCTCTTCCTATGGGTTTAAACTAAGTGGGAAACTATTAGTATAAATTGGCTTCTGTAACGTATTTCCCCCCAACCCCCGCCACACTGCAGTTAGCTTTTTTTTTTCCTAATGAGATCTGTTCATTCAATTGATAAAGTTGCTTAACTTTACCTTAATTCCTAGAGAAAATGGGATAGAATTAGGATAAAAAAGAATGCAGTAGGAAGTACTGTGGAATCAGCCACAAGCGTTGGTCTTCAATCATTAAGTCATGTGTCTGAGGTGCAGCTCTACCATGTGTCTGAGGGAAGTTTTGGATGATGCCAATATCTTTGAGGTTCATTTTCTTCATCTATAAAATGATAGTTCATTTTTAGGATTTTTTAAGGCATTAAATCTATATACAGTAATTTTCCTCACACCGTGCTTGATGCATATTGAGCATAATTATTTATAGGCATGCTGCAGGTTCTTTATCTTTTATCCATGGGTACTTATTGAGAATCAGTTATGTTTTGCAGATCAGATGGAATGTAAATCAATACTCAGACACAGTTTCTATTATATATTAGTATATGGATAGGGCAGTTTAAGAAGAGATACACTTGGAAGAAAATGTGAGTAAAATAGGATAAAAAGAAGAAACAGTATCCACAGCTTCCAAGAATGGACATCATTCTTGGAGCCTTTCATGGAATTCAGACCAGTTATTATTCTTCCACAGACAAAAAGTTGAAAATCAGTGTACTGAGCCTTAGAAAAAGACTCAAATATCCATGTAAGACTGTCTTAAAAAAACACAAGACCTTGGTCCTATAAAGTCTGAGATCTTCAACAAGTTCAAGAATATGAAGTAGTTGGAAGAACTAGAAATAAAGAACAGGGCCCAGGTCCCAAGAATTAAGTAGAATGTTTTCCTCAAGGAGAAGCAATAAACATTGCTGAATGGTGCGAGAGTATAAAGAATTGCTTTGTCAAATCAGACACATATAAATCAGAGTTTTTGCCTAAGAACTAGCTTTATTTTTTTTTTTTCAGTTTTTATTTTTTTATTTTTGGCTGAACTGGGGATTGAACTCAGGCCTTGCGCTTTCCAGGCAAGCGCTTATTCTATGAGTTATCTCCTCAGCCCCAGAACTAGATTTATTAATGATTTCAGAGATATAAATAATTATGAGGCAGGTAAAGCAGTGAGAAATTGAGAATATTCAGTGATCTTTGCCAGGTTATTTTTTGCTACATCAGGATGTGCCCTGGATCTAGGTTAACAAATGAGGCTTTAACGAAATGTGCAGAGAAATTACTAAGGGAGGAAGTACTCTTTGGCCATGAATCATCTCTGTTTTATTCTGAGGTAGCTACATAGTTTAAACAAATGACATTTTCCAGGAAGCCATGACTATAGACCCATGTATTCCAATTAGGTTTACCGTAAAAAAATCTTACAGCAGGTGTATCTTGCTTCGGATGAGAACTCACCTGCTAGCAAATATTATGTGGTTTTTGTTTTGCTTTATTGCATTTTTGCCAAGAGGAATTATTTTTAGTATGTTTATAAGATTGTTCATTAGTCTTTCTTTCTTTCTTTCTTTCTTTCTTTCTTTCTTTCTTTCTTTCTTTCTTTCTTTCTTTCTTTCTTTCTTTCTTTCCTGGAGTAGTTGTCCTCTTTTAGCAAAAAGGAATGAATTGGAAACCTATTTAACTGTTTACGTCGAAATTAAGTCAAATTACTTCCTTCTTCAAATCTGAATTAGTTTTAAAACTCATTCTAAGAACTTAATGAGAATCTAAAGGAAACGTTATGGTTATTTCATATTCTTATATTATTAAACTTTAAGAGGGAAAAATATATCTGTAATGATAAAACATAAAACAAACAACAAAACAAAGCCTGAGTATCTGGATTACAAAGTTCAGGTGAGCCAGCATAAACTATAAAGGCTTTGTGACCTTCTTCCTCTTTTAATTTAACCCTGTTTTTCAACTTGTGATGTAAAGAGGGTGATTTCTTCAGTCCATTAATAAATGATGTTCTTTCCATAAAGTCAAGGCTTACTAATACAAAATCCAAATTAGAGTCATTTAAAAGGGAAAGAGGATGTTAATACATTGATTAGTTCTATTGAAAAGGCTCAACTTAATGTATTATGGATACATTCCCATTACCAAGTCTATAGAACTTTTCTAGGAACAACTCATGTCAACTGGAATTAATTTTGTACAGTAGTCATGGGTCCTCAGTCGTGCTTTCTCCTGTATTATTTCATAGCCAACTAATACAAATAGTTTCATTCCCTTTATTTTAGGAATTGAGATTCCCTTTTTTAGTCTTTGGAATGAAAGAGTAAACCAAAGCTGGAATCCTGCAATATACCTGCCTAAAGATATACAGAAAGAAATGAACATTAGGCAAGAAAAACTTGATTGCATCATTAACTAATAATTATTGCAACTAGGCTGGCTAACCTTTAAACTTCCCTCATAGTGTCTTTGTTACCCTGCATCATTAAGTCAGGCAGAACTTTAAACAAGGCCTATGGGATATTTAAGGTATATCAAAGCAAGGAAGTGTGCACAAAGGACCCTAAGCTTCTGTGAGCTTTTGGCAAATAATGTAAGCGATGAACCATCTCTCACCTAGCAACAATTTATAATAGTGTTGTCTTGAAGTATTATTTAGGTCTATTTTATTGTGTTCTACATTTTTTCTCTTCAATATGTTTTCCAACTGAATTGTAAGTTTCTAGAGTACATAAGTAGTAGAGGTGTTCAATATATGTTTCTTTATTTAATTTGCCTTTGATTTTAATCTAAGGGACCTTGGGAAAATATTTGAAAAAACAGGCACTTTCACATCCTATCTTTCTTGAAGAACCTGTAAGGTTCTATAATGTTAGAGTGACTTCCACTTCTAAAAGATAACGTGAACTTTGTATTGGGTTTTCTTCCATTTAGAAGAATATACAGTGGTTCAAAAATAACCCTCAGTTTCTAGAGAAAGATAAAGCAAGAACATTGTATACATCCAAAGGAAATTAAATGACAATCAAATAAAAGTTTTAAAATACAGTTTGAATAGATTTTAAGAGCAAGGTTTAAAAACTTGCTAATCTTTTAATAGGCTTTACATTTTTATTCTTAATCTGTTGTAAGTAGCTCAAAAAAACTTAGGTTCTTAGGTAGTATTACACATCCCACCTACAGTGGTCATGTTTTAATGTGCAAAGTATTTCATACTTTAGATATTCCAAGTTGGGTCTCAAGAAGGATAATTCTCAGAAGTTTGTGTGGAGACCTCTACTAACTCTCTGCAGATATTCATACTTCCATTAGTGACTACAGCTTTTTCTCTTCCACCTTCCTACTTAATCAAGCCCAAGTTTTTTTTGTTTTTTTTTTTTTATCACCAGAACCTGACTCAGATCTTTAAGAATTTGGGAAAATACACTTTTGACTTCTTATCTGTGATACAGATAGAGAGTAAAAATGGGTGGCTACCAGCCGAGAAGACCACAGGTCATCTTTTACACTATCTGTTCAGCGACAAAATCTTATTTAAGGCAGGTGTAACACAGTTTGTATATTGATATTTGCATATTTGCTGCAAAGGTAGTTGAATGCCCTCCTCAGATAAGAAACAATTTTAGATAAGGTTTCTAGTCCACTGAACATGAATCTAGAGTCACAGTTAGAAGTACTCTGGAGAAAATGTATTATTTGTTATCATTAAAGAAAGCATAGGGGCCGGGGAGATGGCTCAGTGGAATAAGTGCTTACCTGGCAAGCCAAGGGCCTGAGTTCAATCCCTGGTTCCGCAAAAAAAAAAAAAAAAAAAAAAAAATCACTGACACTGAGGAACACCCCAGGAAAGCATCCTTTGCTTTTAACTTCATGTTTGAAGAATTTTATGACCTATGGTAACCTATATTTTGTCATTACTGAGTGTCACAGGCATGAACACAGGACAGTAATGGAGAATCCAACCTTGCTACCTTTCTTTTGTTAGGAAAAATTTGTAATAATGGAAACATAAATATTCACTTACTTTAATTAGCAATGCCATTATTGAGCGAAGGATGCTTAGAAAACTGATTTATGATTGATTAGTAACTTACAACAACATGCTTGTTATCATCATGGATTTAAATGATTAACTGTTAAGTGTTAGAACTCTTTAAGTGCTAGCAAAGTGTTTATGTATATAACTGTTAAATGACATTATATATATCAGATATTAATATATTCATTTTGTAGATTAAAAATTGATATTCATATCACAGGCAGTAAATGATGTAGCCAGGAATTAAAACCAAACAGCTCGTATTTTTATCCAATCTCATAGGTATTAATAATGAAGAGGCATCCTAGAGAAATCTAGTCTAATCTACTCAATATTTTGTTGCAGTAAACTAATAGTTAAAGAAGTCAAGTGTTTTGCCTTTTATTATACTTGTGGGGCTGGAACCATGACCCAGTACAATAGCCAGTCTAAGGTCTGTTAGGCTACGGTAACAGCCTGAAATATCAGTGCTTTAATACAACAAAGATTAGTTTAAATGTTTTATAAAGACTTACAGGGGGTTTGGCTGTCCCACCCTGTAAAACATACTCTCTACTCACCATAAATTGGTAAAGTATCTTCCAGTTACACCAAAAACATTTGTTTCCATTGGAGAAAACTGATCAAGCAACCGCAGCTGCCAGGATGGCTGAGGTAACAGGGTCTCCCCACAGATGTGATAAATGTGCAACATTGGTCCTGTCACAACAGAAGTCCTGACAGTCAGTTCCATGCTCTTCTGTTATTCTTCAATTTGCATGCATGAAACTATTCATTCTGGGTTTTTTCTTTTATTTAAAAAATATTAACTGAGGCTTCTTATAGTGGATGTGAGTTGCTTTCATAAGTGTATTTAATAAGGTTTTGTCTTGAAACAAGGGAAAAACATATATGTGACATTCATCAAAATAAGCCTTTATGAAAAACAGATGGGAGACTCATCAGGCCTCATAGAAAGAACTCAGGTTTCCGATTTATTTCTTCTAGCTTTACAATGCAGATGGGCCCCATACATGTTATATTCTCACTTTCTCTTGAAAATGTCGCTCTGTAGCTCGAGCTACATTATTTTAGATGCATTAGCTATAGAAATATGTCATTGCAATAAAGATGATAACTTGGCCAAGAATTTATATTCTTCATGCTGTTCTCCTGAGAAAAGCTATGACAGTACATATGATATGTGAAGTATGATGAATAGAAGATATTGAATGATACAAAAATTCAATAATAACTAAATAAAATGGAGAAGTTGTGGACTTTGTTCTACAATGATATACCAGGGTTGTAAACTATTGTTGGATAAAGATCACTAAAATAAATAGGCAGTAAAGGGTTAAGTCAACAGCAAAGAGGTGCTGAACTGTGCAAATTAAAAAAAAAAAGTCTGGTCCTTGACTGGCTCCTGTGAGATCACCCCAGTCTTTGGAAATTCTTGCCTGGTTAGAGAATCTTTGTATGTATGAGATCCTGGACCACCACACATAGTTAATATTAATAATGAGATTTATATTGAAACCTATTTTCATTATTCTGAAAGCCTGAGCCATGGCATGTCAGTTTGACTTGGGAGCAGGAGTTCTGGCGACAGGAGAGTGTAATACAGGCACCTCATTCTACACAACTGACTCCCACTAGAAACCCTGGCCACCGAAACTATTGGGAACTTCTTCATTTGGAACTGTACATTGTATTACATGTTGTTATATATCATTGTTGGGAGAATTAAGTGCTACCTGTACAACTACAATAGTAGACAATGAAAGTTTGCAGTTGGTTTCTCCTGGACTTTGCCTGGGCATCTTTGGCTTTTGTATCTTTTCGCTGCAGTGAGCTCCAGAGGCGACTTCATCAGCTCTGCTCTCTCATTTCTGTGAGTCTATCTAGTGGGCTATGGAGTCTGCGGTTGGTCTTGGAGCGCTCTTAAAGCTCAAGGTGGACACAAGTTGAAAATATTTTCCAACGAAATTATGAGACACTGACTTCCAAAGTGTTCTATTATTTACAAACTTTTCCATATTTTTCTCTTTTTGGTATAGGAATTGGGGGAGGGGAGGCTAAGAATTGCCTTAAAATATAGAGTCCTGAAAAGGTTTTGTGGAAGGTGATGAGTCTAGACATTGAACTGGGGGGTTGTGGAGAGAAGACAGAATGTGGTAAGAAAAATTCAGTTCAGAGCAGAGGATAGCAAGTTGATCACGTTGAGGTGTTAATTTGAGGAGGGTGAGTAAAAAGTTAATCCTGGAAATGTCAGCAGTGACCAACTTGTAGGGGGTTTTGGTGCTAGCTACTGTTGTTTACCATGAAACTAACAGATAGGCTTTCAGTATACTTAAGTTAATCAAATTTATGTGTGGAAAGGACTCCCGGTGGGGGAACTCTGTAAGGTGCTAAATTCTAATCAAAAAAGTGAGTCTTACTGCCAGGAATAGTTACTGTCGTAAGAACCTAGTAGGGTTCCACACACGTTCTCTTTTAGTGACGTCCATATCAAAATATGCACAATTTACAACTGCAAAATTGAGCTGTTTTCAACCAGAAACTGTATGCTCCACCTGGGGTCAGAAAATCCAGCTGTGTTCTTTTTGGATTATTGTAACATCACAGTAATAGAGGCTTTACAATCAGAACTTAGCTCACAATTTTGGTAATGATTCATAATGCAAAGTCATTTCCAGCTCAGCTTCCCTGGGGTTTCACTGGCCCTAAAGCCTCCCAAACTACTTTTGTTAGGAAGACACAGGCATTGCTTTCCTTGTTCCACACTGAGCACCTGAGTGCACACTGTTTTCTTTGAAACTCAGGTTCAAAGATGGAGTTAAAATAGGTGGGATTTATAGGAAGATGCCCAGCTTATTCAAAGTGTTAGTATCACAAGAGCTTAGAGATCTGGATAGACGTTCAATGGCTATATCTAGGTAGACCACCCGCATCTTCATTCACACCAAAGAATACATATCCATCAACCCACTTCCGTTTTCCTCAGCTGTGTAAAGACAGTGTTATGAGAATGGCATCGTTGGTTTTGTTCCTAAGGTTGTTGCATTCATGGGCTACATAAGAGAGGCAATCTATATTTGGTGGTCCTTAGTTTGGTTCAATGCAAAATTCAGACTCGTGAATCATATTATTGTGCAGACTAATTTTCTTATAACTGAGTGCTCTCTTTCATACTTAAAAATAGCATCTGCACTTATATCAACATTTGCTTCACTTCCTCCTTCATATCTGGCAGACACGAGCTTGCAGTATGAATGATACTGAGCCTCTTATTTCTTCTCCTTTCTCTGAAAATTATGTAATTTTCATATGGTTTCTATCTCAGTGTCTCTGGTATCTACCCAGACTTTTGTCATACTTCGCTATCCTATCCAGTTCTTTTCTGTTCCTACTGCTATTCTTTTGTTTAGGCCACTATTGTTTCTCACATGAATTGTAGAAATGACTGTTTGGCTTATTACTGTGCTTCTGTCTGTCTTCTACTTTCTAGTTTTAAAAAATTTACCATTAAATTTTGTATGAAAATTTTGGAATTCAGAGTAAGAGACACAAGGTGGTTGAATGAGACCTTTTCTGACACCTTCCCCCACTCTCTGTCCTGCCCAATTCTGGAGTAGGCCTATGTCAAAAAGAGAAAGTATATACAGCTTCAGGGTATTGATGGCTTAAAAAATCATGAGGTTAAATGAGATCACTAGGGAGTAAGTAAGTACACATGACAAAAGGCGTACATGGTTCAGAGCTTTCCAGTGTTTAGGGGGTGGGGAATGAGAAGAAAGTAACAGTATACTAAGAAGAAGCTTACAGAGGGGTAGAAGGGAACCAGGCTAATGTGGTATCCTGGAAACCAAGTGAGGTTGCAAGGGGCCTCTGTCAAATGGCAGCACAGGGCCAGTAAGATGAGGCTTGAGAACTGACCATTATTTTTAGCAGCATGTCGCTAGTGACTTTTCAATTTCAGTTAAAGCAGTGGGGGTAAAAAGCAGATCTAAACAGATTCCAGAGAGAATTGCTGGATAGTCACTGGGTTAGAGAGTATAGTTATAGGTAAGGAAAAGAGTTTTGGTCTAAAAAGGGGCAGAGAAATGAGTAGCTGCTAGAGGCAGAAATGCATGCTAAGAGAGTTTTCAGGATGAAAAATGTTTACATGCCATTGAATAAGAGAATATTGATGACACAGGAAAAAGAGAGAGAGAGAGAGAGAGAGAGAGAGAGAGAGAGAGAGAGAGAGAGAGAGAGAGAACCAAACCAATATTCTTGCATAAGCAAGAGGGGATTAGATCATGTGCACCAGTGAAACAGTTGGATTTATTAAGGAGTATGGAGAGTTCTTCCAAATAAGAGGGAAAAAGGCAGAGTATATGACTCAGAGTTTGATAAATGGTAAATTGACAAACTTTTACAAGTTGTGTAAGAGTTTGAGGATGTTCTCTTCTGATTGCTGCAATTTTCTCATGGAAATAGAACACAAGGCCATCATCTGAGAGTGAGAATGGAGTAGTGAAAGCTTTGAGGTCCCCTTCTCAACAAGATCTTTCCTTTTCAACCCATCTAAAATCCTCCCCTTTTAGCATTTGTCAGGAACATAGCAAGCATGTTGCTTACTTGTCACATGTGTTATCTATCTTTCTGCTGTACTGTGATCTTATTACAAAAAAAAAGGTTTTATGTCTCATGTATTTACCACTGCAAATCAGAACTTACACCACTACCAGATAAACAGACACCAAGTAGACATTTGTTAAATTCAATAAATGGAGGCATTTTATGACCATTGTAATGGGGGTGGATTAGGCCTTTCGTTACAAACTAGAAGAAATATCCACTTCATGTAAGAATGACTTCAGAATTACGGGACATATTATAAGAGTGGAAAACAGCCAGGCTGTTGATTGAATTTGATGAAAAGAAGAACAGGTTTGTTTCCATTCTCCTCCTGAGTTCAGGTGATTCAACAAGTTGATTCTAATCCATGTTTCAGGAAAAAGAACATCTTCTCACACATGAAAGGTTTAAAACTTGGAGATAATAATATTAGACTCTGTACCACAGAATTGTCTATTGAATACAATTCTTTTTCATGACCTGTAACAAAAGCTTCAGGTTCAATAACTGATAGTATGATGATTTACTGAACTAGTGGTCAAAGGGAAAGGAGTGGTAATAAAATATTGCAATTCATAGTTCTGTGGCATCTTTTTAAGACTCCATATGGTACACTGGCAACATCTAGCCCATGACACAGGAACAAACTTACACATAAATGTGTTTCGAACATAGCTGTGCCTGTAATAGTTTCTAGCTCCCTGAAATTTTTTTTAGATGCATGAAGTGAAAAGATAGTATGTCAATAGGGAACAAATAAAATAGAACCAGAAACAGAAATCCTTGTCCTGTTAAAGTGTGACTACAAAATTTTTAAGCCCATTTGTCCTTTAAAAAATAACTACTACTACTACTATATTTTTGGCACCATGTTATCATGGATCAAAATAAAAAGAGGTGGGCATGGGAGTCAAACAGATTTACATTTGAATCCCAATCCAGGTATTTTCTTTGTTACCTTTTTATTTTCAATTTTACATAGTTTCACATAAGACACTGCTGATAAAGTTGAAGAAAGAGCTGAAAAGGTGGTGGGAAAGGAAGCAGGGCTGGGCAATTCCAAGATAAGCATAAACCAGACACAATGACAACTGCTAATCATACGTAATAAGCAGGTCATGGATTTTCAGAATCTCAAAGTCCAAGATATATGACAGGAAGTAGAACTGTAGCTAGATCCTTTATGGGTAATGCTAGGAAGGAGTTGCAGCTGCTTCTGAAAAGGTTACCCCAGGCATACCAAAAGAGGGGGGCAATGGACTGCCTTGACATCTTCAGGTCTCCATTAGATCAAATTCTCCTATGTCTTGGAAGCCATGGCAAAGAACCTAGGAATTATAGTTCTTACAATAGATAGTAGGGCAGAGAGGGCAGAGGACAATTTTGAGTACAAAGAAAAAGCAGAATCTATCTATCTTTTCTTTCTTTCTTTCTTTCTTTCTTTCTTTCTTTCTTTCTTTCTTTCTTTCTTTCTTTCTTTCTTTCCTTCTCTCTTTCTTTCTTTTACCAGAGATTGAACTTGGGACCTTGCACTTGCCAAGCAGGTGCTTGTGCCACTGAGCTATCTCCCTGGATCCTCTCCAACCTTTTTTAAAGTTTTGTTTTTTAATTTATTTTTTATTAATGTATGTTGGTAATGCAGAATAATGAGGTTCATTGGAGTAATTTGGTACATGCATTTAATATTTTCTATCATTTTAAATCCCTCGCTCCTCTCTCTCTCTTTCTTCCCCACTCCCCAGTCCTTTTGCCCAACCTGTTTTCTGCTCTGAGTTCTTGTTGTTGCTATCAGGCTAGGGCTCAGTTCTAAATCTGCAATGCTGAAAAGAAAGGTCTATTTCGTAGGGGATTTGTAATCCCAAATGTGACAGTGTATGTATGCTGCCTAGTTCAGCATGGGAATGCAAATTGTGCCTGCCTTTGCTTTCACCATTAGGGTATTCCTCATTCCTCAAAGAATTGTTATCCTAGAGAGATGAAAGTATTAAGGATTCAGAAGAGAGCTGATAATCTTCATCACAAGCAACACAGAACACAAAACAGATTCACCAGGGTAATTACTCAAAGCTCAATATTACCTAGAATTGTTTCTTTGAAACCTCCATCACTTCCAGGGGACCCTGACAAGACTGTGTTTGTAGTAATGGCCACAAAAATCAATGAACAAGTGTTTCTATAAGAGACAAATGTCAATAGCCCTTAATCCTTACTGTATGATACAGTGTTGTAATTTTTCATAGATCCAGAGAAAGCTTTTAATGGCTGCAATAAAGTTTGAAGAGCTGTGTCTCTTGAAAGCAAAACCTGCTCTCAAACTTAGGAAAAGTGCTCACAAAAGTGTACATAGGGAAGTGCAATAAACCCTCACTTAATCTCATCTAATTTAAAATTTAGGGTAATTGTCTTTGTGTTAGTCAGTGTTCCATCTCTGGGACAAAATGCCTAACATCCACAATTTAAGGAAGGAAAAGTTTTTTTAGGCTCACAGCATCCATGGGTTCAGTCCATGGGTAGGTGGATCCAAGACACAAACAGCTGAGTGGAAAGCACAGCAGAGGAAAACTGCCCAACCCACAGCAGGCAGAAAGGAGAGAGACAAGGGAGGAGTAGGGGGAATGGATGAATGCCCCTAGACCATGACCTCAGTGACCCACCCCCTCCAGCCAGGTGCTACCTCCTACCAGCCTGTGGACTTGCAATTGATTAATCTTCTGATGAATGTAATGCCCCATAGTCCAGTCAACTTTAAAAGCTCCACCTCTAAATACAGCAAACATGTGGGAGATATTTTAAATGCAAACTATAACAGTTTTGCAAACTTTAAATTTATGCTGGAGGACCTAATAAATTCAATTTACCAAGCTCATGCTGAGCTCCTATAGCTGCTTCTAATCCAGATGTAAGCCCAGAATACACACTTCTTTTATGTTTTGTGTCTAGTTGTCCTTCCCCCCCCCAACAAGAGCCTCGTGAAGTTATGGGGTGGGTTTTTACAATTTGCAGTTAGCACATGATCTAATGCTAGGATTATGGATGTGAGTGCTGCTGGGATTATGGGGGTGAGTGCATGGATACACCCATGGACAGCCTGAACGCAATTTAAGTAAGGGAGAGAGGCTTCCTCTCTGCCTCTGCCTCTGCCTCTGCCTCTGCTGCTGCCGTCTTTGCCGCTACTCCCTCTTGCTCTTGCTGTTTTGCTGTTTTCCACCTCCATGAACTGCTGCCTTCTGCTATGTGCCAGTCTGTCTTGGAGCCAGCCTAGGATGGACTGAAACCTCCAACTAACTGTAAACTACCTAAACCTTTCCTTCCTTCATGCTGGATGTTGGGTATTTTGCCCAGCAATGAGAGAAAAGTAACCAAGACAACTTCTAATGCCACCACTCTGCTTGCCAGGAGTTTGTTCCTTGTTTGTGTAAATGATGAGTTAGGGAACAAATTTAACCTACTTAATAAAATGTTTCAATAATCAAATGGCATGACTCATTATAAGTAACCATCTTGTAAAGCAGGCTATCAGGACACTTACATCATTAAAGAGATATTTAGTAACAAAAGAAGATGAGATTTTTTAAACAGATAGTCCTGGGGCCAAAAATCTAACTTTGACATTCACTATTATGACTTTGGCCCCAATATGTGGATAATGTCATCCACTCTTTGTGTTTTCATGTCAGTTAGTGAAGGAAACACGTGAGAGGATTTGATTTCCCTTCTAGTTCTACATTCTCAGAGGATGTAGAACTTTGCTTGCTCTTTCTTTCTTTCTTTCTTTCTTTCTTTCTTTCTTTCTTTCTTTCTTTCTTTCTT
>NW_004524874.1:865631-876865 GCF_000260255.1 Octodon degus
TTTTTTTTTTTTTGAGACAAGCTCTTGGTAGGTAGTCCAAGCTGGCCTCAACTCCCTGTGCAGTCCAGCAGATTTTAAACTCACAGCGATCCTCCTGCTTCAGCCCCCTAAATGATGGAATTACAGCACCACACCTGGCTCTCAGAAACACGGTTTTCTTTCTTCCTTTCTTTTGGGAATGCTCTACCATCTAGCAATAGATTTTAGTTATGAAGTTACTAGACAATAGTGAAAAATAATTTTCAAGTGTTTTCTAAATTATAGTGTTGTTTATAATCACCTATGGTTTAACTCAGTTTACTTGAAATAAAAATTTTGTTTTATGTTCTTGACATATGTACCAAAAGCATAAATGGGCTGAGGAGAGATCTATTTTTTCATGACAACAATATTACTGTAGGACTTCAGAATTTAAAAAAAGAATTAAGGAAGCAATTTTTTTCATAGCTTAATTTTCTAGTGGGGTCACGGCAATCTTTCTTCATATGTATTTCCTTAATCTTTTAATAACTTATGCAATTGAATTTATGTTATATTTGATATGCATCCTCTTACCCATCTTTTTAAGGTAATTTTACATTTTAAGAATTTTCCTATGCTATTAAGGACTTCACAAAACACAATCCTCCATTGTAGAGAAGTATAATTATTCCCTTTCTATTGGGCTTTTCACTAGAGTTCCATTTTCTTTATAATAAACAGCACTATGAGAATGTCTTGGTACAATAATATACCAAGATTGTTGGATTCATTCCCAAGATCAGACACCTAACTATATATTCATAGATCAAAGTTTATATGTCTTTTTAACAAAAGTACTTGATAAGAACTACAAAACTGAACATATTAATCTGGGTATTATAATTTTTAAAATATTTCATTTTAAGGAATAAAATAATGTATAAAGTATCAGTTTTAGGTTTCAATCATAGGGAGATTGAGGATTTTTTAATATGCTTGGTGTCTATTTCAATTTTTCTTTGGCATAATGTGGTGAAGGAGAAATTTTTTTCTTCTTTTCAATAAATATTTCTTGAGCATTTCCATGATCAGTCTATTTGAACAATAGGAACAGTGTGTGGAGATGCATAATCCCCATCCTTAAGGAATCCTGAATATAAAGGGAAGAGGAAAAATATACCGACATACGATTAACAATAAAGACATGGAAATATAATAGAACATGTTATTAATCTTGGAGGTTAAGGAAGTTTTTAAAGGATGAATAGGCATTTTCCACAGAGATAATTAAGGAAAGTCTTCTCTATGCAGAAAGCTGTGAGCAAATGAAGTAAGCAGCAGCTGCTGAACTGCATACTGGTTTAGGGTAGGCTGGAAAGGGAAGAGACGAAGTGATGGAGTCTGTAAGAGCCAGATGGGGGTGGACCTTGTGTCCCCTGCTGAGCAATACGACTTGAGCCTGCAAGTGATGTGTAGCAACTGAAGCCATCCTTTTCATCTAATAATTTCTAATTTCACAGCTATATAAATGGATAACAATTTAAACTTTAAATGCCATTTCAACTTTAAATGTCTTGTCTCTAAGTCAGAGCAGTCTGTTTTTATTTTTGCTATGTTAAACATGCTATGGAAAAACCAACACTGATTATGTGACGTTACCTTGGAGACATGGAAATTATTTTAGGAAGCAGACTGATTGCTTTGTCTATAGTTCAATCCCTCCAGGACCCAATTAGTTCCCTGATAGCACACACATCCTTTTTCTACTTAGTTCTGGGACACTGTGACACTTTGTATGTCAGTAAAATCATACATATGTTAATGCTGTCAAAAAATTTTCATTCTACACATATTCAACATACATGTCTTTACCTAGCCATTAAAACTCACTCAATTTTGGTGTATAATTAAGCATATAGTCCTTCTTATCTGTTAAGGTTTAAAAATATAGATGTTAATTTCATAGTTAACCATCACCTTCTCCTCTGAAGGTTAAGAAGTCCCACATGGCCTCAGGCCAAATGACAAAGAGATCCTCACTCCTGCTCTAGTACTGTCAGCATGAAAACAGAGTCCTATTCGGCAGGTGAACTTTGGATGGTGAAAATTAAGAGAAATAGTTAACTTACACCTAGAGTTACTTACATGCACTTCTGAAAAATAAATCTTTAATGATGTACAATATATATAGATGAACAATACAAGTAAATACCTAATTGGATGTTATCATGAAATAAGCACTCTCTAGAACCACCACTCAGTTCAGAAAATAAAATATTGTTGGATCTGTAGAAGTGTTCTGCATCTGTCTCTGGTCCCCATCACCACCTCCTTTCTTCTACTCATAGGTAATAACTCTTCTAATCTCTATCATCCTAGATTGTGCTTTTCCATTTTTTGGGGTTATTTTAGTATTATTCTTTTGTGTATGACTTTACGTCCTCAACACAGTATTAGTTCAACTTATCCATGTTGCTATAAATATAAATCCATAGATTTAATGAAGGGTTTTCTGCTTGGGGGTATTACATAATGTTGCATTAGAAATTCTTTTACTTTTCAGGGTGCATATTTAGGGGTAGAGCTTCTAAGCCATAGCATGTATTTCTATTAAACTCTTTTTTTTTTTTTTTTTTTTTTTTTTTTGTGGTTCCAGAGATTGAACTCAGGACCCTGCGCTTGCCAGGCAAGCACTTATTCTACTGAGCTATCTCCCTAGCCCTCCATTAAACTTTAATAGATTCTACCAAATAGCAGCTCAAAGTGGCTGTACACATTTGCTCTGTATCACTAGTGTGTGTATTGGCACTACTTTCTCACCAGCACGTGGTACTGTCACTTCTTTTAGTTTTGGCCCTCACATTAGGTAAATGACAGTGTTTGGCTTTGTTTGATGTAATTTCTCTGCTGCATAATTAAGCTGAACATATTTTCACATGTTTATTGATTCATTGGATATTCTTTGTGGTGAAGTGTCTGTTTCAGTCTTGAATACACGTTTTTATTAAATCAGTTATCTTTGACTTATTGAGTTTGCAAAGACATTTTGTATGTACCAGATGCTAAGAGCCAGTGACACGTTGTGCAAATGCCTCCTCCACGTATGAAGTTTGTCTTTTTTATTCTCTTCATGGTGTCATTTGATCAAGAAACACTTAATTTTAACATAGCCCAATTTATCTTTTTACTTTATTTTTTTTCTTATGGTTAATGATGTTTGTGCTTTGAAAAACCCACACCTTATCCTTGGCTTAGACAGGAAGTATTGAACGACATTTTTCCCCTCAAAATGTTTACTTACTTTGTTCTTTGTAACCAGTGGGAGGTTAACAATGTGCAAAGCACTTCAGTGGTACCAGGACACTTGAGTGCACAAATTCTGTGCTTCAAGGAATGTTTTGTCTGAGCTCAGTCTATTGCAAAGTCAGTGACTCTCTAGCCATCCATCTGGCAAGGCCACCTTCTCAACCTACTTCATTGAGCAACTGGCAGCCTTCAGTCTGTATTTGATTGTCTCATCTTCCTTTTGATGAACTAAGTGAGGAAAAGTCTTCTCTCTTTAAGAAAAATCTCATATTAAAGTCATTTCCTTACCTTGGGATATGGGAGATGGGCTTGAGTACAAAAATGATATCCAATGAAGAGTGTCAAGTATATCAACCCAGAGGAGAACATCTACTTGTGTTTCAGTAGATGCAAGGTTTGATTTAAGTGTTATGAAATTTACTGAAGAATTAGAAGGTGATTTGGGCCAATCCAACAAGCAACTGTACTTTTTTATTTGATTAAATTTATTGGTCCAATTTTTTGTGTACATAATGGCCACATTCATTATTTGTGCCTGTGCATGGTATGTCTTAATTTATCTTCCTTTTCGTGTTCCCCTTCCTTCCAACTCTCCTTCCCCTCCCCACTCACAAAGTTCTGTTTCCATTTTATCCTTCTTTTCTCATTTTTCTTTTTCCTTTTCCCTCACTCTTCCTGATTCTTTTCATTTTGAACATTTCCTTCCCATTTCACAATATCTATTGTACATTTTGGTTCTTGTTTACATTTTTAGTTGTAGTTTCTTTTGTCTGGGATTAAATGTATTTCTGGAGCAGGTTAAATGACTGGAACACCACCACTGGACATACCTAGAAATACTCTTTTTCCAGCACTATTTTCCATATATATATTTTATTTAGACAGTTCTCTATCATAATAAAATCAGTTACCACTTAATTTATTTATTATAAACATGCCCATAATTTTAAAGAAATATGACTCTCTTTCACAATTTCCCATAAGTAAGAAAGTTCTTCACATTTCTGAGAGTTCTATTTCTGTCAAGAGGACATTAACATTATGTTCCCCTAAGTACAGTGAGAAAATGTGTGGTTGTGTTTTCTTCTTCATTAGAGATTGCTATTAATAACTATGCAGGGCTTCTAACAGTTTTTTTTTTTTTTTGTCAGGGAAAAGGCCAAAAAGTCTAAAATACCTCTGCAGTTCCCCACCCCTAGTCTTATCCAGAACTTCATTCTTTCAGAAAGTACAGTCCTGCAATCTTTCTTGGGTATGGCAGGCAGTAATCCTCCACAAGCGTTCCCAGTCACTCTCCCAAACCAACCCGAATCACCCAGTTGTGATCAGGAGCCTTTTTTATGGACTGCCATAGCTCACTTAGTGCTCTCTGTTTGGCAGTCTTCATACTGTTTAGTTCTGTGCCTACTCACTGGGCTTGGGATCAGAGGTTTCTTATTTTTGTTTGTTGGGTTCCAGGTCTTATGCCAATATCTGACGCACATCTAACAGAAATACATTAAAATGTATTTCTTGATTAATGATTGGCGACTTGAAGTAAGAAACTGAAAAAAAAAAAAATAAAAGCTCTACAGAGTGATGTTGAATTCTTTGAAACTAATTGGTAATTTTGCTTTGGATCTTTTAAGTATCTCCCCCATCATCCTACCGACACTCTTCTGTAAACACCTACATATGGAAAGATACTACATCTTATTTCAACCTTTTTACCAAAGAAAAGTGTTTTACTCTCCTTCTTAATAATTTCAAATTCAGGCAAGACCTAAGCTTGTCTCAAAATATGTCTCAAAAATCAAAAATAATCAAAAATATGATTATTTCAATTATTCAGAAAACAAGTACTTTTCTTACTAATTTACATTTGGAAGGAATTAATGAGAATTATCAATCATCTTGGTAGCACTTACAGGAAATGGCTGTCACAGACTTCTGCTAAATATTACTGTTTTAGCTGTTAGTTTATATTATTGAAAACAGTAGGAGTATTTGCTATTTCAGAATGTCTTAGGACATGTCAGACAATAAGAATAATGTCACGATAATGAATCTTATTGGAATTAATTAGCCTTTAAAACTAAAAACGTTCTGCACTACCTAGCTGAGTGAGCATAAAGAATGTAACCTATAACTTGCAGTTTCCTCATTCAAAATTGTGATTGCTCTAAAGGTTTATGAAAAAAATAGCATACCTAACATAATGCCCGGCAAACCATGACATTCAGTTCTAGTAGATATTATTATTTTGCTAACCTAGTTTAATTTACTGGGAGTTTTTTATGTCTTCTAAATTTCCCTAGTATGTGCTGATATGATTGGATTTTTAGGTATCCCCATTATCCTCTCAACATGCTTCTCTACATGCCTAAATATATAAACTTACTAGATTTTATTTATATATAACTATCTGTTCAATAATGAAATCAATTTACCATTAACAAGAATTAAGTACTAAAATAGGTACCCTACTGTAGGGGTCAATACATTGTGTCAGTTTGGCTGGATCACCTTGGTGGTTCCACACCCTGGGCCGTGGGGCAAGGGCGTGGGGCAAGGGCCCACTCCAGAGTGACTCAACACAAAAAAGGTATATAAAGGGGTTGAGGGAGGATTTAGTGTTCCACTTCCTTGGAGGAACTTTGGTTTTCGCAGTCAACTTGGACTTCATCTCCTGAAGACTCTTCGGCCTCCAGCTTGGATACTTCAGCTTTCCATTGCAGACTTATCAGCCTTCCATCCCTTCAGTCACAGACAAATTGACTGACTAATACAGACTTGCACGAAACACTGCAATGAACTTCAGACTTTGGAACTCAAATCCTACAGTCTAAATCTACAGAACTAAATCCGGTGTGCAGACGCCCTCTGCACGCTTCCTCATCCAGCTCTGTGGCTGACTGTTGTAAGCCAACCTTGTGATTTCTTATACATTTATACATCTTGTGTTATATGTGTTCCTCCAGTAAAATCCTAATTAATATACATACTAAAGTCATTTTACTGACTGAATTAATATATTCAGTCTTCTAGAGATGAAAACATTTTTCCCTTAGTCCTAGTTCTTTGATCAGGGTGTTTTTCACCTTCTACTTCAGAAGCAGAAAACTTTCTCTGAACTATATTGAATGATTTGACATTTGCATAATAAAACATATCATATGTTCTCTCTAAATAGCCTTGTGCCATGCATTCTTTCAGTGCAGAAATTTCAGCTATGGTTGCTAGCTTTGAGCTCCTCAGAACATTCAACAGAAAAGATAGGCACCATTAAGCAGGGTGGTCTTTATTTCCTTTTGGCAAAACAATGACAGTGTTCATTTTGTTAGTCAAATGCAGGTGGAAACCTGAGTTAACTGACACCTGTTTTTAATTCATTCTGTTAGTGCCTTCGATCTCCACTAAGTCTGATGTCTGTGGCAGCTGTCTGGTCGGCATGTTCCTTACCATTGTCCTAAGTGAATCAAAGTTGCAGGAGAAATGTGGAGGGAAAGAAAAGAAGAGCATCTGCAGTGCCCCGTGGGAAATCCTGTGGACAGCTGGGTGAGGGCTCCCTTTGTGTGGATTTCTTTCTGCCAGAAGGCCTGAAAGGAAGGAGCACAGCACTGCAGGATATATCCCAATTGGAGTGTACTGCTGAAATTCACATTTTTCATAATGCATTTGACTTCTGTCTCTTTTCTTCTGTTCCATAATGGATTTCTCTTGTTTGTTTTCTGCTTCATTTAGCAAATTAAGAAAGCTAAACATATTTGGGGGAGGATTTATTGTATATTAAGCATGGTTCTAAAGGCCACAGATGATGCTACAAAAGTGGCACAGAGTTAGTGAATGCATCCCCATGGGATTGAAATTCAGAAGGAATGTTGGAAGAACTGGATGATAAAATGCTGTTGATGGCAAAACAAAGATGAAAATCATCTCACCCAAATGATATGTGCACTATTTGTATATTCAGCAACATCAAATTCACTGTGTGTGCTGACTGCATTATTTTAAACTGGGTGATATAATCCTATATCAGTCTTTTTAAAAATGGACTTAGGACAGAGTCTACAGTGTCTACAGGGTCTCACTATGTAGATTGGACTCATAGTGATTCTGCTGTTTTCAGCCTCTTGAATACTGGGGTTACAGGCATGCCCCACCATGCCCAGTCTCAGTCGCTGTCTTAGTGCACTCCAGGGGCAGGGCTGGCACAGCACACTGGGGATCTAACTCTGGCTGCTGAACACTGCCTAACCAGGTGCTTTAATCTGCTGAGCTATCTGGTCGGACCTCCTTTATCAATCTTTAGCCAACAGCACAATGACTTAAAAGGATTCAAAACACTCAGTGCTCTAAAGAAAATGGAAAATGGATAGAGACCACTGTGATAGTAGCTCTGAGCAGGATTCATGTTAACAAATTGGCTTTTCTGTTCACTTATAAATCAGCCCCCTTGTCTGAGATTGCATGGCTGGTAATGGTGGGTGAAACCTTGTGGCCTCAGAGGACAAGACCAGACCACAGCTAAGGACACCTGGCTCCAACCTCAATTAACTAGGTAAAGACTGTAGCTGCAGGCATCTCACTCCTGCCCTGAAGGCCTTCCTGGAGTTTACATAGCTGTCCTAAAATAACATAATGTAGTATGTAGAGAAGTCCTTGTAGGGATTCCCAAAGCCTTGCCATTTAAGACAAACTCTCCCTTTTCTTCAGTATTCCCGACCCTTGCTCTGATAACTAAATAAATATGGGCCACCCAGAGAAGTTCTTTGTCTTATCCCCTAGAGAATCTCAAATTCTGTTAGAGTGTTTTGAACCTCCTGGAGCCCAAACATCAAATCACTTGACTCTTTTATTTAGCCTTCACTGTCCCCTCTTTTGGGAGATTGTTGGCCTGATCAGTCTGCAATAACTAGGAAATAATATTAACCCAGTTGAAAATAATGTACAATATTTTAAGAAGGGATTTGGCAGCAAGTTTCTACAATTCAGCTGACATTCAACACACAAGTCTACACTTATCAGACTTTAAGAAACTATTGTGACTAGAGGAAGAGCAAAATCAAAGACATATTTTTAATCTTTAGCAAAATCTGAGAAGTGTCAGTTTATTACTAAAATTTGGGACCATAATTTTTAGAAAATGTATTTTCACCAAACTAGTTCTGACTGTATTGGGTCAGTCACAGGGAAATAGTAGTTCAATCATAAATACAGTTTTTTAGGAAAAAAAATTTCTTTAGGAACATAAAAATGTATTACGGTCACTTGGAAATAAAGGTTTCTATCCCATAGAAATGAGTGGGTCCTCAAGGTGGCATTCTAGAAAATTTTTTAATGTATCACAACTTTGCAGATGAGTCCTTACATTTTTCTAGCAATGAAAAATTAATAGCAATAATATCTTTTTGAAGAAATCTAGATATGAATGCTTCTAATGGACAAAGAGATAAGTAGCTATTTAAAAACTGTATTAGCAAATGTCAATTAGCATAGAGTCCAGTAATAAGTTATCTTCACTTTACAGAATATGAGTTTAAGTAATAGCATATAAAATTATATAGAGAATCTTCACTATTACTTTGAAATTATAATATTCATTTTGAAAGGTAAAATGTCTGGAAGACTTACATTAAATGTTTTTGGCTTTGAACCAAAATATCTCCCTTCTGTTCTTTCATAGCAGTGAGAGATTCTTTTAGGTATTCTTCAATTTTTCTCTTATCCCTGTGTTTCTGACTATTTTGTATTTTCTCCCTACTATAGCTTGAATTCCTCAAGCACTACATTCAAAGATCCCTGAAAATTAGACATGGTTATATTTTCTTATTTTTGATTACATTGTTTACAAATACATATATCTAGTTAGGTAAATCTGATTGTTTTATTGAACAACGAGTTCCAGTTTTTTAAAAATGTATTTAGTGCAGGGTCTACAGGGTCTATACAGGTCAGACTTATAGTGATCCTCCTGTTTTTAGCCTCTGAAGCATTGGGATTACAGGCGCAAGTTCCAAACTTTTGATTGTTAAAAGTGTTCCTAGTGGAAAGACAGCTCTGTTCTGTGAGAGTCCAGGGGATCAGGCTTATTCATTCCATAATGAAGGTCTATTCTCACAGGTGGAGAAGGAACGTTTCCTCTTCACAGCCTTGCCAGGAAATGGTGGACTTCTTCCTTTCTTTTAACAATATGATGTTTTGAAGCCCAACCCAAACGGGAAGGGTGGACGGCGTTATCGTCAGCTTGGTAGTTGTTCCCAAGCCATGGCTCTCTAGCAAAGAGGGAACATTAGTTGTCCTAGCTGCTTCTCCTGACAGCCTGCAACAGAACTAAGCTACTGTTCCATACTCTATAAGAAGAGGGGAGCCTCTTTGTCAATTAGGAACTCTAATCACAAAGTTTTTTTTAGATTTGAAGTTTTAAGGTGTAACAAATTAATTTGACATAAGGAAATATAATTTCTTTACAGTAGTTCATCTTTTGCTAATTTAGCAAATCAGTAAATTTGAAAGCATGGAGATGCACATCACAAGGGAAAATTCATGCATTGTGCATTGCACACCTATTGTGTGTTAGGAATTCAATGACCTAGGCTACAGATAGTAAGAAATATAAAAACCCATTCATAGGGCTGGGGAGATAGCTTGGCTGTAACAGTCCCTGCCTGGAAAACTCAAGAACCTGGCTTTAATCCCCAGTACCACATCCTGTGCAGGCCCTGGAGTCCTGGGTGTGCTGTGCTGGCCACCAAGACTAGGTGTGGTAGTGCACACCTGCAATCGTGGTGCTGAGGAGGCTGAGATATGAAGATCACTATGAATCTGAGGTGCCATAGTGATATCCTGTACCCAATAGATGAATAAATAAATGATTTACAAAGCCATTCATGTATTTGAATTTGTCACAAGAAAAGCAGGGAAAGTTTGTGGAGATTGTGTGTGTGTGTGTGTGTGTGTGTGTGTGTGTGTGTGTGTGTAAAAGGGCATTTCTTTGGCATACTTTTTTGCTGTCAATTTGTTAAAGACAAATATTTGCCTCTCTCTGGCTCATGACTTCTACCTGCTTTACATAAATCCTATCTCTTAAAGCTGGGCACAAATTATAAATCAAATTTTATGAACCTTGTACAAAGTTTAAAAACAGCATATATTGTCCTCTGAATCAGATTTTTCATTTAGAATTATTTGATATTGCTACTTCTAAATGTCAAGGATGTTTCAGTTGAGCCAAAGTAGAAATTAGATATGGCTGAGAGACTGAATAAACTGGACTGTCATCTCATCTGTATATTTCCATCCTCAACCGACATAGAATACTATCCCTGAGAGAGAGGACCCAATAAGACTGAAACTTCCAGGAAGCTATTGATGCCCCATTAAGAAGAGAAAATTTGCTGAACTCAGAATGGGACTGGGAACTGGATGTGACCCAAGTGCTGAGTAAGACGTCATAGTCCGTACTTGAACAGGAATTCACATGAGTTCGTGAATAGTGTGTGAACCCTGAAGAGCAGGCTGGCTCTTCATGTCTCATCACTAAATGCAATAACATGTACCCCTGCTTCAGGGCCCTTATAGTTGAGCCACCCCAACCTGGCACTGTCAAAAAGCAGACCTCACTGTGTTAAGAATAGACAACAGTCACTAGCACACAATAATTCTTTTACTTTTTTGTATAATGTTCAGTTGGCAGAGAAATCTGAGAGCCTGTAGCCCAGTCTTCTGACATTCTTTAGTATTGGCATAAACATTGTACTTGGCATACAATGTTCACTAGGCATGAATACAAGTACAGGAGGCGTGGATTCAGACCTTGGTCAAGTCTTAACTCTGTTGCTGTTCTCATGTATATTATCTTTATTTCCCTAAGCTTCAGTCTTCTTTTGTTTTTGCAGGTATAGCAATAATACCTGCCTGTAAGGTTTTCTCTTTAGGGATCAAGTGAAACAGTATTTGAGAGCATTGAAAAATGCAAGCACAAAAGT
>NW_004524874.1:877012-895259 GCF_000260255.1 Octodon degus
CCACTCTCTCTTTCTCTCTCTCTCCCTCTCTCCCTTTGCTAATTTGTTAAGACAGACAGAAATGAGGATATCTTTAGAATTCCTAATTCTTAGAGATATTGGTCAAATGTATTCTGTATGGCTAAGTCATTTTTATTTAACTAGACCTCAGTATTTTGTAACTTCTGTTGGGAAATACATGATAGGATTAAGCGAAGCATTTAGCAATAGCTGAAAGACAAAGCACGGAAAAGGACCATGTGTGGGCATTTCTAGGCGAACAATATGACAGAGATGTTCCAGTTAATGTGAAGTTTGCAGAAAATGTTAAATGATCCTTGAAATGACAGATAATACATTTTGATACACTGTGGTAGAAAATATCTACTTTTAAATGAAGTGATTTGTGAATCTATTTTCAACTTCAGATGAATCCATAATTCACAGTCGCTCATCATAAATTATTAGTGCTTAGAATCTTGTTTGCAGCTAATATAGGAAATTGGAGACATCCTTCAAGCACACTATTAAGTTGTAACTTCTGTTCTGAAAGCACAGAGTAGGTGTGACTCCTTCCTGGCACAAACTTGGGTGTCACCTTCAATTCTGTACTTGATATATTTAAGACAGAATAACCATTTTATGAAGTCCAACATTTTGCTTAAACCAGAGATAAACTCTTACAATAAAAATATCTGGTTTATTTAGTTTAGTTTTTTTTTTTTTTTTTTTTGGTACCAGGGATGGAACTTGGGACCTTGTGCTTGCCAAGCAGGCTCTTAAGCCACTGAGCTATCTCCCCAGCCCAAAAATATCTGTTTCGTAATTTTCAGAATAAATTAATTTAAGAGAATTTAAAATACTGTATCACATGTTTTACCAATGTTGAGCTCATTTCAACTGAACCCATTGCTCTTGTTGATTAAAAAATATTGCTAAGGAAATTAAAGTGAGTTCAATCTCTAGAGTTGATTAGAGTTACATCCTAATCAAGGAAACAGTTGGAAGACTACGTGGTTAGCCCCATAACTAGAAAAACATTTTCAAAATGAATGTTCTACTAATGATAGTTATTAAGAGCACTTTGTTATGCACAGATTCACCATTTTTCTGCATCTACTTTTCAAATCCATTTTTTTGACAGTTTGCTCCTTAATTTTATTTACATGATACTGCACAAAGCTTAAAGATGATTTTTAAGAGAACAAGAATTAAGGAATTTGCAAATAGAAACTATTCTTTTGCAAAAAGTTCCAAGAATTTTCTAGTGTACTCAAGTTAAAAACACAATTGTCTAAGCAGGACTAAAGAGGAGAAATGGGGAAAATTTAGGATGATTTCAAACATAACCATCTATTCTTCCACACGCACCATCAATTTGTCCTAAATTAGAAAGTTAGTCCAGTTACAAGATAAAGAAGCCTCATATCTTGTTGCATTGAAAAATATAATTAATATCATTTCTTTTATGGTCACAAGAGTGACTCTTACTTACTTCAATCTCTCTTGATATCAGTACCATATGGTGAGTGCCTGCCACCTTCTCTCTATCCTTGCACAGTGTTGTTTATTCTACTCTCACCTCAAATAAAAGCCTACCATGTTTGCTGCCTCCTGAAGGTTGAAGTCTCAAGCACTCGCTTGAACTTTCTGGGTTTCCATCACAGAACATCTCCAAGCTTTCCTAGTTACATGCTCTTCTTGGATGCTAACATGAACAGTCCAGCTTACACTTAATAGAAATGGGAAATTAATTCAATGCTACTAAATCATTGTATTGAAAAAACAATGTCTGTAAAGTCTCTTCTATTGGTCCTGCAAAATAGAAGGCATTAAGACATTTAGAACATTATTATTTTATTGTTAGAGTTGCTACTATTTTCTGTTCTACCTGGAACGTGTTATCCTTCATCAAAACTCCCTAATTCCAGGGATCAACTGTTCCTCATTGCCCTGCAGCACAACACTGAAACTTCTTGTGTAACTCATATGTCTCCTAGCACTGCTTATGCTCTTTCATTGTCTATTTTTTTTCACTCTGTTGGAACAAAAACTTAAAGGAGAACTCATAGTTTCTATAATAACATTTTGTATGTAAAAACCACTCAATAAATGCTTTTGGGTGTTAGTAGTATGTCACAGAAAAACCAATCAAAATTGTATGATCTGTTCAAATAATTTGCTATTTCATCTTACTAGTATAACTAAGCAATGTATTGTTCTAAACAGTGATACTTCAATAGCAAGAAAGGATGTTATATATAATTATACATGAACAACATTGGTGTTTATGATCACTTGAGTAGAATAAAACTCCATACATACAGAGCTGTATATTGCAAAGTCATCCTACTTGTATTACCTCATAGCTTTTTCTATGATGACAGCAACACTGTTAGAGAGAAGATTGGGTATAGTCAAGTTTTAAATATGTGGAGAAACAGTTCATAGAAGTAAGTTGAGTAAATGCCACAGTTCTACAGTCCTTGGAAATAACCTCAGTTGGCTAAGGAACTAAGGATTTGAAAAGAGCTATCCTCTCTCCAGGGCTTGGGATGTAGAGTTAAAGTAGAGTTAAAACTGTGCCTGTCATGTTGAATAGGAGTGTAATGAGAGAGTGTATCAGGGCACAGAGGCATGCTGTCGCTGGAGTGTAAAACCCTTCCTTGCCTCTCTCCTCACTCAGCTGCAGACTTCTTGCTATGTACATCTGTTTTCACCCTCCCCTCTCCTTTGAATGCTGGGTGGCTATTTTTAAAAGGTTTTATTCCACCTTCTGCACAGCCTAAATGACCCTGTTCTCTACCTTGAAGGTGCTGCCCACCGAGTGTGAAGGAAAAGCATTTTCCACAGGGAAAGCGGGAGCCCATGATGGATGTGACCTTGTGGTGGGTGGGGAAGGTGGTCTGCGAAGTCAGAGAGACTCCATAAAGGCCACTTGGACACAGTAGCAGCAGTGATTTCTGGACCAGTATTCCCAGATAGGGCCCCAACAAGGAGTTTGATGTTATTTTTGTACTCACTGTGTGAGCAGCTGGCCATTTAGCCAGTGCCCAACAAAAACATCATGAGCACATCACACATGGCTCCAGGAGGAACTATTTATATAGTGCAGAGAGACTCAGGACTGAGAGCTAGAGAACTCAGAGTGTAGGATCTAACTCAGGCCAGGACACCACAAAAGACAGTAACAAGGCTGAGGACATAGCTCAGTAGTTGAGAACATTCCTAGAATGAAAAAGGCTCCAGATTTGATCCCTAACATTGAAAATAAAAGATAAAGAAATAAAAATAAAAACAAAGACAATAAGAATCATTGAAAATTTCATAATAAGGATATGAGGACAGATGTGAAATCACTTGTAAAACTGTAAGTCATTTCAAATGTCTTGCTCTTTATTATTCAGGCAGCCCCTTTTATTTCCTATACATTATGCTCCGGGGCTACGTGATTTAACTGAGTCTTTAAGTACTCTTCTGAGTGCAATTAAGCTGTTTCTTTTCATGACCACAATTTCTGGCCACATTACCTCAAGAAAAGTATTATTACTTAATGAAACACAAGTAAATGAATTTTACTTTTTGAATTAAGAAAATTAGCTTGAGATGACATAGCTTATGACAGCAATAATGCTTGCGGGCCCGTCTGTCTCATTTGGAATGCAGGAACATTCAACTATGCAGGATTTAATTGATTCTGGAAAACTGCATTTTCTTGAATCGCTATGGTATCTTAATGTAGCTAATTTCATTAATAGTTTGAAGGGAAAAATACCACTTTTAATCTAATTCAGCTCCTCCAGTCAGCTGTTCTGTGACCCCTGGAAAATCATTTAACATCTCTAAATTTTAATTTTATTTGCAAATCACTCAGAGTGGATAATATCTAAAGTCCCATCTAGTTACAAAGCCAGATTATTTCACAATCACTAGAGTTTCAAATGGAAGTTTTCTTTTTTTTTTTTTTTCATTTTATTTTTCATGTTAGCTTTACTAATAAGTGCTTGGGATTAATTTACCTGGCACCAAGCAAGTGACAACCCAATGACAATATTTATAAAATGAAGTTGTCAAAATGAAAGAATGACTTTTCAAATCATGAGTATTAAAATGCAATTGACTTTGAAGTAACCTGTCCAGCCATGGCTAACAATTCTATCCAAAGAAACATTCTTGAAATTGTTTGCTTAGTATGCAAATTAAAATCATCGTTAAAAATCAGTGACCATGTGGTGGCTCTGTGATTAATGATTTCCACAGCCAAAGGCAGAGATCATAGCTAATTATCCTGCCTGGTCTCTGCTCTCTGAGTCTCTAGGGACAGAGGGAGCACACAGGTGCTTCCTTGGAGGGCAGGAAGGGTGTAAGTCACAGACACCAAACTCTTCAGCTGGCTTGCGTGGTCTCCTCCACCTTCTTTCTTCCTCTTGCACTAAAAGAAGGTCATTCCTTGAAAGATAAGTTAATAAAGATCCAAATGAAAGAAATAGGACTGTCTGATAAGTTTACTTTTTTTTTTCTTTTCAAAGTTTTATTGATAAACATATAGCAATGAGACAGTTTCAAATAAAATCGAAAGTACAGTTTCAACAAATAATACACTGCATATATTCTTCTTAGTGGTTAATTGCTGTACAAGATGCAGACTTGTGATCCTACTTACAAACACCATTAGAAAAAATCATTCTATTCATTAAGAGAATGCAACTATATATCTATCCCAACCACTTTGAATACACAGATACAAAATGGACATTCATAGTTATACCCCATTTTTTTTAAGTTCCGTTGTTGAATATTATAGGTATGTAAACTCAGCAAAATATTCTAAAAGAGTACAGAAGCCCATAATAGCATTGGGTTGATAAGTTTACTTGATCTTTGGTAGAAATCAAAATAATAAATTGTAGAAATAAAAATACTTAGAATTAAGAAGAAAGTATTGAAAATTGCATACTAGTTTCTATTAAAAAGGAAAAAGTTCATACATGTTTTCTTTGCTCATTCCCCTCTCTGCTTTTACCTCTTTTGCTCCTGAGAGTAGTAGAAAACAATCTCTTGCCTTTTCCATTGTCTACCTTTGTAACTTTGGCCAGTGATAGTCTCTTTGATATTCAGCTTTTTTGTATACAAAATGTTTCAGCTTTAAACACATTTCTACTTAGTAATGCCATAATTTTCTTAAATTTACTGAACCAAAAGTCTCGAGGTCAGAAGAGTTGTAAATCAGAAATTGATAAGACAATGAGGATTTAAGAAGACAAAGGAGAGGTATTTTGGGTTTTGAAATCTCAGCCAAGTATTCTGTGATCATATCAGCAAAACAAAGAGAATCTAGTACTATTTGGGATTTGACTTTCACCTGCCACTATTTTTACTCCCCCGGACAATCGACTTTTTCAAATAAGTCAGTTAGGAAGTTTTAACCCATTTTCGTATTATTCCAATCTTCTCCTCTACTTCTATTTTTGCTTTGCTGAACTCACATGTAGGGACTTGTAGGTCTCTCAGTACAGAGAAAAGAGCTGGGTCAGGTGGAGTCCTGTCTGCCTGATGAGCAAAAGCCCCGAAGAACAACACTAGGGGCATTTATTTATACCTTTGCAATGTTAGTATCATGAGACACAAGGTTGTCTGTTGACTAATGAATAAAATTGTCCAAGTAGGATGTTTTTTCAAGACTGAAGGAACTTGACTGCTTTAGGCACTGAGGCTTTGTTCTGCCCTCCCACATATGATCAATTTCTAGCTTCAGCAGCTCCCAACACTTACAAGGCAAAAATCTTTACAAGGACTCCTTAATATTTCTTTTTCTGGTGGCACTAGGGCTGAACCCAGGAGTACTGCACCACTGAGCTACATCTCTGATCTTCTTCTGTTTCATTTTGGAACAGAATCACATGTAGTCATCCAGGTTGGCCTCGACATTACAACCTTCTGCCCCAACCTTGAATGTAGCTGGGATTTCAGGTGTGTACCGCTATGCCCAGCCAGTGTTTCCTTTACTTTATTTATTTTCCTTCTTAAAAAATAGCCTTACATGCTCTTTTCATTATGTCTATGTATTACCCTCCTTCATAGCTAGGCTCTTAAGGGAGTTTGCTGCTTTGTATTTTTCACTTCATATTTATTTACCTCTTGATCAGTTTCTATCTGGGTTTTCATTCCTTCAGTAGCAAATGGTAGGACAGGGATGCAAGCTGACATAGCTTATTTAGAAGATGACTCCAGCAAACACATTAAGGGTAACAAAAGTGAGATGGGAAAGAGAAGGAAGCCTATACAGGATGTGTACTCAAATATTAACATTCATGCTGGTAATTCTCAGACCTGTATTTGCAGGCTATCTGCCAACTTCTAGGTCTGCATGTTGGGGTCAACATCTAAATGTCCCCCACAAAGCCACATGTGATTGGATCACTAGAACATGGCACTGTCAGTGGCCTCGAAGGGTATATCTCCCACTCCTCTCTTTACTCTCTGCTTCCTACAACTATACGATGAGCTTTTTCTGTCTATTCTCCTCTGCCATGCTTCCTGGCTTTGGAGTCACATGATACTGCCCAAAACCTGTAAAACTATGAGCCAAAATAAACTTTCCTCTTATAAATTGTGGGTATTGGGAATTGTGGCTCAGCAATGAGAAAGTATCTAAGGCACTATATGTATAAGTCTATTAAACTCTCCTAACTAGATATCTGTGCCAATGCCAACCTAACATCTACAAATATTGCTATCAGATACTCAAGCCTAGATATGTAAGTCTCTACATGTACAATACTGAGTAGTTATTTACTTTCTACAAATCCCAGATAATGCTATAAGAGCAGATGTGTTCATAACATCCTTAGCACAAGGTGCTTTGAGGATTAAACAGAAACTCTCAGTGCCAAGCACTAAACAGTACTTCATGCACAGAAAGTGATTAGTAATCGATCATTAGCTACCATTGTTAATGTAATAATGACTTTTCCAACAAGTAAACTCCTTATTAGATACTCCCTATCTTTGGTAATGGCATTGCTCTCTACCCATCTGCATTAGGCCTTTTGAAATTATCTCAGAATCTTTTTCAATTTCAACGTCAGACCATGGTCAGCCAACTCCAACTCCCACATATCTCTTAAATTTGTCATTTGTTGTTAATACTTATCCTTCTGCCTAACACCACCCCTCATCATATTTTGATTGATTATATTTCTTTAGGTGATTCTGGATTCTCTGTAATGCTAAGCATAGTGGCTGACACAAAATAATCACTTAATAAATGTTTGAATGAATGAGCAAATATAATCAAACTATCTCTATCAAAACAAATGATATTGTCCCTCCTAGAAGCCTAGGTGTTCCCCTTAATTACACATTTCTCTCCATAGTGCTGCAAGATGTATAATTGAGCCTATTAGTCCTATCTCCAAATATGAAAATCTAGTAATTTCTCACCTCCTTTCCTGGTAGAGTCATAAAGTCAAGGTCAATCTTGTATCTGTCCACCCAGACTTTTCTCTTACTGCCTTATAAGATGTTGAGAGTCTAAGCAGGATCTCATCATGTTTCTGGTTATTACTTTTGGTGTCATCTCAATAAATTTTTTAATATCATCTACAAGCACTCTGAAATTCCCTACTGGCTTCTCTCACCTAATCTCTTTCCATTTGTCCTTTCATTTTCTTTATTTTACCACCATGGCCTTTGCACTGTGCCTGGAACACTACAACATGTCCTCCCTTTTACAACTGCTGTCACCCTACTTGGATCACTGTTCTGGAGCTTCACACAGCTATATTTTACTCTTGAGTCAAGTTTCAACCCTGATTCACTAATTTTATACTTACACCTTACTGGTTGTCTCCTGGTTCTCACTCTTAGAATATATGCTGCTTGAAGCAAAATGTATATGTTTATTCCTGTCATGAAGAGCTCAGGACAGTATCTAGCATATAGCAGGAGCCCAGTACATATTGGTCAATAACAGTTTTAAAGTGCTAACTATATTCACAGGTAGGATTTTGAAAGCAGTAAAAGAGGTCAGAAAATGTTAAAGATTATAAATAATGGCAATCAGAAGACCCTGAATGCATATAGGTAAGGAAGGAAGAATAAATTTGGAAAATTGGAAATAGCTAATTTATTAAGAAGATAAACTTGTGCTTCTTTTTAAAAAACTTCCCTACTTATCCTTAGAATGTTGGAGAAGAAAAGGTACGAATATGCCTTAATAGAAAGAAATGAATGAAATTTGCTTTGTGACTACTATTACAAAATGTCCATTAGTAATTCTAAGAAGATAGAAATCTTATAACCTGTATGAACTAAGAACTATAGCTTCTTCTTTTACTCATCATGTAATAGACAAAGAGCTACATAGCATAGAATATAGTGAGTATTTTTCTTCAATTTATTTCCCAGTATCTGGTCTTTCAAATTTTAAAATTGTAGTATTGTCAAATTGAAACTTCTGGCTGATTGATTGGATGATTTAAAATAAGATTTCTGTTAGAGGCTACCACTTATGTTCTTGGATTGACAGAATTAATATTGCTAGAATGGCAACACTACTGAAAAAAAATCTACCAATTTAATGGAACCCTCATTAAAATATGAATGATATTCTTCATAGTGAAGGAAAAAAAAGCCTAAGCTTCATATGGAAGCACAAAAGTTAATAAATAATGAAGACCATCTTGAGTAGAATAATTAAAACTATCTTGAGCAGGATACAATCTTGAGCAGGAAGCATCACAATACCTGATTTCAAAATACACTATAGACCCATAGTAACAGAAACAGCATAGTACAGGGTTAAAACCAGACATATAGACCAATAGAATAGAATAGAATAGAATAGAATAGAATAGAATAGAATAGAATAGAATAGAATGACCCAGAAATAACCACATGCCTTTGCAGCCAAAGGACTCTTGACAAAGGCACCAAAATTTACTTTGGAGTAAATACAGTGTCTCAGTTACATTTCTCTTGATGCAGCAACAAAATACCTGACACCCAAAATGAAGGGAGGAAAGGTTTACTTAGCTCAAACTTAGTGAGGTTTCAGTCCACACTCAGAGCTGGCTCCAAGGCAGGATAGCACATGGGAGAGAGCACCAGTTCTCTGCCATGGCAACAAAAAACAGCAAAAAGCAAAGGATGGAGCAGCCGCAGCAGCTAGCCAGCCTCTCTTCCTCCTTAAATTGTAATGCAGATTATCTGCCCCAGAGCAAGTATATCACTCACACCCATAATCCCAGCATTGGATCATGAATAAGCACATACTCTAGCAGCCATCCCAATGACTACATGAGGCTTTAGGGGGACAACTAGACACAAACTGTAACACACAGCCTCCCAAACAAATGGTGCTGTGGAATCGGGATATCCATGTGTAGAAAATGGAAACTAGATTCCTACCTTTCACTCTGTACAAAAGTCAAAGCAAAATGAATCAAAGACCTTTACATGTGACCTGAAACTTTGAAACTACTAGGAGAAACAGGGGAAGCACTATATTGGCAGAGGCTATAATTTCTTGAATGAAATTTCAATAGATCAGGGAATAAAGGCAAGGCTTGACATGTGGAATGACATCAAAAAGCAGTGGGACGGACTAGTAGAGAAGAGAAAGGGGACCAGGGAGCTTGGGAGGGAAAGAGCAGGGAAATAATGGGGAGATGAAAGTCAAACATGTTCTATGCAAGTATGAAAATGCCTAACTAAACTAGTTTATATAACTAATGGATACTAATAAAACTTTAAAACTTAAAAAGCTTCTTCAGAGGAAAGGAAAAAATCCAATATAGTGAGCAAGAAAACCACAAAAGGTGAGAAAATTTTTGTCAGCTATTGAACTAAGAGAATGAATATCCATAATACACAAAGAACTAAAATATCTTAAAGAAGAAAAAGCCATACCACTTATAAATGAACAATTAATCTGAACAGATATTTCTCAGAAGAAATATAAATGGCCAATAAACATATGAAAAAATTCAAAATGTCCAGCCGTCAGAGGAATGGAAACAAAAACCACAGTGAGACTTCAGTTTACCTTAGTCAAAATGACTGTTATCAAAAAATACAAAAAGTTAGCAAATGCTGGTGAAAATGTGGAAGAACAGGAATAGCATGGGGATCTGGATTCATATGACCACTATAAAAACAGTATGGTATGTCATTAAAAAACAGAATATAGCTACCATGTGATCCAGCTGTACCATGCCTAGCTTTATACCTAAAGGAAACAAAGTCACCACACATGAGAGATGCCTGCATGCCTTGCACACCTATGCTTAGGGAAGCACCATTCCCAATAGCCATGCAACAGAGTCAGCTTAGCGCTCATGAACAGATGAATGTCTATCTATCTATCTATCTATCTATTATCTATCTATCTAAAAGTTGAATGCATATGCGTATGCATGTGCATATGTGTGTGTGGGCAATCGGCAGATGTGTGGAGAATATGCTTTCAGGTTAAAGGACTCAAGCTGTTAGTGAAACTGCAGGCAGAGCAGCCACTTGTCACAGCACCTCCCTTCCATCTAATCTGGAAATTCCAAGCAAGTTCCTGGAGTCTTCTTGACTTCCCCTAAGAGTCACCTTACCAAAGGCAATTCTTGTGGTAAACTTCAGCTGAGAAACAAATTGATCTGAGAACATTCCCATGATTCCTGTCACCAGAGAATGCTGCTTCTTTTAATAGTAGTGCAGATTTTCCAAGTTTTATTTAAGACAAAAGAAGAAACAACCTATCAGGATGTTTTTAAAGGCAGGAGCAGGAGATGAGATCTATCATCTATCTATCTATCTATCTATCTATCTATCTATCTATTAATGTATCTAGTGTAGGGTCTACAGGGTCTCAGTACACAGATCTGACTCATAGTGATCCTTCTGTTTTCAGCCTCTCAAGCACTGGATTACAGGTGCATGCCACCACGCCCAGTCATAGTCACTCAGACTCAGTGAGCCCTGAGGGTGGGGCCGGCACGGCACACCAGGGTTTGAACTCTGGTCCCTGTGCCTGCCTAAGCAGGTGCTTTAGTCCACTGAACTATCTGACCAGCCCTAGAGATCATTATGTTTTGGTGTTGTTGTGAATAAGGGGAGAATTTCAACAGTCCACATGGGAAGAATCTGGAACCTAACCTGAAGTTATCCCTGTCAATAATAGTGAAGGATACGGTGAATCAGTTTACAGATAAAGGGCTCCAACCACCTGGCTAACTCAAAACAACAAAAATACGGATAACTGCCATTAGTAACACAAAGTCTGAGGAGCAGTGTCATTATCCTTGCTTATGAGAAGATGATGATAAATTGAAAAAAATTCTGTATTTATTTTCCCCAAATATTGGTGAATACAAATTTTCTATTCTTTTAGAATCCAGCATTGATGTTAAAAAGTATAGAACAGTGTTGGGGGATCATTCTTAAACAATGACATAGAATCTTGTTTTGTTTATTAAATTTTCTGGACACTCAGACTATATTTCCTGTCTTCCTTGGCAGTTAGATCTGTTCATATGACTGCAATTTAGGGCAGAACGAAACAACAGTGCTGCATATCCTTGTAGGACTTGTCGATAAAGCTTCCCGTCTTCAAGTTTTCATGGCCCCTTTCCTTTGTGGTTTGATAAAAATGAGCACAAAGACCTTGAAAGCAACATATTAAAATTGTTTGAGCTGTAGGATAGAAGAAAACAGGGCTCTGAATCATTCAATGGGAAACCATTTTTCAGTCAGAATTTGACCTACATGAGAAATAAACCCATTTTATATCTTATATCTTAATATGCCTGTTATACTTGTTACATAGAAATTAAATGTTTCATTAGTTCTATCATCAGCTTTTCATAAGGTGTGCTGAGAATTTTTAAAAAGTGTTTTCAAAGTTATAATTTTATATATTTTTCTGTATATGTAACTTTCCCACAATAATTCCCAATTGGGAAAACTGTTTCCTCCAGTATTATGTATTACATAACTGCCCTAAAAGCTAAGAGCTTCCTGAAATTTTTCCAAGTCATATGAATTTGTGCACTAATAACTTTTTAGGTTAGTTAACAATGAAAGTCAATTACTTACACCATTTATAACAATGGGCACATATTATAAAGGAAATGAAGATAAGAGTAAATTCATATGTTAATTCTAAAGTCTATACTCATTATCCCCAAATGGCATACCAAAATAAACACCTCTCAAGGAAATGGTTCTGAAATCAGGTCACCGATCATTATTTTTGATCAGTTGGTAGAAATAAAACTTAAAAAGAAAAAAAAAACCACATAATCAAGCCTTCATATGCTGAAAATATATTGACATCCTTTCATTTCCACTTGGTGTCTTTAGATACCTAGTAACTAAAGAAAGATACATATGTGTGTGTTACCCAGGAAGACAACCATAAATCATAGTCAATTCTCAATATAAGGTTGTTCATCAGTCCTATAGTTTTCATTTTGTTATGGATTCTAAACACAGATTCTCTTTAAAAGATTTAATCAGTCATACTTCTAAAAAGGTACACTGTAGAGGAGAAAGCAAACTGTTCTCTGGCATACAAATTGAAGGTTATGAAAACAAATTCCAAGGTGTTGATTCATGCACGCAGTTATATCACTTTATCAGCACTCAATTTGTATATGAGAATATTTATGAGCCCCCGGAGGTTAGTAAGTAGCATGAATGAAAATTCCTGGTAAAGAAAGACAGGTAAGGTTCTGAAAAAGTTCGAGGAACAAGCATGTTACTGAGTATAACTCCTAATGTGTTAAGCAACTTTCTTAGGAACTGGGATTATAAAACTCTGTTTGAGATATTTTATAAACCATTTTCTTGCCTAGACATGAATAGATGCATTGTTATCTTGCTTTTACAGTAAATTACCACAGTAATGACGCTAGCACAGCTTTCTGAGTGGTCCTAAACTTCATTAAAGGAGATGGACTTTTGAGAGCATTCAGGAAAAAATTATTTGTTAGCCCTGAGTCCCAGCTGCCTCTGTGACAAACCCATGGCTACTTTGTACCTCTCACCAATTCTCTTGCAAGCAATGATTTTAACTTCCTTTGCCACGTTTCTTTCTCCTAGTCCTACTTGTCCCTTACAGCACTTGAATGAGAAGATGAATGCAATAAACTAATGAAGTAAATGAATCAGATGAAGTTAACTTAATATAGTTATGAAAAGAAATAGTTATTGTATCAGAGGAATCATTTTAAGATATAATCAAGTCAACTGGCTTAGCAACTTCATGTTCCAAAAGATTCAAAGTTGACTTGGTTTCTAACAGAATTGAGGTAGTGTAAAATTTATGATATACAATCATTTTTTAAAGTTTTTTTTTCTGTATTTAGGGAAGGGTCTACAGGGTGTTCAGGGTCTCACTATGTAGATCGGACTCTTAATGATTTTCCTGGTTATAGCCTCTCAAGTGCTGGGATTACAGGTGCGCATCACCATGCCCAGTCTCAATCACTGTCTCAGCCTGTCCCTGGGGTTGGCCAGCCCCAGCCTGGGTCTGCCTAAGCAGGCACTTTAGTCCGCTGAGCTATTTGGCTGGTTAAGTTTCTGTCAACAAATGAAATAAGAAAATAGTAGTTGTGAATTTTAAGTTATCATTTGAACAGTTATTTAGCATTTGTGAACAGATACTTCATCTCATGGAAATAATTATTAAATGGAAGGTGATTCCCCATTAAGCTAGAAAAGCAATTTTTCTCACTATGAGTTATAAAGCAAGATGTTTATTTATATATATAAATGATTATATATCATACATATATAAAATCAAATATCAGATATATACATCAAATATCAGATTATATTTGAGCCCAAGAGCTGTAAAGTTATTAGTGTCCTTTTATAGATAAAGCCCAGTGAGGCTCAGGCAAACACTCTCTAAACAAAGCCCTAAACACTGTTGCGCACTTGGTAGAAGTAGGTAAGAGGTTTACAGTCTACTATGGAAAGATTCAGACATAGACTTTCCTGGGTAAAATAAAGAGTGTGATGTGGAAGACCCGGAGGTTCTTTTCTTGCCTGTGGAAATGAAGTACATAGATCTTTAAAGTACACAGGAGGACAGAGGGTATTAACTTGAATAAAATGAGAAGGGGAACCAAGGAACTATGATTTCTAAATTTCTCTCACCCTCCTTCCTTCTCTCAATCTTTCTCTTTCTTGTTCCCTTTCCCTCTCTCCATCTTCCTCTCCTCTCCTGTCCACTCCCACTCTGTCTCTCTGTATCTTTCTCTTTCTCTCCTACTTTATCTCTCTGTCTCTCTGTCTCTGTCTCTCTCTGTGTCTCTGTCTGTCTGCCTATCTGTCTGTCTCTCTCTCTCCCTTTCATTCCTTCCCCCTCTGTCTCCCCCCAACATGCACATTTGTAAATTCTTTCACACTTACCACAATTTTTTTGTGTGCCTTGGAAATGCTTAGTAAGCAATGGAATGAGAGAAATTCTATGGCCAACCCCGTAGCTTCCTGAAAGCTGTTCCCACCCTCAGGCCCAGAGTGTTCAACATATTATTCTAGTGACTGGACTTTACCACCTGCCAACAAATACCCATATCTGAACATGTCAACCCAATCCCTATTTAAAGCCAAACAACATATCTAAATATGTCATCTCTGCATATAAATCTTTAATACTTTCTGCAAGATAAAGTCAGTCACATTATTCTGACATTTACATCTTCCAAAGTTCTAGTGTAGTATCATTTTTATCACTTTTCATCATAAACCCTTTAGGGACACTAAGCTGCCATATCAGACATCAGAAAGTTGGTATTTGGAAACAAACACACAATTTTGACCTGCGCACAATTATCATACTATAGTCACAACTATTGTTCCATTTTTTGATTACTTTATATCAAGCAATAAACTGGATATATTTATGTTATAATTTCATTTAAACCTTATAATAAGCCTTCTTCTTAGTAATTATCTCCAATTTCAGTTTAGATAACCGATACACAGATTAATACCTGTCAAAAAGAAAAAAAAACCCACAGAGAAGATCCAAACATAGATGGGCCCCTGTTGGAAGTCTATTTTTTTCCTCCACATAGCCCAGTCATTGAAAAGATATGACTCTCTCTGTAGGCATACGGTAAGTCTTAGCACTGCCATTTACAGGTAAAATAACCTTAGACAGATTGATTCATTCTCCTAAATCTCAGTTTCTACATTTGTATAATGTAGGATATTAAAAGGCATCTACCTACCACATAAAATCTTACGAGGCTCAAAGGAGAAAACAGGTGTGAAGCATTTAACTATAACATTGCAGCTGAAACCTCATCACCTTTATTTGGCAAACTCTTATTTCTTAAGATCCAGTTCAAATGTCAACTCCTAAATTGACAGCTTATCCAACTCTGCCAGATGGAATTGTTCTCTCCTAAGTTCCCATATGACTTTAGTCTTATAATTAGTTATCTGTTCTCTATTATACAAGAGATTTTGGAAGGCACAAATTATGCTATCTTATTCTGAGTTTCCTTCAAAGCAGATTATGAGCCAAGAATTTGAGTCAAGCAGATTTTTGAGAGGTGCAAGGAACAGGAGTGGATAAAGGAAGAAATGATCAGAAAGGAGAAGCAGCCGTTGAGAGAATTCTTACTAAATCAACTACTGCAGTAGGTGATTGAATATTAATATATCATGGCCAAACTGTGGGAAACTTCAGAATTTTGTATTCAGGATCACCCTAGCCAAGAAACACAGATCTGGGTATTTACTTGTCTAAACCAATTAGTTATTTGTTATGGCTTTCGTTGTGGTGTACAGCTACTTCTGCTTATGATATTTGTGGGTGTAGAGGGTTCATAAAGCCTGAGGACAGCTTTCCATCAAAGATGTCAATGCTGTCTCTGAAAATCAGGCTTTTGCTCTATAAAGAAACTAGGAGAGAATAGGCTCAGAGTGCTGTTAGTGTCTCATTGTTCAGTAGCATCGCTTACGTGTTCATTCATCTGCCCTTTTCAGCCTCCTTCCACCTGGAAAGTTCATTTGCAATAACTAGTACCCAGTATGCAATCAATCAATAAATAAGGAAGGGAATGGGAGACAAGAGAAAGGAGAGGAAAATCAGAGAAAGAAGAAGAAGGTAAGGAAGATAAATACATGCAAAGGAAACAAAAAGAAAGCAAAAGATGGAAAAGGGGACAAGGAAAGGGAAGCAAGAAAGGAGATGAGGAAAGTGAAGCAAGAAAGGGGAAAAGAGAGGGCCTGTGCTATGCCTTGGGACAGAGAAGCTTCTCCTTTTATCTTTTAAGCAGCAACACATAAAATGCATGCAGATGCTAAAGAAATAAAAGATTCCCAGGATGGCATCCATAAATCTCTTTAAATGTCAGCTCTGGATATTGAATATGAGGATAAATTACAGAATCAAAGTTATAATTTCTTAGTTCTCCTTTACCTGCTAAAAAGCTAAAAAAAGTTACTGTAACGCTGGTAAGAGGACCTAACCCTTAGCATAGGTTGTTCTAAGAAAGAAAAGTGAGGGCTGTTTTGTTTTTTTTTTTTTCCTTGCTGTACTGGGTAATGAGTTTTATAATGGAAACAGGAGTACAAGTTACATAATCAAGTGGGTCAGAGCTATTGATCTGTGCAGGACATGACTGAATGGATGATCCTAAAAGGACGATTCTAAAGCTAATAGTGGCAAAAGTGGTACATGAATTTTGTACTTCTATTGGTAGTAATCCCACAGTTTAGGGATATCAAAAATTTTGGGGTTTAAGCAACTTTGAGAAGCAATGTGGTATGGGGAGACTGCTGGCTATTGGGTCGAATACTACATGACAATCAACATGAACTTGGAGTCACTATATAAACTCTCTGGGTCTCAATTTCATCATCTGTAACATTAGAAGGTTACATTAGTACTTTGTGATATTAGGAGTAGTAAGTCAGAATTTCCAAATTCAAGTGCCAGTGCCTACTGGATGATGATGAACTGAAAAGGATATTGCATCTAACAGGGCAGTCATTGCTTGGCTCCAGCAAGTGGTTGTCATGCTGAAATTCAGCTTATCAAATATGCCAGTGATTCTTACAAAGAGCTGACGTTTCTGTGACTTCTTCAGACTTTTCTGTGTTGGTACAATTTTTTTTTTATAAGATAAAGCAGTATAGGCTGCAGATGGTGTCACATGTGAGCAGATAAAGCCCACAGGTTGACTGCCTCTGGACTAGATGAAACCCCAATGTCCTTCCAGTTATTTACCCCTTCAGTGCATATAATCAAAGTATTCTTAAAGTGAGGCACCTGCTGGTGGGACTCCTCTTCCTACAGCAGCCTTCTTTCTTGTACCTTTGACGAACAGACACCAACAATGTTTCTTAGGGAGGAAAATGAGTCACACTGGCCTCCTTTTCCCTATACTTCCCTGAAATATAAAAAAATGATAGACATAACCATACCCACCTTGTAGAAATTGTTCTTACCATAATGTAGATTTCCTTGAGATTGGGTCAGTCCCTGTTATGGCTTATATCTAGATGTTCTCCCAAAACCTTATATACTCATAGGTGAAGCTTTGAGTGGAACTAGAAAATGATTGTATGACAGCTTTACAAACTGTGAGCCAAGATAAATGTCTCAGTGACAAAGAAAATAACAAAGATATCCTTGTATTGCTCTGTACTCTGGAAACCTGTTGAAGTGTTCACTAATATTTTTGCATACTCTTTGATCATTAGTTAGGATTAGAAAAATTGATATCCTTGAGGTACAAGTTCCACTACCAACCATAAAGTGTGCAATTGAAGGTTATTTAATCATTTCAAGTAATAGAAAGCATAATCTAGATATATAAGGAGAATTCATAGAGAGGGAACAATAGAATTTACAAGTCCGCCTATAATTCTAGCATTATGGGAAGATGAGACAAGAAGATTAAAAGTTCAATCTAGTTGGACATCTTAGTAATTTAGCAAGATCTTGTCTCAGAATAAAATTTAAGGGCTTGGGAATATAACTCAGTGCAAAAGCTCTAGATTTAATTACAAGTAACTGCCCTATTCCAAAGTGAAGAAGCAAGATATCAGGAAGGGTGGAATTACACAGGGAGGGACGAAGTCATACTAGAAGGGCTGTCTGATAAAGGAATCTCTTTCTCTGAGAGAGGGAGAACAAATGAGAGCTTGTAAAGCCAAAGTGCTGAGAACAAGAAGATCAGACATGATACCTGCCTTTAATTTTTTTTCTGTAAAGTAGGAGCTAAGGTTTTTTCAGGGTAGTATAGTT
>NW_004524874.1:895685-905546 GCF_000260255.1 Octodon degus
CAGCTCAGCCCACCAGGGGGCGGGGCTGGCTGGCATGTGGTGCTGGGGATTGAACCAGGTCCCTGTGCTTTACTAAACTTGTTCCAAGTAGGTGCTTTAGACCACTGAGCTATCTCACCAGCCCTACATTACTTCTTTCCTACTTTCTTTGGTAACAAATTCTTAAGTCACTTCAAATAAAAAATGGTTTTGCCTTGTCATTTCCTGTTTAAGAATAGAAAGATACTTTAGTCATTTTTAAGTACAGTTAGTATAATCTTTACTATTAATATCTAAAAAAGTTTCTTTTGGGTTGTATAAGTCATTACTGGTAATAACAGACTATACAGATTTTTTAAATTGTTGTCAACTTTGAGAAAATCTGGCTCAACATCTCCTATATGTGAATGTGAACTGCAAGCTTTGGGAGCATTTTCCATAGATTGGCTCTCAATTCTCCACAACTGAAGTGGCTTCTTTGTGCTGTTACCTGCATGCACCCATGCTGGGAGTTACAGGTCAGGTATACTGTGATACAACTCCTGGTCCTACAGCCTGTCATCATGTGGGTTAGTTGTCATGGTAAATTCCTACTACAAGGCAGTTCTCAAAAATTTGGTCCAATGTGAGTGTGCAACTGAAACTCAGACTGAATGCAGAGTATCTCCAACTGAAGTTGCCCTTAAATGTGCACATCCTTCCAGCGCCATGAGAGGGAATATGATAGCAAGGAAGATGGCCTGAAAAGAGAAAAATCATTTCTGCTAACATGTCTTCCTTCTGCAAATTTAGAACAAATCATGTCCACGGAAACACAACTCTAGGGCTTCTTACAGTCTTAGAAACAATTCCTCATGCAAGTGAAAAGCTCAAGCCTGAGCTGTGTTAGCTCTACATTAATATATTGCTAGGCACTTGTGTAAACTCATGCTAGTTACAAAATTTAATTTCTCTTAATATCAACTTATTTATCTCACAGGATTATAAGTAGTTGAATTGAAGGTACGCACAGTTCCTGGCATATCATAAATAATACCTGGCAAGCAAAAATATATAATTATTAGATTTTGCAAGCTTTTGACATCTTATGTTATGAATTTAATTATGGCAGGTGCCATAAAACTCTCAAAGCTATAGAAGGTCTTTTGGTTTTTATTTAAAGTCAGGATATTTTTTATGACCTTGTAGAACGGTGAGCACCTTGGAGGCTTACAATGGAGAGCTCAGAATCACTGGGGACTCTGTTTTACAGCAAAGCAGTGAAGGTTAAGCAGCCTCAGTTAAGGAAATCATCCCTCTAAAAGGATCCCCTCCTTTTTTACTGTTAGTTGCAACAAGAGAACTCAGATACAAACATTTATCACATCTTCATATTCCTGATTAGAGGGCAGGAATGCATGAAGATATACGTATGACTGGACAGCCACAGCCACCTGGTGAGCAGCCCGGTATGCCAGGCATTCTGCTGGACACTTATATCTGCTTCACAGCAGAGCTTAAGCTTCATGGCCAGACCATGCTCATCAGTATCCTTATGGAGATGAAAAATAAGGACATCAATCTCCTCCATCTTCACTTGAAATGTCTTGCCTACAAATGAAAAATCCCAGAGGGATGGAAGTCTTGCTACCATGTGAACCAGCCAGCTTGCTCACCCTCCTGGCCCTAAGGTGAAGCCAGCACTCTAAGCCAGTCTCCAGAATTCCGAATTCAGGTCAAGGACAGCAAATGCTGGGAGCAAGGATGGGAATGAGGGCTGGTTAAGGTAGTTGAAAACAAAGGATAGTTTTCCCTAGTGTGAAGATGATGTTAAGTAGACATTTAAGCATTTTAAAAAATATACTTATTTGGGGGAAATGGTAATAGCTTTTAAATCCTCTCTCCTCAAACTTGAGGTAGCCTCAATCATGACAACTTTCTTATTTAAGTTTTTAAATACATAGTTTCTGTAATTATGTCCTTTGAAAATCTGTGTGTATAATATACATTAAATAACATCCTTTTCATTAATAAAGGATGCACTCTAAAATTTTCTTGGCAAGGTACTGCATCCATAGCATTATAGAGATTTATTTATTGCCAAAACAGCAAGCTATCCATCAAGATATCAAGTCTCCCATATCATTAATGGTGGTATCTGTAGCCGGAGACTGAGCTGGAGAGTGAAAATACACTGAAATATTCTTTTTCTTGACCATTGCCATTCCCAGGCTATGAGACCTTCAGGCTGCTAGAAACTTTGACCTTGTCAATCCCACTAGCATAAGAGGTGAAGAGGCAAATAAGAAGCCCAGTTGCTCTATGTGAGTACTTGATGGTGGTGAGGGTGTTTGCCACAGTTGGTCCTTGGAAGCAGATCCTGAGATAGACTTAGTAAAATGTCTATGACAGAAATGGAGGATGGAGGAGCAAGATTTTGCAAGTAAATATTTTATACCAAGATGCACGACTGGAAAAGTATTTGCCACCCCCATGGAAGCTCTAAAGCAACCACTGATTTGCACTGGGATGAAGCAAACAGGCCCACAATCTCCACCTTGTGCAGCCCTTGAAAGCCAGCTACCTGGAAGAAGTGAAGCCCTGGTTTTCTGTAGCCAAGGGAACCTCCTAAGAAGCCAGAGGTTGGCAGATGTCTGACAATCTGTTTTCTGCAGGTGGGCACAGACAGAGTCCTTGGTAGCACGTTTGTTTCTGTGTCTGTTGCAGGCCAGCCCTTGTACTCCTTGTGCTTTCTTCTGTATATATTATGTGCAACAGATCCTCTAGAACTCTGGCTGATCCTTTTCTCTGAGAAAAACATAGAAAAGAAAGGTTAGTGGCACAAGTTACAACTGCTATTCCTAGAGTCAGTCTCGGGAAAATAATAGGTATTCATCTTGCTTCTGTACTCAACTTTCCACTCTTTTGCTGTCCTCTGAAGTTTCCTTTATCACATGATCTGAGCTGTGAGGAGTTTGAGCGCATCAGTGCCCACGTGGCATGTGGGCCCAAATGGCCCTCTTTTAACACACACCCCTAGTCCAGACACTTGAGAGCCCTGGCAACAGCATTTTGCCTGCTACGACTGAGGCAGATCCTGAAGAGGCAGTGGGTGGAGGATATATGCTATCTGCATTCCTTGCAGCTGGAAAGTAACTCCTTCCTTGAAGACAAAAGCAAGTACCAAAATTTCATATCTTCCATTAAGACATGCTGTTTGGGGGCTGGGGAAATAGCTTGGCATTCAAGCGCCTGTCTGGTAAGCACAAGGACCGAGGTTCAATCCCTAGTACTGCATGCTGTGCCACCACTGAAACCAGGTATGGTGGTGCACGCCTGTAATCCCAGCGCTGGGGAGGCTGAGACAGGGGGATCACTATGAGTCTGAGCTGTGCAGAGAGACCCTGTACCAAATACATAAATAATAAATAAATTAATCTTAAAAAATGGTATTATGAGTCTTTATCAAAATAAAATATATACTCTATACCAGAATAAAAATCCACCTATGATCCAGTTGTTGTATATTTCATCTTATTGAGACAAATTAGAATTTTTGTGTAACTTGTGGTTTCTCTTTATAACTTCACATCTATAGGTTAGTAGGTAGAGCAGAGTAGAAACAAATGATTATCTTACTCTTTAATAAGTGTGAGTTTGTGCTTTTAGAGGTGCTCTTTTTAAAAGAAGGTACACAGGTCATTTTTTGTTGTATTTCTCCATTTTTTGGAAAGGAGACATACATTCTGGAACCAAAGCAACCTTGTTTGAATGGTTTCCTGATAATAAAAGCCTCAGATGAATCTATCATAAAATCCTGGCAAAATGGACTGAATGAGTGGAATGAATTGGTAGAAAATCAAAGGAATTCGAAAAAAACTGCCACAAAGAACAATTAAAAGAGGCTCCAAATGATAGAGACCTTCCTCCAGGGGAGAAAGGAAATAGAAATGACTTCATCTGCCACTAAATGGGCCTCGGAACTGAACAGCCTATTCAGAGGGTCTAACGCACTGTTTACCTTCCCAGTGGGAGGCTCTGCTCTTTGTGAGCCACTCAGCAGATTCATCTTAATATGGACACCGAGGCTTCTTGCATGAGCAGTAGCGCCCTTCTGCCCAAGCCCATGTGGAGCCTTTTGGGGAAAGAGTCCTGTGAACCAGCTTATGGTGCTAAGCTATAAACTATCATTTTCATATTCTGTAAAGATCAGCGCAATTAATGGAATGCAGTGGTGTGCAAGGATGAGGGAATGGATACCTACTTTTTTATATCTCTGCATACAAACTTCACAAAAATATAATTCCTAGGTGATTCCCAAGAACAAACAAGAACTTTATCAATACAAATCTGCATGCTGGTAAATAAATGAACCTATTTCTATTGACTGAACTAGTCTTACTGAACTCTTAAAAACAAATGAGCCCTTAAAAATGGCAGTGTCAAAATCCTCTGGTAGGGGATTATCACTGAACACTTGAAGGGATCTTTAACATGCCCAGTTGAAGCTCCTACGGTGCTTCTTGGCCTCTGCAGTGATCAGTGAATATTCGTTGAATGAAGGATAGAGGAATGAAGTAAAAACGATATTTGATTAAATATGAGTGAAATGCAGGAATGAGTTAAACTTCAGGATCTGTTTTGCAGTTGGGGCTTACTGCCTCAAATCAATGCCAAGTATTATAATAGAGGAATTGTTACAATTTTAACGGGCTTCAGGAACCATCCAATTAAAGCTTCTCTTTCTAGCTGTGAGGAAGTGAGGCTTAGAGAAGTGAGATGACTCAGATAGGATCCCTCAGTTAATTTGCAATTTGACTTGGTCTAGGATCCAGAAGTTCTGAGTTTGAATTCACAGTGCTATCAAATCATTTTCAAGGGAGCTTTTATTGATCTCAGGTAGACATATTCATGTGTTATATGCTGTTTATGTGAGCATGTGTACATGTATGAATAATGTTTCATCGTATACTTTCAGATTTAACTTCATCTTCATTTCAAGAGCACTGGCATGAGGTCAACTCAGGATGCACATGCCTGAGAACACCCACCCATTCTCCTCCCTATAAAAGTTCATCTCTCTTCTTGTAGATATGGTCAGATTAACCTCATTTCCACTTCTAGTCAACCCAATCTTTTATTTATTTTTTTTCCAGTCAACCCAATCTTGAAGATAGTTCAAATTCTATCTCATGTGCCTTTTGTATTTTCAATGTCTTCCCAATGAATATCTCAATCTTCCAATAATACAGTGCTAGATACTGTAGGCCATGGCATCTCATTCTGCCGTTCCCTCTCCCTCTTAAGTGACCTCTGCAGCTCACCTTTTCAACAGAAGCCTGCCATCTTCACTGAAGTGTTCCCGAAGCTCTGGTACAGAATCCTAATGTTGGCAGCCCCGGGTCAGGAGCCAAATTCCTCTCCAGAGCTAGTTAGGCAGCTTGGTACCTCCCTGGTACTCTGTCATCTGTAAAACAGCAACTGCCTTTCATTGACCTTCCTGCTTTGAATTTCTGCCTGTTTTCCTGCTCTCATTATTTCTGTTCTCCTCATTCTCTGTAAGGCTTTGTGGAGGGTCAAGCTCCACTCAGCTCTACTTTCACTTTCTTCATTTAACTTCTCAATTCTCCTGACAGCTCTTTTTTTTTCCCCCTTTGTTAAAGCTTCACTTTGAAGAATGTTCTCAGTTGGTGATTGGGGTTTTGGTTTCTTCTTAGGCAAAAGTATATATTTTATTTCTAATTACAGACTACTACTTCTTTATAACTTGAAATGAAACATCTATTGTTCACTTACTGCTATAAGCACTAGGGATGGAACAGAGAACAAGGCCTTTCCTCCCCACTTTCAGTGAAGCTCAGATCCTGCAGGGGAGACAGATTAGAAACACGTGTGAAGGGAAGCTGCTCTGAAGAAAAAGCAGAAAGAACATCACAGAGGAGGAGAAAGTACCGGACTTTCGGTAGAGTGAGGAGCCCCCCTGATAAGCATTTGACTCAGAGGACAGACAGGAGTGAATTGAAAAAGGAGCCTCTCTAAAGACCCGTGGAAAGTGCATGCCAGGCAGAGCAAAAACAAATGAAGACTGAGATTTTGGAATAAGTGTGGTCATTTAAAATAACAAACAAGAGGGCTGGGGAGATAGCTCAGTGGTCTAAATGCCTGCCTGGCACATGACTATAATCCCAGTGCTGGGGAGGCTGAGACAGAAGGATTACTATGAATCCAAGCTATGTAGGGAGACTCTGTACCAAATAAAAATAAACAAACAAATAAATAAATAAAATACAAACAGAAAGCCAGTGTGGGCTGAGGAATGAAGCAAGAGAGGAATGATAGAGAACAGGAGTGGTGAGGCAGAAGAGGGCCAGGTCACACATGGCCAAGGAAAAAGACAGAGGAGAATAGCAGAATGATTTGGTCTGACTTGTGCTCTATAGAGCTGCTATGGAGAGAAATGAGCTGGAGGCGAGGAAGGAGGGGCAAGAGCAGAAGTGTGGGGCAGTCAGTTGTAGGAGGCCATTGGAGTAAGGTTTACTCAAAATCTTTTTGTGTTTTGGCAAATATTTAGAAAATGAAGTAAGAAGTTTTAGAGAGTAACAGGAGAGCTTTGTGGAAGGGCACGTGTTCAAGATACACAGCCATGTGTGGGGGAAAGAGAGGAAGCAAGAGGGCAGTAAGGACTCTGCGGGCCTCAGCAAAAGGTTGCTGGAAAAGCAATCAAGACCTGTGGAAGCCAAGCGCTGCGCCTGGGTGCTTCACCTGGTGGGTGAAGGAAAAGGTTAAGAGTTGGGGTTAGATGTAAGTGTGTGATGCTAGATTTAGGAAATTCAAAAGCATGAAACCAATTTTCATCTCAGTATTAGTTTTCTCATTCGAAGAAAAATTATGACTGATGTTTTTTTTTTCCTTCTGTTGTGAATTTCAGCACTTGTATTTTTATTTAGCTTCACATCTACCCTACTTTTTAAAATTGTGCCCTTTAAGTCAGTCATGGTGACGCATGCCTGTAATCCCAGCGCTGGGGAGGCTGAAAACAGGAGGATGACTATGAGTCCCGGTTGCATAGCGAGACCCTGTACCAAAGACATTAAATAAGTAAGTAAATAAACAAATGAATAAATTTGTGTCCTTCAAACTCATGTGCAAAATAAGATTATAGCTGATGTATAAAGGGAATTTTCTGAAATCCTTCTCCATACAAGCTCAAAGTACCCCGGCTAGTTTTATATATAAAACAGAGAAGACCATGAGGAATTCTAGGCCCTAGAATCTGAAACAAGGGGCTGTATTTACAAGTCAAGGCCATTCTAGCAAGAGTGGAGCCTCCATTTTCTCAGCTGTTGATGTTCAGTAGGAATAAGGGACAGAACAGGATGAGGTCAGCTTCTTAAGAAGCTGTGTCAGTGTGAGTAGAGGTGCTATAGATTTCTAAAAGCTTAAAAGCTTTAGTGATTTATAATTAAGCACACCTTGGGCTGAAGAGGAGCGGCTCAGCCTTCCAGTTCAGTTAACCAGAAGCACTTCCCTGCGCAGCTGTGTGGCCACGTCACGTGACTTCTGTGGACCTCCATTTCCACTCAGTTTAAGGAGGTGCAACAGGATAAAATGTACAGGATTCCTCAGAGGAGTCCTTGCAATTATATGGAAATACTTCCAGAGCCTTACATACAGCAGCATGAATATGCATTTTCTTTTGAATTATAAATAAGGCAGAGACAAATATTACAGAAAAATTCTTTATGGGTAACACTGAACTAAAAAATGATTTAAGGACAAATGTTGATTAATACAGCAAAAGGAACTTTTAAGTCTTAAGATTAATTCATTTTATTTTTTATAACCTCACAGTAGGTGATGTAGAGCCTTTCCACAATGGACATTGATTAAGGCATATTAAATAAACTTGACTATCAATAAAACCCAACAAGATTTTATTAAAATCTATACCAGCAGGTATACTGAAAAAAGCATGTAAAATTGTTTTACTTTATATTTATGTTTGTCTTATTCCAAGAAAATTCTGAGGTGATTTATGAAACAATGTCAGTCAGAATATATAGTTAGGAAAGCAAATTTAAAAGGAAAATGACACATGAGGCAATATTATGATGAAAAACAGCACTGAAATACTCTAAGTTGCTCACAGTTTTGTTCTGAGTTGCCCAGAAGGCAAAGCACAAAGGAAACATAAGTTATGAGTCATAGGGCCAAATTTCAAATGCAAACCTAGTTTCTGCAATGCGGGAATTGCTGTTGCTGTTGTTTTCCCTCCCTAAAGATGATAAACCATGAATAGTCTAAGCTGACCTTTCCTTCTCTCAATTATGGTACTGCGTTACTTGCTTGGTGATGAGTCTGCAAACTGAGATTTTACCTATGCCCTCCACTGGTGCCGGGGGATCACCTCTGACTTACTACGCACTTCAATAGCAGTCTAATTTAGCGAAGTAGTTAACGACCTGGAAATTTATGATGAGCAATGCATAGGGAACTGGGAGAGTCTGACAGTGGAAAATGTATCAAATTGAAATCAACTGTGAGTTTTTAACCTAACAACATTGTTTGTATGTTACTAGTTTCATTTACTCGGCTGTATCTTTTCATCTGAAAAATTCTGATTTTGAAATGACTTAACCTGCCTTTCTAGCTGTGAGAATCTAAGTTTGCAATTGCACTCTCCCATCAGCAAAATACACAAGGTTGTCTTGAAAAGGAAAATAACATTTAAGATGATAACGAGTTACCAGGGTACCAGAGAAAATGATAGCAATAATTCATTAAATTTGTTAATTATGTAACATTTTATGTTAACTGGTTTTGGTGTGAGGATTTTAGGTATAGATGTTTTTCTATATTTCAACTATTCTATTTTCCTGATGATTTAACAAGTTGGAGATTACACAGGTACATGTATGTAATTAAAAACATCAAACTTTTCAGGCTGGGAGATAGCTGGGTTGCTTAAGCATCTGTCTGGCAAGTGCAGGGTCCTGAGTTTGATCACCGGTACTGCAAGCCTTGCTAGCCCCAGAACCAGGCATGGTGGTGCATGCCTGTAATCTCAGAGCTAGGGAGGCTGAGACAGGAAGATCACTGAGTCTGAACTGTGTAGTAAGACCCTGTACCAAAAAAGGGGGTGCTGGGGAGATAGTTCAGCAGCATAAGTGTCTGCCTGGCAAGCACAAAGGCCCAAGTTCAACCACCAGTACTGAAAAAAAAAATTCAAACTTTTCAAATACTTACATATACCACAAAGTCCAGGCACTCTCACGTTTCTCAGTTCTAGTATGACAAAAGAAAACTGGAAAAATGTAATATTTTTTAAAAAGTGATACTTAGAAAGTTTTTTAAGATGTCAGTCATCAAAGATATAGTTAGCTAGAAAATGAATTCAAATTAATTTTTCTGCTTTCATACAAGCATTAGGGCCTGGAAGCTAGCTCAATGGCATAAGCATTTGGCAGTTAAGCACAAGGTCCTGAGTTTGTTCCCCGGTACTGGAAAAAAAGTCATACAAGCATTTCTTTTTGCATTAATAAGTTTATAAAATTATGATTACATAGAAAAAGAAAAGCACATTTATAAAAACCACCATTAGAAAGTACTGAGCCATATAAATAAGAAAATAGAAAATCATCCTGCAATCCACAATTAATGTTTCAGTGAATTTTTCTCTAGTACTTTCTCTGTTTTACTATAATACAAAACATTTAAATAACAAGATATCATGTCTGCATCTTATACTCTGAATAACCACTATGAAGACAAGAATATGCAATGTATTAATTATTGTCACTGTCCTACTAACCTGTTTTGAAACTGCCTCATTGTGATTTCTCTCTCATTAAAATAAATAAATAAAATGTTTAAAGAATTTACTACAGGCACAAATGATGCTCT
>NW_004524874.1:905701-910880 GCF_000260255.1 Octodon degus
GTCCCTTGGATCCTGCAGGAGGTCACACTGGCACCACAGTTCCCACCTCAGGCTGACTGGGCCAAAGATTAGCTTTGCTCAGCGAGACCAATCTGCCAATCTTTTTATTAAAAATAAATGGAACTGAGAGACAGAAAAGACATCAGCATACAGGGATCTGTGCTGGAGCTTGAGGCCATTTTCAGCCTTGCACACATTTAATAAGTTGAAGAAACAAGTGGAAACAAGCTGGTGGAGCTGACACTGTGAAACCTGCAGAGGCAAGGCACCAAGTTTCTGTGGAAAAGGAGAGAAAGATAGTTGCTGGAGGCATTTCCAATTGCAGGGAGATTTTGCTGTTTTCCTCAAGGTAGACTGTGAAGTTCTTCTCTGTATCTTTCCTCTAAACACATCTTTAACTTATGCTGATCTGAGTACATTTCAGTTCTTAAAATACCACAGCCATATGCATTAATAATGGCTAATGTGCTATGTACAGGGAATGATGCCAAATGGTCAATGTTCACTTGTCTCATTAAATAATTTTTAATATTTGTATCAACCCTAAGCGGTAAATATCATTACTTTAATTTTACATAGGAGGAAACTGAAGCTTAAAGCACTTAGGCAGAAGGTACTAATTAAGAATGGCAGTGCACCCATCTCCTGTGACATTGATGCCCGTTGTTTTCCTTGGCTTTTGTCACCTCCTAAAACCCTGCTGAAATAACAGTGATGGAGGTTCCTGGAGAAAGCACATACACACCAGAACTGAGGACGGGAACAGGACAAAGCAGATGCATGGGTGTAAATGACTGAGTAAGTTCAAGAAAGTTGAAGCCATTTGAAAATCTACTTATCAGGCCCCAGATCTGGAACTCAGGAGCTTCTCCTTCCTTTTAGGCAGGATCCCGGACATTTGTGGGAGGGATCATACTTAAGATCCTTTACATGAGAAATACCAGGGCTTTAAAGTTAAAAGAAGAAACACCTCCTCAAAGGCAGGAAAGTTAGGTTCCAAGTGTACATTGACTCTTCTCTGTTTATTTGATTTCCAAACTTTTGGCAGTCAAATACTTCCCCTTTAGGCAAGAGGAAAGCTAAAAAATGCAGACTGTACAAATTCTCCAGAGACTCAGTGCAGTCGTTTTACAATACAGATGTCAGCCAACAAGCTTCCCCGACCTACACAAAGCTTCTACTCAGCTTTCAAATGCAAATAGCCTATGACCACCAGACAGCACACAGATAAAATACACATGGAAACAAGCCAGCAGCTTGGATGACACTTTTTTTTTTTTGAAGAACCGGGGATTGAACTCAGGCCCTTTTGCTTGCCAGGCAAGTGCTTATTCTACTGAGCCATCTCCATGGCCCTGACACTTTCTCAAAGAATCAGAATATTCTGATTGATGTGGATATGAATATGTGAGATATATTCAGGAGACATGACCTGCAAAACCATAAGAAAATAAACCTATGGAAGAATAAAGCCAAATACTTTAAAGAAGTACATTCAGAGGACAAAAGGAAGAGATCTTGGTAAAATATGATAGCAAAAGCAAGTAGGCAGTTTGGGAGATAAAGTTGAGAAGTCTTATATGAAGTAAAAAAAAAAAAAGAAGACAAAGCCATGGAAAATAGAAGGGTGCAAGCAAAGCAAAGGATAATTGGTGGGTTGAGTCCATGAAATCAAGAAATAGGAACAAAGACAATGGAAAGGAAGCAACTATTGCAAAATCATTCAAGAGCCTTTTCCATAAATGAAGCACAGCAAATTGAGAATAAAATGGCCCACTGAGTTTTCATGATAATGAATAAGAAACGAGCCATCACAAGACGCCATATTGTGAAACTTCAGGATTTCGAATGTAAACTAATAAAAAATAACCAATAACATATTTACATACTATTGATAGGATCTATGATCAACATGATGGCAAGAGTTGGAGACCAGTATCAGAAATTCTTAGTCATCTGGATTGTAATTCTACACACTGTAATCATTAGTGTAGTGATATGAGACAGAAGCCTGCTATACCAAGGGTGCAAAGAACCAGAAGCAGAGCCTAAGGAGACCCATTGTCTCTTGTAAATTCTGGCAAGCTGGGATATAAGATAACAGCATTGTTGACCACTTTCCTCTGTGGCCCCATAATCTCCTTGATCAGAAAATTTGGGACACTCCTGAGTTACAGGACATTACAGGTTCTCTTATGTCCTGAGTCCTCACTGACTTTGAATGGCTAGGGCCAAAATGTTGGCTATCCTTGCAGCAATACTTTTTCTCTAATTTTTGGTCTGCAAAATTTCTCTCATTTTTGGATTAAGTTGTTAATTCTCTAGAAGAGAAGCTTATTGATATTATTACCCTATAACAATGCACCTGAGGAGAGTCACCTAGAGAGAAAACATTCTCTCAGGCTTTCACAGAGAGCAAATTGGTCAAGCAATGGCTGTGACTCATTCACATGGCTGACACTGACAAAGGTTCTACAAACTGTGGTACAGGGTTTCAGGATAAGTCCTGAGGGGATTTGACTGACCTTGGCATATACAAAAGTTACATTTCTTTCATACAGGTCTTGCTTTATCTTGGTCTTAACCATTCAGCAGAAAAGTATAAACACAAGGTATAAAAAGTAAATCCATATTAATATGCTGAGCTGTAAAAGGCTCAAGTCAAAAACTTCTGACATAGCCAGTCCTATAGATAACCCAGTACTTTTATGGACTAATGGACTATATTGGATTATTTTACTGAATTCACTCACCTACAATATTTAAATAGCAATGGAATACCCATCTCTGACAAAAGTAAACAAAAAAAGGAGGTATAAATTAAGGACCATTTTGTATCTCTATATACAAAATAGGATAGATATACAGCTACTTTCTCTTAATTCAATGAGAGAAAAATTTGTACTAATAGTGTTTGGACAGGATATCATGTCTGCATCTTGTACTATGAATAACTACTATGAAGATAATAATATGCAATATATTAATTATTGTAACTGTCCTACTAACCTGTTTTGAAACTGTCTCATTGCTATTTGTTTCTCAATAAAATTAATTTAAAAAATAAGTTAGCAGCATTTCCTGCAGGCATCTTGTCTTTTCTTTGATCCTTCACCTGGGATGTTGCTGGCTAGTGTTGTATAAACTTAGAGTTTGGTGAATAAGAAGGCAATATATATTGTAGTTTGTTCACATCAAATTAATTATGCACATTCCTTAACCTGTTTTTAGACCTCATTAATTGTGAGGAGTTTCTTTGGCTCAAGATTCACTTAGAGCCGGACTAAGCTCCTGAGTCATCTGAGGCTATATTAACCCAGCCTTCCTGTTGTTTCTTATGGCTCACTGATTTCACACAACACATTAGCCCTAAAATCCTGGAAAGTTATGGCAACCGTGGTCACAACCTGCTCATTTAAAAAAGGAGGATTGATTGATGAGATGAAACAAGATGACAAACATAAAGACTTTTGCAGGCATTACTGATGAATAGTGATGAGGAAATATTAGCCTTTATCACTGAGTCTTTTATTAGCAACTTTAGAAGAAAGAAAAATATATCAAACCCTTCAAAATTCTGAGGTTTCATGATTTCTAACCTGATATTCTATATCCAACCATCTGTCAATTATGTATAAGAGTATATAAGATATGCGTAGTCTCAAACATTTTATTGCATGCATGTACTTTCTTGGGAAACTATGTTCCCTCAGAACAAAGAAGAAAGCCAAGAGAAAGCAAGATCTAGACTCCAGGGTAGAAGAATCCCATCCAAAGTATAAAAAGAATCCCAGGACAGTCATGGGAAAGTACTCCAAAATAACAGGCATTAACCAGCACTAACATGGTCAGGTCAAAGCCTTTACGAATATTTTCTTAATTGCATAGAATTGATGCTCAATGTACTGTATTAGTGGATTGAAAAATGAAGAATACATAATAACACATAAAAAGGAAGAAAAGTAATATAAAAACAAGAAAAACCAAAATTTGTCCAAAAAATAATATAATACTCAATATGAGTAACCACTATTTCATCTTCACACGTGACAATACTATAAAATTATAATGTTGCAATCAAAATTATGCTGTTATTCTATTGGAAAGAAAGGAGAATGCATAAAGGGGTGTGTGTGTGTGTGTGTGTGTGCGCGCACACACACACACACACTAGAAATGGAGGGACTAAGAAAACTAAATTATACTTTCCAATAGCAGAAAGTAAAAAATAATGCCTAAAACTGAAAATAATCAGGCTTGTTTGTTTCTCTGTTTTTAAAATGGTGAAAGTGTGGAAGTAAATATTAAGGTCAGTTTTAAAAGCCTACAGTGGCTGCCTATGGGAAATCAAAATTGGAAAGAAGGAGGCAGAATTCTGATGTTGTTGAGTAATAAGCCTTGTACAGTTTGGCTCTCTGAATTAGACCATAGGTACCATATGTAACAGAACACAGTTAAATTAAATAAGACTTTTGTTCAAGGTCACTGAGTTTGAAAGTAGAAAAACTAGGCTTCCACACCCAGCCTTTACATATAAATACTTCATCTTATGGATAAAGTAGTACTCTCTAGAGTGAATATTTCTTACTTAAAAAACCCTCTATTACTAATCATTGAGGTTGCTTCAAAAGTTTTAGTATTATTATAGAAAAACCTTCTGATATCTTCAAAAGTGTCACTAAATATTCTATTATCATTACCATTATCATTATTATTATTATTCGAAGTGCTGGGGGCTGAACCCAGGGCTTTATGCATTTTAGGCAAGCACTGTATCACTAAGGTATGCCCAAGTCATGATTATTTACTGTAGATAAACATTTAGAAGCAGAACTACTAGATTAAAAACAATAGCTATAAACTCTGGAAGTTTCTTTGATGTACATATTCTCAAATTATTTTCCATAAAAGTTGAGTCAGGTGTTATCATATTAGCAGGATACGAAAGCAGTTATCTTGACATACCTTTACCAGCATTAAGCACCCGTTTTCAATTTTGTCATTTCATATTAGAAAAATATAATCATATGGAGGGCCAGCCAAATAGTTTGGTGGATTAAAGCACCTGCAAGCAGTCGCAGGGGCCAGAGGTTCGATCCCAAGGCCTGCTGTGCCGGCTCACGCTGAGATGGTAATCGAGACTGGGTGTGGTGGTGTGCACTTGTAATCCCAGCACTTA
>NW_004524874.1:910980-980354 GCF_000260255.1 Octodon degus
ATTTATACTGGTCTGTTAAAAAGAAAATTAGTTTCTGGTAATACAGCAGCTGAGTGGTCAGAAAATTACCACCAGCTCCTGTGACCAAGTCTAAAAGTCTGTCTTCCTTTCCACCTTTAGAACTTTGGGCATCTTTGGAAGAAAATCTGTTATCATTTAGGTTATATAATGTGGATGTTACTATACTTGGTCTCATTTTTTTTTAAAGCTTTTATTGTAAGGTGAAGGAATTTCATGGGTATAGACTTTAGACCCAGCTTTTCATTTTAGATGTATTCATATATTTAAGGACTATCTGAAATCTGCACAATGCTTCTTTCTTGAAAACATTCATTCAGTATTCATTTAGCAAACATTTATTGAGTGTATGTGGTATTCCAGGATGTCTCATTTACCAAATATTTATACAGTGTTCCAGAATGTACTAAATACTGGGAAATGGTGGTAAACAAACAATCCTTGCTGTAAAAGCACGATTCTTGTGTATAGTATACAGAGTAACTTTGCTAAACTCAGCAATTGAAGGAAATATTGATTTCTGAAAATATAAATATCTCTACAGTATGGAAAAACAACGGTGAATAACTCAAGTTTCAGATGGCCAGCCAAGAGCCTAGTCTACTTAAAAATCACTATACATTAGAATATTTAAGCTAATGTTCAAGGCCATCATATAATTATAATTAAGTATATGACTCAGAAACCATGTACTCTATTCCATTTATGGAACTGAGTTGAGCTCTTCTCTATAGGAAACAGTGGTTTTCAATTTGTTTTTCCTTTATACATTCTCTGTATTTTTATTTATTTTGTTGTTGTTGGAAGAAAGATCAGATCCTAATTCAGAAAATCCAGATTAACGTTGTATGGTCATCTTTGTCCTTGAACAGTGTTGTCAGTGAACGTTCAAAAGAAAACCGACACAGGTCCCAAAACATAGTTTCAAATGCCAACATTAATAATTTCTCCATGGTAAGAAGGAGAATCTCTGCACAATTTTCTCATACCACACACAGACCATTTCAGTCGCTTCTTAGCCTTGGTAACAGTTTTCATGCTCATCCACAGTTTCTGTGGAAGGAACATGCCTTTTCCTTTGTAAGGAAACTTCATGAAAACAGACTGAGAAGCTAACTACAGCTCAGAGCAGGGCAGGTACACTCTCCTTACAGTGCCACTCATGGACTTGGTTTTCCTTTTAAATGATAGCTGATGATTAGAATGGAGTCAGGGCATACAGTAACGCTGTGTTTGCAGAAAGATAGAATAATAATTAGTCTATTCTAGAGACAGTAGTGTAAACACCTTTGGGTTCACAGGCATGAAGCTGTAGTCCCAGCATTTGGGAGGATCAAGTCAAGGAATCCCTCATCTGGTGTCTCCGGTCACAGGTGTCCTGCTCCCACCACGCTTCGGTGGAACAACCAGGAGACAGATCTGTTTTTCTAACCATTTTGCTATTCTTGTGCTTCTTTTGAGAAACACTGAAAATTATGTACATTTGGTAAGTCCAAAAAACTTGGGTATTAATCTTGATGCTAGTCAGGCACTACATTGGCTGGGTTAAATTCCCTAAATTTCAGATTCCACATTCCTTAAGTGTAGATTGTATGTAACCACCTCCTTCCACAGGATACCACAAGGCAAAACAAAACAAGACAAAATACCAACTAACTGCACATTGGAGAAATTGTGCAAACCTTACCTTACAGTTAATATCATTAGTGGTGAGTCACATGTCCTTGATACCAAGTGGTGAGGACACTTTCATTCTGTGACCCTCCTTCCAAAACACCCATCGCCATACTCTTATGAGAAAAACATTAGAAAACCCTAAAATGAAGGTTGTGGTACAAAATAGTCTATGCAATACAGTTAAAAGGGGGAAACTGCTTCTGTTTTTTTTCCCATTGTGAATGCTATAACATATTTATTTATTACAGGCTGTTAGAGAATTGTTCAAAATATACATTCCCACTGCAATGATCAGGTTTGGCCACATGACTTGCTCTCGCATATGGAGTGTGAGCAGAAGTGACTTGTGTCCCTTGTGAAGTTTTGCTTGTCCTCTGCATCTTCTCTCTTCCCTCGGAAGCTCCATGATGGCCTCTCCTGCAGTCAGCCTGGATCCTGGAGTGGAGGCAATAAACTCCAAGTGGCCGTCAACCTGGAATAGACTTGTAGCATGGGAGAGGAATAGATGCTGTTGTGGTGAGCTACTACACCCTAGGGCCAATTAGTGAGCACATCACTGAGCTTAGGCTGAGCACCCAGCTCTACTGAGGCTATGAAGTTCACGTCTTTCTCTTTTCTGTTTCCCTGTCCTCAATCTTTACCTGGGTTCTCTCTTCTACAATTCAGGTTGCACTTATTGATCTCTGAGTTTCTGCTTACCCCAACTCCTATCTTTAAACATCCAGCTTCTCTTCTTGAATTTACTCTTAGCTGCTTCCAACCTTTTTATTTTTTGGAGCTTTGAGCCAGAAGCACCTATGTGTGATGGTAACTCAGATAAAATCCCTCTGCCTTGCCCTTTACGTCGGGCACCTTGGTGTCCTGATGGAATGAGATTAAAACTAAGAAGCAGAAACTCTTTGAATGGGAAAAGAAACTACCACGAGGGAAATTAGAAATGTTTTAAAGGAGATTTGGAGCTGATTGTAGCCACTAAGTCTCATACTTTCCTTTTGCTTTTAGCGTCGGCTGTCTCCTGAATCACTGCCCAGTTAGCAGCTGCAAGTCTGCTCCGAGATCAGTGTGGCCAATTCTGCAACGCTTGTTGACTCATCCAACCTTCACGGACTTACTTAGGCACTCAAAGTGACTTAGAATGTAGATTCTCTATTCCTGAAACATCTGTACCACATATAGTACGGTACAGATTAAAAGAAGGAATTCCTTTTAATTTGGTATAATTCCAATTTCACATATACACAACTTATATGGGGACAAAGCATAATCAGATTCTCAGCCTGCACAAAATCAAAGTAGGCAAGCACCTATCTTTCCAGCACAAAGCCAGAAGGATCTTTGAAGAGGTGGTGTTGTCAGACAATGACAAAGAAGCAGGTGTTCTGAGGGCAGACAGATTTCACATCAGCTTCAAGATTAATTCATTGGTACAAATAACAAGTTGCTCACTGTCATCAGGTAAGCACGGGCACAATTTTTTCCCAGTCCCTGGTAAAAAAGATTGAAGACTTTGATTTTCTCCTCAATTTCAATCTTCAAATTCATGTTGCTCTCTAAGGAGATCATTTATCTCTCTCACCTAAAGACAGAGAATATGTCTGCCCTGGATAAATCTCAGGGCATCTGGGAGCAAAACTGAAGAGAGACTTAGTCTGATAGACACTTGATTGTTCAGGAATAGACTGTGTACTTCCATCAGAGGTCCTTTTGGTGCAGCTATAATGCAGCCTTAAGGGACAGTGTCCAACTGCACATGGGTGGGATGCAGCAGTGGGAAGATGAATGTCATAGGGGTTCAGAAAAATGCAAAAGAAAGGTATGCGGTTTTTCTTTTCTGAAGAGAATCTTCAATGGATTACATTTTCAAAAATTAATTTTACAGGAGTCTTCCTTAACTGTGGTTTCACTTTGTGTGATTTCAATAACCTGAGGTCAGCTGTGGGCAGAAAATAGTAAATAAAATCTCCATATTTTGCTAGGAGAAAACTGTGCTCCTATAATTTTATTATAGTATATTGTTATGATTCTATCTTATTATTGCTTATTATTATAATTATCTTAGTTTACCTAATTTATAAATTAAAAATCATCATAGGTTTGTATGCATAGTAGAGAACATACCATGTATGGTCATTTCTTGGTATCTATGAGGTTTGGTTGCAGGACTTCTTGACCATTCCAAATCTCTAGATGAAATGGAATAGTATTTATATATAACCTATAACACCTCCCGTATGCTTTAAATCAGCCTTAGGTGTTTTCTTTTAATACAATATGAATATTATGTAAATAATTGCTATAGGGTATTATAATTACAAAGAAAAAAATCAGGGCATTTGTGAAAATGCAATTTTTTGCTAACTATTTTGTTTGTGTTTGGTTGTATCTATAGATCTGACAGTATCTCAGATACTGCAGCCTGACTATCAAGAGCTCAGTGTTCTCATTGACTTCAAGTATCCACTGGAGTCTAGGAACATATTCCCTGAAGAATAAAGGGAGACTGCTGTATGGTTCAGGAAGACAGAAATATGTCCAATTTATTTTGCTATAACTGACCATTAGATAATATTCAGCTAAATCTGATAAACCTTATCTTAAATGTTACTAAGGCCCAGTAATAGTTAGAGCTCTTTAGTTGAGCTTAGTTTAGTTTGATTTGATTTGGTTTGATTTGGTTTGGTTCCATTTGGTTCAGTTCAGTTTAGTTTAGTTGAGCTAGGTTTTTCAGTGCTGGTGCTCAAACTCAGGTCTTTGTTGATGCTAGGTAAGTATCCTACTATCGAGTTATAGCTCCAAATCTCTGTAGCTTCTAAAATGCTAATCAGGCAGTTGTCACAGTGCTTAACCTTGGCATAGAATTTCTTCTTCCTTTAAGGTCAAGAAAGGAGCAAACTGGAGAGTAATAGGTGGGACAATCCACCTAGGATACACTGAATGGCCCAGCAGTTTTGTCTCATTCAGCAAGTTGCTCCAAAATGTTTCCAGTCTCACTATGAAAACCCTGGTTGTCATAAATCCATTATTTTTTCTAATTTCTTCTTCACTTGGCTTTTAGAAAGATTATTTTTCTTTAAATCTATTTTAAATATTTACAGGAGCAGGACCATTTTGCTAAATACTTTGTACCATTTTACGTATATGTATAAAGCATAAGGATCTTTAGAATTACATTTTGAACATGACGTACATGATCTTCCTGAAGACAAACAAGAAGGTCATCTATTAAATATTCTGATCACCTGTGCTATACACGGAACAAGTCAAGAGAAACAATTAAAAATATGTCAAACATAATAAGAGGAATGGTTATCCACCAGACAGATCCTTATCATCTTGACAATGTGAGATAGAGGTTAAGGCCAGAAAGTACATGCACACTGATGAGGAAAAGGAATACACTTCTAAAACGTTGAAAGGTAGATCTCAATTCTTTTCAGAATATATTACTTCAGATCTTCCTTGGAATTGACAGAAGGCATCCACAGGGTATAAAGTAAACATAGTAGCTTCCTAACATAGTGGGTATTTGTGAGTAGGTTACTTATTAAATATCTTATTATTTGGAAAACTTTAGTATTTAATATTAGCATTTTACCTTAAAATATAGGGTGTGGACAAAGAATTGGTCAATGGTAATCATTTGAGCCCTGGTTCAAGTTTTAAAATCCATAGCTAACCAAGATCATGGAACTGAAAATGGAGGATAGAAAAATAGGCTGACATTTGGGGGATATGGTGAATCCATTCCTTGTAGTAATGATACTTTATACTTCTTAAGAATATTATTTATTTTCTCATATACTAAGCCTAGATGTTTCATGTATTGTTACCAGATAAGGAAGATAATATGGAAATTATAAATACTAAAGTAAATGTATAGAAAAAATTGTTTCCTGGACACTTGGATAAGACTATCATATTAGTCATATCATAGAACTGACCTGTAAAACTGTTTAAATTAAATATACATATTTTTATTAGTAACTTACTTCAATGTTTAATCCTTTCTTTCAAACATGCTGCCCTACCTAGCCCCTCAAATGATATCAGGACTTTTTATACTTTCTACCAGTATTCCTAAGAAGTACCGCTTATTGTAATTTTGTGTTCTTGTTTAATCAGAATAATAATCGCTTCATTTTTCATCACAAGAGCTTCTTCTCAAGATGGTAAATGATCCTTGTGTCCTCTTGATAGTGTAACAAGTAGCTGGCATATTTGAGGGCAGCTTGTGTGCTCCCTCCACTTGGAATGCCCAAGGCTAACTCATCTGTTAAATCCTGAATCAATGGAATCTCCTTGTTTGAAGATACAAAGAGTAAACAGACAATAACTAATCCATCTACATTTTTATAATGTTTTGATGAAATACATGTATCTTTCAACAAGATTTTTCTTTTTGTTCATAAAATTTGCTTCATGTAGGGGCTCATTTTCAGCTGGTGATACTGGATTAAAACTGAGTTTCAAGTTTTGAACTAAATTTCCTACTGTCTCTGCTAGCTGCAAATTAGAGACTGTAAATTCTTATGCTACGATGAGTTTGTGTTTGTGGGTTTTGTTTTTGTACTTTCCTTTCTTTGTCATTACTTTATGCAGTGGGCATATTTGGCTTGCTCTTGTGTGCATCCTATTTCATCATGGTTGTTATTTTTCTGAGAATTCAGTGTATGATAATCTGATGATACATTGTAGTCATATCTGAGATTATGTCATATTTAGTAGTTCTTATATTCCTTTATGAAAGCTCATTCTTCTCAACAATGGATGAGAACAAAGCATTTTTACTAAAGAAACTATGATTTTGTGGGAGTTTGTTTTAAGCTGGTGACAAATTCTTTAAATGTTTAGTATCATTTTTGATGATTTTTCTCTTTCATAAAGTTTATTTGTATAAATAAATTGACTGAAATGCTGACTTAGGTTTCCCAGGAATTATTTATATTTACTTCTTGATAGTGTTAAGGTCATCAAGTGAGCAACTCCAAGTTAGCGAGACATTAGGACATCAGATATGAAACGCAGCTTTAGAAAAATATATATCAGTGAGGAGCACCCAACTGTATTCTGCAGCGATAAACATTTTTGTGAAGGAAAATATCTGCTGTGTGGAGGATGAGGGATGAGAAGTGCAGTCTGGAAGGAAATCAGGGAAAGCGTTATCTGAACTGCTCAGTGTACGTTAGTACAAATTTCAGGATTTCAGTGAGAAAAAGAAAAGTGAAAGATGAATTAATAAGGAAGGAGAAGTAGCCAAATCACATGGCAGGAGACTGAAGAGAGACAATCAGTAAATAATTCTTTTTATTATTTTTTTTCAGGGATTCTACAGGGTGTTCAGGGTCTCACTATTAGATCGGACTCACAGTGATCCATCTGTGTACAGCCTCCCAAGAGCTGGGATTATAGGAGTGTGCCACCACGTCCAGTCTCAATTGCCATCTCAGCACGCCCGGTGGGCAGGGCCGGCACGGCAGGCCCAGGGATCGAACCCCAGCCCCTGTGCCTGCTTGCAGGTGCTTTAATCTGCTGAGCTATTTGGCCAGCCCTGTAAATAATTCTTAGATAGAGGTATTATTGAAGGAGTTTTTAAAAAGGGGGCTTCCCTAATATTGGTTCAAGAACATTTCTATGTAGTTTGTGCTGTAACTTCTTCCTTCCATTGCCATAGAAGCAGAGAATTCATTTATACAAACAACTAACATTGCTTTCGAAAAATCACCAAAAGTTCTTTGGTTGATTTTGCAAAAAAAAAGAAAAAATCTGGTTTGTGAAAGAATGAAAAGAATAATCTCTGGGGATGAGATCAAGAATTTGGTGAGTGGAAAATGAGAATTCCTGGTGTCCATGAAAACATGTTTAATAGATATTTCTCAGAAAGTAGGATGGTGATGAAAGGGAATATTTCATTTCCTGGAGGTGTAGGAGGGGTTGAATAATTTTACACCTATCTTAAAAAATGGGATAAACTTGGCTGACATTTGGGATGCAGTTACAAAATGAGAAAGTGTTGTTATTTTCATTTTAAAGTACAGAGTCTGCGGCACTAGTGGCTTTCTAAAGGCCATCCATAAATAAGAAGTAGCATAGAGCTGAATCTAGACCTCATGACTCAAGTGTAGCTCATGATTTGCAAGCACGACAGTAGGAATTGTTAATGTCTGGCTTTCACTGCCTATATGATGCTGGGCCTATATCTCAGTATTGCCGTGTCTTGCTTTTCTTTTACTATAAGGAAGGGAATAATATTATTGGGTGTTTTTGAGCATTAAGTCATCTACCATATGCAAAGCCTTAAGTATAAAGCCTGAAATCCAATGAACATTCAATGAATCCTACAATTATAACTTGGGAATAAAGATTAATAGTGAATATACTCACATTCCTTTCAATTAGTACCACTTTATTCTATACACCTGAGAAACATTTCTGGAATACCATTTTAAGGCACTTTGACATTTCAACACACATTAATTTCAATCTTATGTACATTGCAAACTTATAGTAATTTTTTATATCAGTAATTGAACTCAGGACTTTGTACTTGCCAGACAAGTGCTGTTCCACTGAGCTATATCCCTGGGTCAATTTATAGTAATTTTTATAAGGACTAAAGGGAAATCTCAATGACTCCAAGGTCCCAGATCTCAGAAATCCTCCTGAATATTATCTTCCTGGGACTTAGCCTCAATTTGGGCATAGTTTGCCACAGATACCTCACAAACTGAGAAATAAGAAGGAAGAATAGACAGCAGTTCATGGTGCATGAGCCAAAGCCATAGTCTACCTAGAAACTTATGTTGTCTCCCTACTTTATCCTAGAAGAAATGTAGATTTTCTTCTGTTGTCAAGATTTTTTTTCTTCTGTCATGATTTTATTTTCATAACACAGTGATCTGATAGTATAGGTAGGATAATTTCTGTTAATGTACATTTACATTTATTGACTTACAGGAATTGAACTATTCTTATATCTCTTGGATGAAGCCTACTTCTTAATAATGTATGATTTATTTATTTATTTTATTTTTTAAAAATTCAACAGAAAATGGAAATATACTTTTTAAAGTTTCTAATACTAGGAGAACATATCATATGATGTCTTTTAAATAAATTGTAGGTGAAATATATAGTATAAATCTTAGAACAAAAATTAAGATTAAGCAATATTCTGAAAATCACATACTAATTAATTAAAAATTAAATGTTTCAAAACAATTGAACTAACAAAAAGTTTTTATGATAGCAAAGAAGTACTAAAAGTAAAACAAGATAAATACTGGAATGACAAATAAATGACCAGCACTTCTAACAGTTTGAGGATACGATATCGCACAAGGTTCTAGTGTGTTGTGGTCATGCATAATGACCACGACAGTTACTGGTGGCTAGGCGTCACTTGTGGAACAGCTATTTCTTTGAAATCCATTCTGTAGACTCAGATGGAATCATGATCCATAGAGTGGAAGAGAAGTCCATTTGTAGAGTGTGCTGATGGAAATATTTTGCTGCTGAACACAAAAGAATAACTGAAAGACTACTATTACATACCTCTTATTCTCCTGTGTTTGGTTGTCCTATTTGGTGGGTTCTTTCCATTCTCATTCATGGGGCTGTGATCAATTTACTCCCTCCCTAGAACATCATTTAGTAGTCTGGGTAGGCTTGGCTTTTCATCATGAAATTCTTTAGTTGTTCTTTGTCATAGAAGTATTTCACTTCTCCATTATACTTAAAAGAGAGTTTTGCAGGGTATACCAATCTGGGTTGGAATTTGTTTTCCTGCAAGACTTGAAGTAGTTTGCTCCATGTTCTTCTTGACTTGATGGTTTGTGAAGAGAAATCTGTTGTTATTCTGATGGGTTTTCCTTTAAATGTGATCTGTTTCTTTTCTTTAGAGGCTTTTAGTATACTGTTCCTATGCTGAATTTCTGGGATCTTGATTATTATATGTCTGGGTGTGGTTTTAATGGGTTGATGTTATTTGGAGTTCTATATGCTTCGGTTACATGAACGTCAGATTGTTGCGCATATTTGGGAAGTTTCTACTATTACTTCTGCCCATATTCTTTTTATATCATGTGTATTGACGCTTTCCTTCTCATCGATGCCTCTTAGTCTCACATTGTTCATCTTTGCATCATCTTGCAGATATTGAATTATCTTTTTCCTGCATCTTAGTTGTTTTTAAGAGATCTTTTCTTACTTTTTCACTAGCTGCAATGGTGTCTTTAAGGTCAGAAAGTCTATTTTCACTTTTCCTCAAATGGTTTTGCCAGCTTGTGATTGAGGTTTTAATTTCCTGTGCATCACTTTGAATCTGTTTCATACACTCTATTTCTTTCGTAAATTGATTATTCAGGGGTTCCATCAATTTTATATTCTGCTCTATTTTTTATCAGTGTATTCTTTAGAAGCACTTAGTACTTCTTTGATTATAGTTATCACTACATTTTTTAGTTCAGAAATTACTTCTGATTTCTTCTATACCTTTTTGCAGTTGTTTCTTTACTTCCAATGCTGTTATTTCAGAGATTTCAAGGGTGTGATTTCCAGTTTCCTCTATGCTAGTGTCTTCTGCATTTGTACTGGGTGGACTCGGGACCTGAGACTGCATTTTGTTTCTTTTCTTTGCCATTTTGTATACCAATGTCTTCTGACCTTTAGTGTAGAGGTTAGATAGAGTTATTACCTTAGCAACAGGTCCGGATCTATGAAGTTCAGATTCCTCCAGGTGGGTGTTGCTTAGATCTGGCTGGGGTCTGGCTGCTGTGCTCCACTTCTTCCTACTGCAGCCGTTGGAGTTGAACCCTTTATGTCACTCTGGGAAGATGTTCTGCTCCTGAATCAGCTGGGTGGGTCTTGCCTCTAGCCTCTTTGCAGAGAGTTCTGCTGAAGGGTTCCGTACCAGGCCTGTGCTCTGAGTCAATTCAAGATCCTGCGGCCCCAGGTCCTCTCATTCACTCGGGGCCACACTCTGGGTCTATTCAGGATCCTGCGGACCCCGGGTCGTCTCACTCACTTGCTGGGCCTGCGCTCTGGGCCTATTGAGGATCCAGTGGTCCTGGGAAGTCTGACTCACTTGCTGGGCCTGTGCTCTGGGTCTGTTAAGGATCTGGCGGGCCCTGGGTCATCTCACTCACTCCCTGTTGTCAAGATTTAAGCATCAAAGTTTACGACTGCCATGTTTTCTTGAATGTGATATGTAATATGATGAAAAATGACGAAGTTGGGGCTGGGGACATGGCTCCGTAGAATAAGCGCTTCCCTGGGAAGCACAAGGGACTGAGTTCAATCCCTGGTTCCACCAAAAAATAAAAAATAAATTAAATAAATAAATAAAAATGACAAAGTCACCTGGAGTGAGTAAGATGCTTGAGTCATATGCTAGTTGTGCATTTAATTTTAAAAAGAACTTCCAAACCATCTTGCATAGTCTATGTCATTTACACTTCCACTAGGAGAGCAGTTGCGGCTGCTCTATATCTTCCTCATCATTTTGCTGTGCATGTCTTCTTTACATTTATTTCTAGCTAGTGCTCCTGGGCACATTTTCATATATTTATCTGCCTTCTATATACTTTTGCTTAGTCTCCCAGAGTGTTGGGATTACAGGCGTGGGGTTATTCTCAGTTTATGTGTAGCCTTTGATGAAGCTCTTAACATTGCCCAGTTTTCAGTTGGATTAACTGTGGTTTCATTATTTATTTAAGAGTTCTTTATATATTCTGAATATAAGTCTTTTTTAAGGAAAATTTCTTTATCTTACTAGCATGAGTGTTTGTTACATCATCCAATATAAATGGTGAGACCATATCTTATTTGTGAATCTAGGTATTATTCTTTAGCTAACAAGCTAGTGACTTTTATGAGGTTATACAAGTTCACTTACATTTAGTTTCAACAGCAGATTAAAAAAATTATTTTGCTGCTTTGAACAAGTCAAAATTTCTTTGATGTCACAGGAGAGAATTCAAATAGGATATTGAAATTTCCTTACAGCTTTGGAAATCTTGTGTGTAAGAATAGAAGTTTGGGTTTTTTCTGTAGTCAAACTCTCTTGCTTCCAATGGAATAAAATTTTGCTTCTAACAGGAATAACAAATGTTTATATATGTGCATACATATTCCTATATATATTTCTGATAAAAAAATCATCATACTGTTATTTTCTAGTGAACACCTATGTAGACATTAAAGCCAGAAAATTCAAGCAATAGCCACTAGAATTGCTGTAATAAATACTTCCATTCTTGATATGTAGTATCCACACATAACAGAGGAAAACCCACATCAAATGAAAGAATAAGTGTGGAATTTTGTGACAGAATAGAGATGTGGGTGTATCACCTGGTATTTAGATATGGTTGATAAGTAATTCTAGTTCTTATAGTCTTGAGGCATTTATCAAAGTGATTCCTTTAAATAACCATGTAGAAAACACAGTTGTTTGGACACTTTCATCACACATTATCCTGAAAACCTAGGATAATCCAAATGCATGATTCTTAGAGATTGCCTCACTCAGGAGTTTTGGGATGTTACTGTTCTGAGTTGTAAAACATTTTCTTTTAACAAACCTTATCAATAAAGATGTCCAGAATGTAAGTACAAGGGACTATAAGCTGGTGTTTGCCCATCTAAATTCCTATGTTGAAATCTAAACCCCATAGTGAGAGTAGTAGGAAGCAAGGTACTTGGGAGACAAGGAAGCCATCCACATGGAGCTTTAGCAATGAGATTAGAGCCTTGATAATAGGGACTCAAGAGCTTTCGCTCTTGTCTTCAATGTGAGGGCACAATGAAGAATCAACAGTCCGCAACCAGAAAAGAACCTTGTCAGAACCCCATGGGCTGGCATTGTAGCAAAGGACTTCTGGTCTCCAAAACTGTGAGAAGTAAATTTCTGTTGTGTAAAGGATACCAAGCACTTCATACTTTGTTAGAGCACTAAGACAGTAAACCAGTTACAAGGGACTACTATCTCTCCATGCTCCTTACTCCATCCTTTGGTAGTCCTGAGGTATCTCATTGAAAATACTAATGTTGCAGGCAGCTGAGTTAGATAGAAATATATATATTTTTTGTATTTTTTAGGGAAGGGTCTGCAGGGTGTTGAGGGTCTCACTACTAGATCGGACTTCTAGTAGTCCAACTATTTACAACCTCCAAGAGCTGGGATTACGGGCATGTACCACCAGGCCCAGTCTCAGTGTGCCCCGGAGGCAGGGCCGGCATGGCAGGCCCAGGGATCTAACCCCCAACCACTGTGCCTGTTTGCAGGCATTTTAATCCTCTGAGCTATTTGGCCAGCCCTAGATAGAAATATGATAGGCAGTCAGACACATATAGCCCCTCAAGGAGACAGTATGGAAGACAAGATGACTTTGCAACTTTGGGAGAAAAACACCCCTGGTACCAGTGGGCCAGATCTCAAGACAAAAGAGCAAACAAATGCAACCACATACCTCCATAAAGATAGACATCCAGGATTGATACTCTAAATGAGTCTCTCACTTTAAAGATGCCTGGAAGTCACTAAATCAGTCCCCTACAGGAAAAGCTCAGGTTCTGTATTCATGCCCACTGGCCTTGCCTGCTTGCTACATGACTCACTTCCCTATTCTCTCCCAGATTTAATCAACTTTACCTGAGCAATTGTGCTTGTAATCTCATTGGTTGTCCATAGTTTTGTCCCACCTCATGGCCACCTAAGCAAGTTCCCATGTTCTCCAACCTCACCACATGGTTTTACTCTATAAATATTCCTGGAAGACACAGTTTCAGAGGCAAATCATTTGGGTCTCTCTTCTGTCCTCTCAGACGGGAGGTTATTTACCCCTATAATATATTCTACTCTTAACCTCTGTTGTTTCTAAAATTCATTCTTCAGTTTTAGAGAACTTGAACTTGGCCCAGGTATCTTTCAGGTAGGGAATTTCATTCCCCTGTATTACTAAGGCTCTTTTTAGCAAAAGTTTACAACCATTGGTCTTGCCCCACTTCACTTTATTAATACGGAAGTACAGAGTAAGATCAAGTGCCCGAAACTTGAAGACATATATCTCTTGGTCCTTGACTAATATTGTTTTCTGTACCATGTCCATACAGAGAAAATATTTACAGAAATAAGTCATGTAAACATAATAATGGGCCAGGAAGATACCTCAGTGGAATAAGCACTTCCCTGGCAAGTGCAAGGGCCTGAGTTCAATCCCCAGTTCTGAAAAAGCAAAACAAAACAAAAAACCTCATAATAATAATTAAAATTACAACTGCACTGCCCAGGGCCAACAACATCACTGGGTGGTCTAATCACCTGCCTGGCAATCATAAGAGAGACAAGCATTTGATCCTTAGTACCACCTGCTGTGCCTATCCCACACCGAGCAGGCTACCGAAATCAGGGGTGGTGGCACACACCTGTAATCCCAGCCCTAACGAACCTGAGACAGAAGGATCACTATGAGTCTGAACTGTGTAGCAAGACCCTGTATCAAATATATAAGTAAATAGATTAAAATTTTAAGAACTACATTGGCCTATAATATTTTACAAAGCTGTCTCTGACTTATGATCTCATTGGCTTCCATTTCCAAAGCAGGAAACTGAGGCTCAGAGAAAGGTAACTTCCCCCAGATCACAGAGGTGTGATTTTGTAGGCTGACATTCAAGCTGTGCTCTATCTATCCCTCAGTTAATGCACAGTGGACTCTCTGTGTCCATATCAATGCAAATCTTACCATTAAAACACTCCAGACTCAGGTACCTGACTGCTGATGACATCTCTAATTTGGATGCTTTACAGATGTTGTAAGACAAGTAGTTAGATACTAGTAAGCCTGACAGACCAGAGGGGCCACAACAGCAGCTGTGCCCATTGTACTTAAATAAAGATGTCAGTATATAATACATTTGCTCAATTATTTATTGGGTTTCAGACTGAAAGACACAGGACCTCTATTTCCAGAACAAGATCCTTCTTCCAGGCCTATAATATTCCTATTTGCCATAGCCTAGGGCCTAATGAAAGAGGAAAAAATATTTATTCCTTCTAGAATCATACTTTGGGTTGGGGCCTGGTTAAAATTAAAAAGATTTCCTTTTAAAATTTCTTTCTTGTGCTGATGAAATAGCTCAGTGGACTAAAATACCTGCTTAGGCAAGCTTAGGCAAGCACAGGGACCCGGGTCCATCCCCGGCACCACATGCTGAGCCAGCCCTGCCCCCAGGGAGGGATGAGCTGGCCAGAATCCAGGCCTAGTGGCGCATGCCTATAATCCCAGTGCTGGGATGGCTAAAAGCAGGAGGATCACTACAAGTCCAAGCTGCGTAATGAGACCCTGCAACAACCAAATACATAAAAAAAATAATAAATAAAAAAAATTCTATCCTAAGTTTCTTAACTGAAGGAACACATCAATTAAAAAGGACAGGAAGATCTTTTTTCTTTTCTTTTCTTTTCTTTTCTTTTCTTTTCTTTTCTTTTCTTTTCTTTTCTTTCTTTCTTATATGTGTATTTGGTACAGGGTCTGCAGGATCTACAGGGTCTCACTACACAGATCAGACTCATAGTGATTCTCCTGTTTTCAGCCTCTCAAGCTCTGGGATTACAGGTACATGCCACCATGCCCAGTCTCAATCAACATCTCAGCATGCCCGGGGGTGGGGCCAGCACTGCACATCGGGGATCTACCCCAGCCTCTGCGCTCTGCCTAAGCAGGCGCTTTATTCTGCTGAGCTATCTGGCTGGCCCTGATATTTTTCAACATCAAAGTAACCATTAAGAAAATTCTCTACTCTTTGATGTATTTTTAATTTTATTTTTATTTAGTTGTATTACTATTTTTGGTATTCTGTGCCCAATGCTTTGCACTGCATGAACTTAATGCTTTAGAGTTTATTGAACTGATATTCTTTTCTTATTACAAAACATGTTTTATATTTCTTCTCATAAACCTAATAAACTACTATTCTTCCATCAAGACCCTCCTCAAGCAATAATTACTAAGTGATGTTTCCCATGACTTCTAAGGCAGAGTTCACTATTCCTTCTTCTGGTTTGATTCTACCAAGAATATTTTATTATTGCTGACCACCCACTCAAGTAATGGTTTTTCTTCCTTATTATTGACAGATTTTTGTCATGTTAAATTTTTTGGCTTAATGGGGATAAAATATTTTCTGTATAGTGCCATTTCCCATTTCTCTCCTTTTGACTCAGAACAAATTTTCCTGTTTTCATAGGTCCATTCTTTCACCTATAAATGCAGAAGCCATGAACGTTGCTGAAAGGCCTCTCCTGAAAATTATCTTTAATGCAATGGTAGGGATTGCGAATTAAAATAAAGTCAGCCATCTAGACCACAGCCTGAATCTGTGTTAGTCTAGTCAATCAATTAAATAGTGTGTGTTTGTCATGTGTCTTCCATATGTTTGGCCCTATGCTCAGCATCTCAGCCCTATAGCCATAGGTGATCTCTGCCGGAAGTTGCTCACTCCCTGCTTTGCCACTTTTGCTCATATGAGGGACTTGAGATAAAGCAATACATTTTCAAGTTAACTGACAGGAACCAGCTGGTAACTTATCAGCCCCAAATCTATAACAAGGACACACAATAAATGATATCATTTGGTTTTAGGGATTTTTCACAGTTGTGTGTGTGTGTGTCTGTGTGTCTGTGTGTCTGTGTGTCTGTGTGTGTCTGTGTGTGGTACCAAGGATTGACCTCAGAACCTTGTGCTTGCCAAGCAAGCACTTATTCTACTGAACTGTCTCCCTGGCCCCTGATTTTAGGGGTTTTTCATACTTCTGGTTGATACTATATTTCTTCCATTAGAGTATCATCTTGTTTGTATAAGATTGTGGTTCCTGTCAAAATTCAAATAACTTTGGAAAGGAAGACATTGAACTAATTATGCCTTGTTGGTAGTGAAATACCTAGTAGTAGGTATTTGCAGGTAGGTCAAAGTTGGACAGTTGTATGCTGAGAAAATGAATGATTTCACAAGGTTTTAATCTAATCATTTACTGATTATTGTTTTATTTATTTATTTATTTATTTATTTATTTATGTTTTTGGCAGAACCAGGGATTGAACTCAAGCCCTTGCACTTGCCAGAGAAACACTTATTCCGCTGAGCCATCTCCCAGCCCCTAATTATTGTTTTGGGTAAGTAAAGATATCTTATTATGCAAGGAAAGAATATTAAAATTTGGCTATTGCTAATAACCTTCAGAAACTTCCACACTAATATAAAAGTAAATAGATGCAAGAATGAAAAATTCAAAAGATTATTCATGAAAAATTCATTATGTCAGAGCTAACCAAAATATTTAATGACGAATGATTTAGCAAATTGTGGTATTAGTAAGTTTTGGACTGTTACAGATAATGTTCTAGACCAACATATACTTTCTCAAGCTATAGGGCAGGGAAACAATGCATGATATAATGTATAATTTAAAATTATAAAATAATATATGATATTAGATTTGTCAATAAAGTGTATCTGTCAGGCTCTAACCATATCTTTGTGAATGCTCAGTGTGGGGAAAATATAAGGAAATAAAAATATTTCTGCTTAACCAAATTCTTAGTATTTTTTTTAAACTGTAGTTTAAAAACCATTGCAAACTATAAAGAAATTCCAGGCAAGTTATACAGTTTCAATGATTCTTGTCCCATTACATTGGATTGTTAGTTATATGCACATATGAGTAGAATTATATGCGCTGAAGTATGTCATCCTCTCTAAAAGCCCCAATAGGATTCTGCAAAGACGAGATGTCCAGTGGTGGACAAAGGGTCACTGTCTGGGAAAGCCTGCTTATACAAAAATAGCAAATGAACCCAGAACATCTACATAATTTAAAACACACAGTGAAGTAAGGTTTGCAAGATGAGTAGACTTTTCTATTTGCATAAAGACATACCTCTGCCAAGGATGAAAATTAAGAAATATCTGTCATGGAAACTGCACAGAAATGATACCAACAGCCAAAGTGGATGACAGGCAAATTGAAAAAGCTTCCACATGCAAGTAGCATTATATGACCCATGCATGTTTTCACTTCTAAGTCGGGGGAATTAGTCAGGCTAGTCATGTCACTAGTACAATCTCTAAAAGTAACCTGTAAAAAATCTCTAAACTAGTACAATCTCTAAAAGTAACTGTAAAAAAATAGATTTCACGAGGACATATATTCATTATGACATTAAATCAACTTGTAATGCAATTCACTTAACCTCTCTGTAATTGTCTTATTTCTTCCTCCTCCTTGAACTCTGAAGGTGAGGTTATTTTCTCCTGTATTAGTTTAATGAAGTAGTCCATTGGAGATGAAAATCTCCTCACATAGTTCTCAGATTTTTCTTTTTTATTAAGCTCACCAAGTGTCAACGATTATAAAGGACAAGAAAATCTAACTTTTCCACTAACTTTTAAAATGCCTGCTGCAAGCAGCATCAAAATTAACAAAAGAAACAATTTAGAAACAATACAAAGATCTCTGTGGTGTATTAACACTGGGAAGAATTTAAATGCCACATGCAAATATCAAATGACATTTACAAAGCACATACCCTGTCTAATTCTTCTGTGAGCTAATGTGGTAATTACAGATTTATACTCTCCAACAAAATCACCATGGAGAATACTGCTGTCAGGAAAATTTCAACCACCAGGGAAAAGCCACAAACAATTACTGAAGCTATCACCCACTCAGACACAAAGTACAGGAGGTTGATTCTGCTAATATTGCCTGGCTGATCCTTTTCCCCTTTGAGAATGAATGTGAGACCTTGGGTACTTATGTAGAATAAATATCCATATTTGTATCGGTGTCTCCAGGTTTCATCTATTTTTCTATCATCTATTATCTAGGTCTCTATTTTACCTTCTTTGATCTTCAGCCTGGCATGCTGAGCACCAACTTTGTGTTATATCTAGTTCATAACCAAACACTGGCCCTTAACAAGCAAAGCCACATTCTAAAACAATTCCGATAAATCAAACACACTGTGGTAATGGAAATATTTTGAGTCTGTGCTGTCCAATACACTAGTCATTAGCTGTGTGTGGATATTAAGCCCATGAAATATGGTTAATGTGATAGAAAAACAGGTTTTAAAAGGCTTATTTTTTCACATTTTCTATATTTATTCAGCCAAGAGGTTTTTTTCTTTTTTGACTTTTATTACTATTTGTCTACATAATGATTATTTTACTGTAGAGAATTGCTGCATACACATAGCACACGGCAATTATTCCCCCTTCGCCCTACCTCTGTTTACTTTTCTAGCTTCAGATTAATTTATTTATCTTATGAGAATGTATAAAGTATTTTTATTAAAAACCAGACTAATAGGGCAAAGAACATATAAAACATGTAAGACAATTGTACTAAGTTATTAAAACAAAATTTAAATGGTCAAATTTAAATTTTAGTCTACTATTTTGGGTACTGCTCATTAATCTATTGGGTAGTTTAGCTCTAAAATAAGGTATTTCATAGAATGACATTGATCAAATACTGTCCAAGTCAAGAAGCTTCCCTTTGCTTACCAACTGCTGACACGTGAATAAACAGAGCTTCTCCTTTTTATAGACTGAAGCCATCTGCATGGATTGATGGAAGGAAGAAAATGGGTAGAAAATAAACAAGCTATTTGGGATGCCACAGAGTGTTCCTTGAAGGTGAAAAGGATTAGTTTTCTTTAAATGCAGAGTAACTAGCACAATGTGAAGGAATGAATTAGGTGCTAAAATAATGTTTGTTACTGAATACATTGAGCAGGTGCTGCTGTGTAACAAAATGGGGAGTAAATTTAGGTATCTGAATTCTATACAGATACAGAAATATACATTGAACAATTTTCTGTATGCTGCTTTTGTCCATAGTTTGTCTTAGACTAAATTTTGGCTATTTGTATATGCTCAGTAAATGAATACATGATAACATATTGAAATTCAGAATTTGAAACTTATGCATCTTTAAATATATAAAATATATTCATAAAAATATCTTTACAGAAAATTGATTTGACTTTCTTCAGTTTTAAGGACAGCTGTGTATTTTTTTGCCATAATTTTATTGATAAACAAATAGCAATGAGATAGTTTCAAATCAAATCGGTAGGACAGTTTCAATAATTAACACACTGCATACATTCTTCTTAGTAGTTAATTGCTGTACAAGATGCGGACTTGATATCCTATTTACAAACACCATTAGAACAAATCATTCTATTCATTAACAGAATGTAGCTATATATCTATCCTAACCACTTTGAATACACAGATACAAAATAGACATTCATCTGTATAACCCATTTTTTCTCAGTTCCGTTATTGAATATTATAGGTGTGTAAACTCAGCAAGATATTCTAAAAGAGTCCAGTAGCCCATAATAGCATTGGGTTTTCCGCTTAACTGGCAATGTCAGAAATTGTTAACCTGAGTCCCCCACAGCTCAACATAACAGCATGGCTTCATTTCTTATATTTCGTCTTTATACTTTTCTTCTGGATGGTTAAGACCAAGGTAAAGCAGGACCTGTGCAACAAGAGTTGTAGCTTTTGGGTCTGATAAAGTCAGTGAAATCCCCTCAGGATTTATCTTGAGATCCTGTACCTCAGATTGTAGAACCTTTGTCAGTGTCAGCCATGTGGATGAGTCATGGTCATACAGCTGTGCATTTATTGGGAAATATGTGTTCCTTTGGTTTGATAGCAAGGAAGTCTTGAAGGACAAAAAAAAAAGGGGAGCCGATCATTTGTGGGAGACAGTTCATGATTCTGTCTTGTTGCATTTTTTCAAGTGTGACACTAAGTACTGTTTGACATGTATGATCTTTGCAAGATATTTTTATCACACATGCCTGAGAAAGTAGAGATGAGCCATTTCTTTCCAGAACAAAAGAGGCACTCTATTCCCCTCACTCCCTGTAGGTATAGGTGGGAGGTGCTACAGCTTACAGTTCTCTTATAGTGCAATACATTGCTTTTATAGCTATTACCTGGCCTTCTTTGCTCTAACTGTGACACTGAAAACTGAAAACATGCCTGCTGGTAGTGCTGTGAGTAGCAAGGCCCTTTGTCTCTGACCCAAGAGTCTTATGTAACTTTCAACATTCATAAAACTGTAGAAACCTAATTATTAACTTGTGAATAGGTTAAATCTCAGACCCTTCTAAGTTTTGTATGTAGCAAAAACTCAATAACCAACAGTTTTGATGTGATTCATTCTTCTAGATTCTGTAGATCTGAATTGCAATTTTTAAAAAATCTTTCATTTACTTATTTATTTATTTGGTACAGGGTCTTACTACGCAGCTCAGACTCATAGTGATCTCCTGCCTCAGGTTCCCCAGCACAGGGGTTACAGGTGTGCACCATCACGCCCAGTTTTGGTGACTGGCTCCGAGCAAGGCTGGCAAGATTGAACCAGATCCTTGTGCTTGCCAGGCAGGTGCTTAGACTGCTGAGCTATCTCCCCGGCCCTCAATGCAATTTTATTTTTCTAATTTTTGTCTTTTAGACAGTGAAAGTCTACTTTATATTATCGTTTCAACCCACAGAAGACCACAAGTATTTTGTCTGCATCTTTCTACAGATTTTAAGGACAAAGTAAGTTCCAAAGAAGTCTTGAAGCCTTTGCAAGGGACTATGGGTGGGGATACAAGAGTGGAACCAGACAGGAAATAGGGGCATTTTATGAAAGTTTTAACTCATTGTTGCAAAAATTGGAGTAAGAATCAATATGAAGCAAAGAAGATGGCTTACCATCACAAGAATGAAAAATTGCTAGAAACTATGGATTCAGAATGGAGTCAATCATCACAGCAAACAAAACACGAAGCAGAGTGTATCAAAGGACAAAACCAATGGTGTACAGAAAGACAGCCACAGGATGGGAAAATATGTATTTCTTAAGAGGTTGTTATCTAGAATATGTAAAGAACACCTGAAACCCAACAACATAAAGACAACCTGATAATAATGGAAAAAAATGAACAAAGATTTGGACAAACAGTTCTAATATAATAACTATGTGATATATTAATAGAGTATTACTTAACCTTAAAAGATAAGAAATTCTCACTGCACTTCAATATAGATAAATTGAGGATATTATGCTAAATGAAAAAAGCCAATCACAAAAAATATAAATACTATATGATTCCTCTTATATGGAGTATATAGGAAAGTAAAATTCATAGAGACAGAAGGTGGAGTTAATAGTTTCTGGTCTCGGAGGACAGGAGAAAGAAAATTTGTTGTTCAATGGGTATAGAGTTTTAGCTTTGCAAGATGAAAAAATTTCAGAAATTAAAGTTGCACAATAATATAAATGTATGTACTTTTACTGAACTGTATGTTTAAAATGATTAAGGAGATAGATTTATGCTGTATATACTGATCATAGTTTTTGCAAACACAGAAAGCAGACAATAATAGAATTTAGGTCATTAAAGTAGAATGCAGATCTAGAGCTTATAACCCTGAGCCCAAAGTAAATGTCCTTACCAGTCCCTGAGGCTCGTCCTACCACACCATAGCACAGTGGACTTAGCGGGGATGCTCTAGACTTGCCTCATGCAAGAGTTATAGTCTGGGAGTCAAACAGGCACAATTTCAAAGTATCACAAACAGTTTTAGATGAATGGCATTTAAAACATAAGATGATTTTTCCCCTTTCTAAACTTTAAAATTGTTTCTAGTTTTACAAATACTATATAAATTCATTGTCTTGGGAAGTATTAAAACATCACAGAGGTGGAAGACCTTTGGTGCTGGTGGTAAAAGCCTTCAGGTAGGTACTTTTATAGGTGAGGTTGAGGCATCCCTCAAACTCATGTGGTAGCAAGCTGGACTTTTAGACAGTGACTGAGTCAGTGATTTGTCCACTAATAAATCCCACAGCTCAGAGAACCATTGGGAGATGGGGTCTGGGTAAAGGGGGATTACTGGCATAACCCCTGGAGAGGGTATTTCCCTCCCCAGCTCCTCCTTTCTTCTCTGCTTTCTGGCCACCACTGGATAGACAGCTTCCTCCACTTGGCCTTTCCACAATGTATTTCCCATTGGAGTTGGCAGAGCATGGACTGAAATTTCTGAAAATGTGAGCCAAAGTAAACCTCTCCTCTTTAAATTTGCTCATGTATCATGTCTCAAGACCAGAAAGTGACTAAGGCACCTCCTCAGTATCCATCTATCACCCCGACTGAGAGCTAAAGCCTCTCAGTTTAAGTAGAATCCTAGCTAGGTAAAATTGTGCCATTCCCAGACTCTTCTCCAAGTGGGATCTACTGCCTCAGTAAACTTAGGCCAGTTAGACATAGATATAATGTTGGGTGGCAGCATGTGACAGGTGGCCTTAGAGGATAGCCAGCATGTGTGGTGTTATGCTTTCTACTTTCCCACTCCATTTCCTGAAACTCAGAGGAGAAGATGAGCACTGTAGCATTCATGCTGGGTCACAAGACTGAAAGTCACACTTTAGGAGCAATAGAGAGTGTTTGTCTCCCTAACTTCATGGACTCTTCACATTTATGTTTTCTACCATTGGACATTTTTATATAAAAGAATAAGCCACATTTTTTTGTTATTTAATGCCAAAACTACCCCTTCTTTGGAGCTTCTCATTGAACTTTCCCGTCTGCCTCTCAAGATAATGCTGTGACCAGTTTGGTGTCTGATCTTTCCGCACTTGTCCTACAGATTGACAAACTCCACAGAAAATATATATTAGTACTATTCCAGGTTTCATTTTCATCAAAATGTCAGTGCAGTTTTCTACTATACATATTATTCTGCTAACAGTTTGTTTAAACTTAGGTTAAGTATACTTTGAAGCATATGCTTTCTGATGTAAAAATATGATATTCATCCTGAATTCAGTTCAGAATGTTCCTTCAGGGACTATACACAATTGGAGACATGAGACTGTTCCAACAGTAATTGCAGTAATGATAACCTTCCTCACTGATGTCTGGGGAAAGATGGCTGCTACTTTACATGACTGTAGAATGATGATCCTGTTTTATTTTTATTTTTTCCCTAGATTTACTAAAGGCATCATATTGGCTTAATGAGAAAGTTGGATTTGCCCTCTTTAAATAGAAATCAAGCTGGAAAGGGGAAAATTCTTCATTGGGAAAGGTCTCTATTTTGAGTTTAAATTGGAGCAATCTGCTACTTCAAAACAACTGTTTGCACATTACAATTCTCTGACAGTACGGGGCTTCATGAGAGACACCAGCAGCAAACTCATGGTGTTGGACAAAGTCACTTCCTGCAAGTCCTGAGGAGATATACATCCTCCTGAAGTTATGACAGAAAAGTTATATTTTATAACATGTTTGTTGCATTTGATTTTTAATTTTCAACATAGATTGAGAAATAGCTAATTTAGCCTTTATTATTGCACATGAAAGCTAACCATCCTGATATTTTTCATTTCCTTCAGTGCTTTTCATTGGAATTTGTACAGAATTCCAGAATAATAACAGCTCAGAACTGGATTACCACAGATTCTGACACAGTTGAAGTTCTTAGTAAATACTTCTTGAATTAATTAAAGGATAAATGAATGACTAGTTAGGGCAGTAAACTAGTGTATAAGTGTCCAGTGCAGGGAAAGCATTTCCTCCTCATGAATTGTCCAAAATCCACACTTTGGACAATTCAGCCTTTCTTTCGCTATAGAATAAAGGTGTTGCCTTCCTTCCCCTTGTTTTTAGAAGGACATCAAACTATACTAAAGTCAAGTGATCATGCTTCCCTCAAAAAACATGCATCAAGCCTTTTGATCTTGGCTTTTTCCCTATAGGGGGTTACTGTCACATTCACAGGATATCAATGACTCCAGCCCTAGGAATGTCTAAATCCAGGTATTAACAGAAGACAATCTTCTTGAGTTGACAGAATCTCATTGACAGATTGTCTCTTGTATTGGAAAGAAAGATAGGACTTCTTTACAAATGAATGAAGTTATTTCAGCATGCATAATGCCTTGGGGATTATGTGCATTCAATTACATAAAGGTGGCTCTGGCTTGCCCAATTCTGCTTTTCTTTCAATGTCTAGATCCACTTGAGCATTATTTCTGGATGACTGCTCCACACAGACTTCTTTACTATTCTCCAGAATAAAGTGACAATCTCAGAATGCATTCACGTTGTGGTACCCTGGGTCCTTGGATACCCAATCCTCTTCCTTACAGAATAAACTAAGGCTCTTATTACACTGGTGGTAATTCTTTGTTAGGCATGGCAGTGTTGCGTTTGGCTGTCATATCATTTACAGGTCTTTGTTGTTTCCAGCAGAACCTCAACTCAGGTTGCTTTGCAGATGTAAACTGGAGCAGAATTTTTAACTGCTTTAAGCCACAGATTTCCAATTTGTAAAATGAGAGTATAACAGATTAAAGGAGATAATGCACATAAAGCAAATAATACTTTTCTACCACATAGGCCACCTCTGATGATTGACTATTATTATAATAATGTCCATTGTGCGGAATCAAAACCGAGGCTCAGACAGATTAATGACTCTGACTATGATTGCAGCCCAGTAGGAGGTGGAGCCACAAATCAAATTCATGTGGAACTGAAACAAGAATCTAGAGCTAAGTTGAAATCCATGAGTGCTACATTGCTTAAGTGAGAATTTTTTTTAAAAGTGCTGTCATTGTTCAGCCATGCTAAGAATATAATACAACTTCATAGACTGAAGGCTGCCTGACCCTGTCAGAGGGGATGGAAAACTGTCAGAAAGGATCCCACTTTGTTCTGTTCAATGTGGCATTGGGAAAGGTCTTGTAATCCTCTACATCTAGAGCACTAAGCAGCATGCAAGCTGCTTGGTAACCCAAACATTTCCTTCATCTCATGAGTTTGCAAGGTTTCAAATTTATTCCCAACCTTACCTTTCTCTCCTCCCATCCAGAATTCTACATCTGTCCTCCTTCTGTCCCAGGGTCTTGGCAGTTTAGGATGACTGCCTCCTCAGGAATATGATGCCAAAGGAATTATTCCTCTGGTCAGCTATATGGGAGGCACTTAACAGATTCACTTATGACTGAAAAACTGTGACCCATTTCTGAGCCTTGTGTGATTGATACATAAGCTCAAGCCCACATCTTCCTGGCTCCAGAGTTCCAAGCTTATCCACACCATTGTATTTTTTCTAGGAAGACATGGGTAGAAGCACAAAGCAGGTTCATATAATGATGATCAGATTGTGAACCTGCTCACAACTAAATTGTTTCCTTACTTTTATGGGGATTTAATTTGTTCTATAAGTTTTCCCTGGCCATAGCTTCTCTTCTTCCTTTCTCTGTCATCTCTTCCCTCTGCCTACCCAGAGTAAAGCTAAGAAGTGGCAGAGACAGGGATCAAATCAAGGCTTTCACATCTTAAGCTGAGTGCACTGGCCAGAGATCTGCAAAGTGAATATAAATTCAAGGTGATCCAGTGAGGCTTCACACAAAATTAATAGAATTTCTGTATTTTAACTTATTTAACATTTAAACTCTTAAGAAAATATTATTGCATCATGTTATAGAAATGGATGAGTAACTTATAAACATGTACATGAATATTGGACCATGATACCTTTTCATGAATAATGTTCCATAATTTTATCTATTTTTAAAATTAATTTTATTCAGAAACAAAGACCAATGAGACAGTTTCAAAACCAATTAGTAGGAGAGTTTCAATGATTAATACATTGCATATTGTTGTCTTCATAGTAGTTACTCACAGTACAAGATTCAGATATGATATTCTGTCCAAACACTATTAGCATAAATCTTTATGTTCATTGAACTAAGGGAAAGTAGCTGTATATTTATCCTAACTATTTTGTATATACAAGTACAAAATGGTCCTTCATTTGTATCCCCTTTTTTGTTTAGTTTTGTGAGAGATGGATATTCCATTGCCATTTAAATATTGTAGGTGTGTGAATACAGCAAAATATTCCAATATACTCCAGTAGTCCATAATATTAGTGGGTTTTCGATAGGACTGGTAATGTCAGAAGTTGTTGATTTGAACCTGTTACAGCTTAGCATATTAATATGGCTTTGCTTTGTATACCTTGTGTTTATGCTTTTCTGCTGGATGGCTAAGACCAAGATAAAGCAAAATCTATATAACAAGAAATGTAACTTTTATATCTGACAAGGTCAGTCAAATGCCCTCAGGATTTACCCTGAAGCCCCGTACCACAGTTTGTAGAGCCTTTGTCAGTGTCATCATGTGGATGAGTCATGGCCATGGCTTGACCAACTCGCTTTCTGTGAAAGCCTGAGAGAATGTTTTTCTCTCCATGTGACTCTCCTTGGCACACTCTACATTGTTGATCACTTTCCTCTGGGCCCCATAATCTCCTTGATCAGAAAATTTGGTACATCACTGAGTTACATGATGTTACAGTACAGGTTCTCTTATGTCCTGAGTCCTCACTGACCTTGAAAGGCTAGAGCCAAAATGTTGGCTGTCCTTGCAGCCCTTATTTTTCTCTAGTTTTTGGTCTGCAAACTTAAGTTGTTAACCCTCCAGAAGAGAAGCTTAATGATATTATTACACTAGAACATAGGTAGTTGAGCTTAACCTCACTATCAGTCTGAATATGAAACATCTTAGACATAACATAGATAATGTTCCACAATTTTAAAAAGATTTGGGAACTGTTCTAAGTTGGTGCTTGTGCTAGTCAGATTTTTATTACTGTAAAATGCCTGAGATGATCAACTTATAAAAAAGGAAAGTTTGTTTTGGATAACAGTATTGGACATTTATATCCATGACTTGGATAATATAATACAGACATTGTAGCCATCTGATTGTTGAGGTGGGAATGGCACACCATGGAAAACCAAGGCTGAGCACAAAGATTTGCTTCTTAGGTGAGAAGCAAAAGAAAGGAAGAGAATGGGTAGGGGTTCACTACCCTCTCCAAGGGCACACCCCAAGTTAACAGCAGACCTCTACTTAGGCCCCACCTATTAATGTTTTCACCATGCCTCTGTCGCTTCAAGGCAGGGACAAACATCTTCTATTCCTCTTCAGGGAACATTTAGTATCTAACCCTTAGCAAAGCCTCATGAGCACTAACATATGTGTAAATCACTTGGTTGTTTAGTTAAATGCAAAGTCAGGTTTAGTGAGTCTGGTGCAGCTAAGATTTTGCAGCTTTATCAGACTCCAAAGTGATATCCATGTTTTGGTCTGGGGTTCACACTTTGAGTAGCAAGGCTGCTGTAGCACATGTTCTCAATCTTGTGTTATGTTACCATGTGGAATTGCAGCATGTGCCACCACACCCAGGACAAAAATGTGTCTATTGAAGAAAACTGGTACTGTACCTGCATTTTATTAAAACTAATAAAATTGATGTAAAGTCAGATTAGGTGTTATATGATTTTAAATCAATCCCTGTAACAAACTGTTCATTCTTAACACTTCTTCGGGGTAATATCCCAGATTGAAGAAAAGAACAATATCAAAGTGACAGAGGGAATGATGGTGCTTGAGTTCCCCAAAGCACACATTTCAGAGATCCCTTTGTCCTCCTCTCTTCATCCAAGCCTCTCTCTACACTGTGTTCTGGTTAGCAAGGCAATGCCTTGCTAAATTGTCCAAGTCCACCCTATTACTAACTTCAGCCTTTCTCTCTTTCTGGGACTGAGGGAGGGAATGGGTCTCTAATTCCTTCCAGCTGGTTCTAGGGAGTGACTAGAGCTGGAGGCATTTAATATAATTGATGTGTAGGCTTGGTTGTAGGTGTTGGAAGGCAGCCGGAGGCCATGGCCATTACCTTCCAGCTGAGACAGTGCTAGGAGAGCCTGGTGGGTCCAGCTGGGGTTGTGTTTGCCCCTCCTTGGGGGTAATGTCCCAGAGTCACTGCAGATTGTAGCAAAGGTAGGTGCTCTGTTTTGGAAGCAGCAGTAGCCTCTTAGAAAAAGGCTTTCTTATTTGTTTACCTTTCTTTCATTTGTAAAGCTTCTTGTGACTTTATTTTGCAAAGGAACAATGTGCTGCTTTGAATTGGCTGTTTCTTTCTTGGAAAGGATAGGAATTCATTTCACTGAGGCAAAAATGACACACTTGTGAATGGCCCTATTTCATAGCTAGAAGTATTTTAGGAATTTAGAAATGGTTTAAGAACAAAAACAGTGATTTTTTTTTTTTTTAGTATGTCATTACTTTGAAAGCCCAATGTACATGCACGTTATGCAGATTACATGAAAAAAATAAAAATGAAATGTTTTTGAGAGTAATATTTATGGCAAATATGTTGAAGTAAATATTTTCATAAAGTTTTAACCTCTCCTCCACTTTGAAGGCATTTACAGCTTTTCCTTTTTAAATAAAAATCACCTTATTTCATCCCCTTTATTTTCTTAACTTATAAAACTATTGTCTAAATCATTTATAGTATACTTTATCCAGTGAATTTATATTTTGTTCTGTATTTTACTTCCGATATTATGCAAGTATTTTTCCATTTAATTTTTCATAGTTGTTATTAGAGCATCATTTTGAGAGCTTCATTTTGAGTTCCTTTAATATTCATTCCTTGTGCAAATAAAGTATCTCCTAGGTTCTGAAAATACAGGGGTGAATGGACTGCCCTTACCCTCAGGAACTCATACTTTGTGGGTCAAGTTACTAAATATTTATACACAATAATTTCTTTCTCTTAATCATTACTTCTCTTGTTCATATACTTTCTCTGTTTTTTCATTTATTCACTAATAAAAACTATGGTAAGTCTCTGCACAGCGTCATCTTTACATAATGTTTCTTAAAATTTGCTCTAGCTGCTGTGACTCTGGATCCACAGACTGGATGTGCTATGTGAGCTGGTCACTTTGTTTTAGAAGGCACCTTTGAGGCACCTCCAAGATTCAGAGTTCAATAGCTTTCTGGGCCAGTTATCTAATTATCTTCACATGACCAATGAAGGGTTTCACACCCTAATGTTATCCAGTGCTTCTGAATGTCTTCTAATGCTTACAAGAAAACCTAGTGAATGAGTTCAGATCATCATTCCAAATCTACTGGTGGAAAAAAATCCAAACTGCAGGTCCTACAACTAGAGACACATTTTACCTAACCTAGGAGGCACTTTTCATAGGTTTTTACAGTGCACAGTAAATAGTGTCCAGATAAATCAGTGAAGGTGGTTCAGAACCTATGCTATTGTAGGGTCTCAGTGATGTACAAAGCCTGTGTATATCAGAAAAGGAGAATTTACCATGCATGGAAATTTTATGGATAGTGGCCTCTTGTGTGGGTTTAGGAAGCATTTCGGTTCACTAGGGTCACAAAACGTCAGCACCCTCCGCCTGCACCTGCCCCTAGAGGATGGAACAGGAAGGTTGCTCTTTGTTCTGAGCTCAGCAAGGCCTTTGTTTTGGTCACTTGCTCCTGTATCCAAAATCTTAGACAGAGGATTCTCTCTGTGCTTGTGCAGTTGAAAGTCTACAGAGGAGCCTTGCATGGCTTCTACTTTGATCTTACTTTGTTCTTAAATCCTGTTACACTATATTGTTATAGTCTATTTTTCCTTCTAGATCCTTAGTTGCTGGAGCACCAGGACCCCTAATCCAGGACCTGGTACTCACAGGCTCTCAGTAAGTATCTGTGGACTAGGTGAATGTTGAGCAAGACTTTAGGGAAGAAACGCTTCAAGCTGCAAAGGCAGGCAGAGCTAAAGGGTCTTTATACACTAAATAATGATGGTGGAGGGCTTCATGTAGCCCTAAGGAAAAGAGAAATGCTCAGCGCTATGCACTTTGGGAGCCAGGTGAGAGCCAGAGAGAGCAGCTTCTGGCAGAGCTCCAGAGAGAATGCAGAGAAGCGCAAGGGTCCTGTGGTGGGTGGGGGAGTTGAAGTTAGCACTCAGTGGACTGAGGAGCTCAGGAGAGGCCAGATTAGGGAAAGTTCTCAGGATGAGTACTCCAGTGGCCATACATGCTGTAGGCAGCCAGGACTTATTGGAATTATCCCCAGAGGAATAAATGAAATTTGCCACTGTTAGTGTTATTTGCTAAACATCAGCTTAGAGAATCAATGTCCACGACGTCCACCAGTGAAATCTTACCCAACCCTGCAAAATAATCAAAGTTACGATATTATCATGCCCAACATAGGGATGAAGAACCTGGTCCTCAGGAGCACAGCTATAAAGTATATGGCCTCATATTTAAACCTCTGCCCCAGGGCCACAAATTGAAAGCTGTTTTCACTGCAATGCACTTGCCTGGCCAGTCCATATGAACATCACTCAGAGCAGACAATGAATGCCTCTGTCTCGGGAAACAGGGGCACTTTGCTTCTCAGAGTTGGAGAAAGCGCAGTGGTATCTCAGGGGCAACAGACACCACATCACTCAGTGTCCACTAAGGGGTGGTCCAAAACTGTAGGTGGGGGTACATCTATCAAAGAGTGTAGTTTCTATGTGAATGCACCCTTCTTGAGAAAGGACAGTCATTTGCTTATAATCTAAGTTATCCCAGTTTACATTATACTATTTGCTGGCTTACATGGACCATTAAGATGACATTCTTATCTTCTGAATGGCACCAATTAAAGCTTAAATTACCCAATCTCCTAACAACCTCATCACCTTTCCTTCATTTTATATTTAGCCTTTTTTTCTTGGCCCTTGCACTTGCCAGGGAAGTGCTTATTCCACTGAGCCATCTCCCCAGCCCCTATGTTTATCCTTTTAGCAACGATTTTTTTTGAAGTTTGTTTGGTAAGTGAAATTGACAGCCCCCTTGCTCATTGCAAAATTTCCTGGGCACCAACCTTGTTGCTTGCAGATAAAATTAACAAGTTAGTTTCTGTTTTAAGACTGCTCACATGGAAAAACTGAAATAAGAATCCAGCAATACTTAGTAGAACTCTAAGTGTTATGGCCATAGTATTGAAGGGGAACAATTTGTCCCAATCATACATTGCAATTCAGGTTAGAAGTAATGGCTCTCATTTTAGTGGCACCTGGAACTCTGGAGATCAGAAAGGTTTTTAAGGGCTAGGAATGACTGGAAATAATGGATCTACCATATCTTGACTATGAGGCCCTTCACAATTTTTTTTTTTTTTTAGCATTGTCACTTTATGGTTAAAGGGCAGAGACTGAAGCCAGAAATTCTTGTGTCTTAGTCCTGAGTTCTGCCACTTACACTGAGTAAGTCACTATGTTGTGCTTCAGTTTGTCATCTAAAACAATATAATAATATCTACATTTCAAGGTTACTATTAGTGATTACATTCACCAAAATGTGCAAAAACTTTTTGCAATGTTGCTTGACACACAATATTACATACGCCTTAGCTTTTATCATTCTCCATGCCTTAGTTCCCTGATGTCCAAACCAGAGATAGTGATAATGACATCATGGATTTGTTGCCAGGATTAAATGAGATTGCTTATGTTAAGTACCTAGCACATAGTAAACATGAAGCATCAGTTCTCTTCCTACTTTCTTAAGAAAAACTGCCTCTTCTCAATTTAAAAGAGATGATAATATATATGCATAGAAAAATTCTAGCTTCAGAATCGCCTTTTCAGAAATTGCTATCGTAAAGCTTAAGAAATTTGTGACTTCACCAGCAAAACATTTGGCTCAAACTTTGCTGAACAAAGTATTATCTGTGCCCAAGTTCCAAAAGTTATCCACTTTCCCAGATTGACACGGCAGTTTCCACATTATACTCACTGAAGCTCATGAAGAGACTTATTTAAAATAAGTCATTTCAGAATAAAACAATCCTATCAATGTCTATAAAGCTTTGCAGCACTCATTTCTTCCACCCACTCTAACGACTTTAAAGTCTGTAAGCTTGTCAAGAAACTGTTGTTTTTCATTTCACTTTGGAACTCTCCCTGATAATAAATGAGAGGGCCTACATTAAAGGGCATTTATAATAACAGTAATAAAACACTCATACATTTGGAGATAAACCAGCTTTAAAAATGAGTTTTGGCTGTAAACTTATTCTTTCACATTAGCATATATTTTGAGCAGGGACTCTTACAAAGGCATGCACATGTTTGAGTGTAGGCAGCACTATTTTTTAAAATAGACCATCTTTTAGAATAATTTTGAGTTCACAGTAAAACTGAGTGGAAGTTACAGAGATGTCCTATGTATTCTGTTCCCCAAACCCTGCATAGATGCTCTTACCCCCCACCAAAGAACTCTGTGTGTTACAATGATGACTCTATTAGGAAACACCACGGTACTCGAAGTGTACATTAGGGTCCACTCTTAGGGCTATACATTCCACAAGTCTGAGTAAATTTGTCATCACATAAATCTACCGCACATCAGTACAGGCAATACTTCCTTTATAAAGCAGCATTATTGACCTGAAAGTCACCTGTCCCTTACCTATTCACCCTCTACTTGCCCCATGCCCTGAGAATTTTACTGACTGCATAGTTTTTCCTTTTCATGTAATATCATTGGAATCAAATCATACAATATAAAGCATTTTCATATTGGATTATTTATCCTTGAGATTTCCCCATGTCTACAGATCAATGCTTATTTATTTTTAGTGTTGATTAACATGTAACTCATTGTCTACTTATGCCACAGTTTATCCAGTTAGCTACTGAAGAACATTTTGGTTGCTTCTGTCTTGGCCAACAGTTAAGGACTGTGCATCTATGGATACCCATGTTCAGGTTTTGTGTGGACTTAAGTTTTGCCACCTTTGGTAATATAGAGCATGACTGCCAGATTATATGGTTATGTTTTGTTTGGTTTCTACCAAACATTCATATAAAAATTAGTAACAATGGTACCTAAATACTTCTAAAGTACAAATAAAGATAGTGCTTCTAAAATCATTTTATGGGGGCCAGGGAGATGTCTCAGTGGAATAAGCACTTGCCTGGCAAGCACAAGGGCCTGAGTTCAATCCCCGGTTCTGCCAAAAGATAAAAAATAAAAAATTAAAATCATTTTATGAGGTCAGCACCATGATTATACCAAAGTCAGATAAAAATACTACAGGAAATCATTGTGTGATTTCATTTCATGTGATATCCTGCCTCCCACCAGGATGCTGGTCTTGTGCTCATCTCAAAATTATGAGGCTTACAGGCAGAAAATCACACAGACATGAAAAGAAACCATTGTAACACATGTGGGTAATGTGAGTGCAAATATAGAGAAGATGCTGATGGTGGAGAAGTTCCTTCTCTTTGAGAATGTGTTTTACATGGCTAACATAAGGAGTAAAATATAATTTCATGAGTCACAAAGTGTATTGCCACATGAAAAAATTTGGTTTTGGAGGTATGGAGCCAGGAGACCATCAGATGAAACTTTTGAGACCTTCTTCCAAAATAAATCTTTCTTCTCTAAAGGTGATCTTCTCAGATATTTTGTTACAATAGTATGAAAATGACTAATACAGATTATCTCTCTCTATATATATCTCTATCTCCATCTCTATCTCTATCTCTATCTCTATTTCTATCCTAAATCATAGTAACAGGAAATGTTTAGTCCACTTTCTGTAAGTTATGGAATAAAATAAGGATACTCACTGTTATCACTTTTATTCAACATAGTTCTAAAAATCTTAAAGTAATTAGGCAAGAGAAAGAAATAAAGGCATCCAAAGAAGACATAAGTTTTTAGCTTCTTTGAGTAAATAAAGAGCACAATTAACATATTGTATGGTAAGAGCATCTTTCATTTGTGAGACACCAGCAAATGGTCTGCCAGGGTGCCCATACCATCCAACATTATCACTAGCAATGAATGATAGTTTGTGTTTCATCAATCCTCATCCAGCATCTATTGTCATCATTGTTCTGGGCTTGGGCCACTCTGTTAGGATGCACTGACATAGAGTGGATGTCAGTTTATCATTGTTCATACATGGTATGATTTTATACACAAAAGACCTAAAAAAAACCTGTGAGAAATAATGAGTAACTTAGTAAAGTTTTAGGATCCAAAGTCAAAATAAAAGTTCATTATAAATCACTCTTGCTGAAAAAAAATCAAGAAAGCAACCCTATTTATAGAAGCTGTGAAAATAGTATGAGGAAATAAATACTTTCCATAAAGAAAATTATAAGAAAACAGTGAAATTGAAATTGAAGAAGACTGAGAAAAATGAAAGGACTGGGTACTTCAAATGATTAACAAACTGAATGCAAACTTCATCAAAGCCCTAAAGGCATTCTTCATAAAACTCATCAAAGTAGTCCTATAAGTCATATGGATTCACCAAAGATCATGAATATACAAAGTAGCCTTCAACAAAAAGAACAATCCCAGAGACATCAAAATACAAAACCTTAAAACATACTACAAAGATGTAGACTCCAAAGTGGTGTGGTACTTGTAGAAAAATATAGGGCAATGAAACAGAAAAGTGAGCTCAGAAATAAATGCATTCATCTATAACCCACTGATCTTTGAGAAGATAACAAAAAATACACTGGAGAAAGGCTGTGTCTTCAGTAAACAGTGTTGGGAAAACTGGGTACCAATATGCAGAGTAGACCCTTGATTTTCATGATAAATGAAAATAACTCAAAGCGTTTCAATGACCTAAATAATAGACCTAAAATTATGAAAAATAACAGAAGCTAACATAGGGGAAAACACATTAGCAAAGAGAATAATGTGTGTGTGTGTGTGTGTGTGTGTGCGTGCGTGCACACGCATGTGTGTGCATGTGTGTATGCATGTAAGATTTAAAGAATATATGCAACAAAAGTAAAAGTAACCAAGGGGGTTATATCATATTCAGAAGCTTGTGTACAGCAAATGAAGCAATCAACAGAACAACAGAGTAAAGAATCAACCTGAAGAGTTGGAGAAAATCTTGGCAAATTGCTCATTTGACAAATGGTTAGTATCTAGAATACTTAGGCATACAATGGTTAGATTTTTCTTGTTATTATTATTATTTTGTCATTTGGTACTGGGGGTCTAACTCAGGACCTTGCACATACCAGGCAGGCACTTACATAAGTAATAAAAAAACTTATCAGCCAAAACAAAAGCCCACAGGACTCTGATTTTAAAACTGGCAAATGATCTGAATGGATATTTCTCAAAAGAAGAAATGCAAATGGCCCAGAAGTATATATGAAAAATCAGAATAGCACTAATAATCATTCTAATGACTATCATAAGAAAGCACAACCCACCTCTCCCTCCAAAAGTGGTAAAAATGACGGGAAAGAGAAACTTTTATACAATATTGATTAGGACAAACAATATGGAGAATTGTAGGCAGATTACTCACTGCTGAGTATACATCCAAAAGGAAGAAAATCAGAAATATATATATCAAAGAGACACCAGCATTCTCCTGTTTATCAAAAACATTATTCTTGCTGTGTAAGATATGGAACCTACCAACATGTTCAGCTATCAAAAATAAAATCCTCTTATTTATGGCAACGTGGATAGAAATGGAGGACATTATATTCATTGAAAAATCCAGGAAAACAAATGGCATATGCTCTTATAAATATTTACAAAATAAAAACATTGATTTCATAGGAAAAGTAAATAGAACATGGGTCATATGAGGTGAGGAAGGGTAAGGGAGTGGTGAGAATAGAAAGTGATTAAATAACAGGTAAGGTTAATGCAGTTACATAGGAGTAAATTGTATTTTTCTGCAGCATGGTAATGTGAATAGAGTTATAACAATTTACTATATTTTTATGAAGAACTGGAACTGAGGACTTCACAAATATTCAATACAAAGAGAGGATTAATACTTACGGAGACCAAAATTCTAATTACCCTGATTTAATCATTTTACACTGAATACATGTATCAATTTATGACAGTGTAGTTTATAAATATGCACAACTTATTTTTTAAAAGTAGGATACTTTCATAAAAAGAGACAGAGATGCCATTTGCATAAACTAGCCCAGAAATAAACTCAAATATATGGAGTTAATTAATTTTTAACAAGGACACCAAGGAGACACAATGGGGAAGGACAGTCTCTTCAATAAATGGCTTGGAAAAACTGGGTATGTTTTAAAGACTGTATGTTTTATCTTATGCACAGAAGTAAACTCAAAATAGACCAAAGACTTGAATTGTGAGACATGAAATTAAAAATCCTAGAAGAAAACATAGGGGAAATTTTCCTGGGCCTTGTCTCAGGCAAATCAGCATTGTTAATTTTCTATCATCTTGTTTTTAAATTTTGTATCATTTTTATTATTTTGCTCTTGTTTTTCCTCTTTAAAATAAAAAATTACCTTTAAAATAAAGTTAAATAAACAAATGGTACTATATTAAACTAAATGCTTTCGGATGGCAGAGGAAACAAACAACTATCAACAAAATGAACAAGTAGTTTACAAATTGAAAGAAAATATTGTGAACTGTGAGTCATATTATTGAGATTAAAAAATCATTATTCATTTATTTATTTTATACAGAGTCTCACTATTCAGCTCAGACTCATAGTATTCCTCCTGTCTCAGCCTCTCCAACATTCAGGGATATGCCGGTTCAGTATGTGGTACTAGGGATTGAATGTGGGTCCTTGAACTTGCCAGGCAGATGCTTAGACCACTGAGCTATCTCCCCAGTTCCCATATTGTTGAGTTTTTAACAGTCTTTCATATTTCTTATAGCAGTTCATTATCAGATATATCTTTACAAATATTTTCTTCTGAGAAGTAGCTTGTCTTGTCCATGATTTGGCCATGTCTTTTGTAGCTCTTGAATGCTAAACTTCAATGATAGCTAGTTTATCAATTCAATCTTTCACTGATTCTTGGTGTTCAATCAGTCACTACCAAGCCTGAGGTCATCAAGATTTTTATCTTATATTATTTTCTAGGTGTGTTTTGTACTTCTGCATTTAAAAGTCTATGATCTACCTATAAAAGAAAAGAACCCTTCTCTGCTGTTGCTGGGAATGTAGAATGGTATAACTACTATGGAAAGCAGTGGAGAGACTCCTCAAAAAACAAGGATTGAAAGTCTCATTCAACACAACTATTCACTTTCTGGGTATTTTTCCAAAAGAGCTGAAAACATCATAACTCAATCTTGGAAAGAGCCAAAATGCCCATCACCTAAGAAACAAATAAAAAAAAAGATGTGGTATCTTTATACAATGGAATATTACTAAGCTATAAAGTAAAACAAGCTTGAGACCTTTGTAGGTAAATGGATACAACTGGAGACTAGACTCTAAGTGAAATAAATCAGACCCACATGTGTAAACATCTTATTGCCTCTATAGTATAAGAACAACAAAGAACAAATAAAATCTGAAAGGTGTAATAGATATAGTAAAATGGAAAGAAACTGAACATAAGGAAAAAACAGTGGAGATGAGGAAAAGCAGAAAAGACAGGAAAAAAAGGAAGGGGGAAATCATGCAAGTATGTATACAGGATAGCTGTGATGAATGCACTGCTAATTTCTGTCATTTTTTGAAAGTAGTAGTTAATGTTTAAAATTTTCACTTTGATTAACTCTATATGCTAATATCTGTAATTCGAGTAACTACACAGAAGACATCAATGTGCAATACAGAAACCACAATGGAATACCTCTCATCCTGTTCTTCTAAATGCATACTGTTTCTAATGTCTTATCAATTATTATACTCTTTAAATAAATTAAAATTCAAATTAAAAAGGACAAGACAAAAATTAAGGTTTATTGAAAGGAAGAGTTAATGTTAAATTATTTGATTAATCTTGTGTATCTATATCTGGTAATTTGAGCAACAGATCTGATGGTAGAAATACATAATAAAACAACCATTGTTAATTTTTTATTTTGTTTTGAAATTCTATACCATATGTATTGTTGAATGTTGCTGTATTTCTGTCTTTATTTTGGTTATTTGTTTCTGACTTTTTTTTTACTACTTAAAATTTTACAAATCTGCAATTTAAGCAAAAAGAAAATAATCTCTGGTCATTTTGTATTAATTATTATGAGAACTCAAAAAATTCACTCACAGGAATTTTATCAGGCTTACATTAGTTTATAAATAAAGTTGGGAAATGATGACTTCTAGATAATATCATTTTGTTTTCTATTCATGAATGTGAATTAACTCTCTTTTTTTTTAATTAGTACAGAGTCTCACTGCACAGATTGGACTCCTAGTGATTCTCCTGTGTCCAGCCTTCCAATCGCTGGGACTACAGGTGTGTGCCACCACGCCCAGTCTCAATCACCCTTTCAGCTTGTGCCCCAGGGGTGGGGCCGGCACGGCAGGCAGGGGATCGAACCCCAGCTGCTGCTCTCTGCCTATGCAGGCACTTTAGTCTGCTGAGCTCTCTGGCCAGCCCTAACTCTTCTTATATTTAGAGTTTCTATGATTTTTCTCATTAAAGCTTTGTAGTTCTGTTATAAAATCTTGTATAGATTTTCAGAAAATTGTTCCTAGTATTTCATTTGGGGAATCCTAAAGAAAGTAATATTGCTTTTTAAATTTTAGTTTCTATTGTTAATTGCTGATAAATAAGAAACATGTTAACTTTCACATACTACTACCTCCTGCAACCTTACTATAATTGCTTATTAGTTTAAAGAGGTTTGGAGTCACAGTGGTCCTCCTGTTTCAGCCTCCCCAGCTCTGGGATTACAGACATGCACCACCATACTACATTTCAGTGCCAGCACGGTGTGCCTGGGGTACTGGGGCTGGCACAATATGTGGTACTAGGAATTGAACTCTGGACCTTGCACTTGCCAGACAGGCACTTAAACCAACAAACTATTTCCCCAGCCCTCTGGAGTGTTTTATAAGATAAACAATGCTATTCTGAAACATTCCACTCTAAGGACCTATTCATTGCCCAATGGACTCATCTTTAAAAATACCACATTACACGACTAGGATTTTAACATATGAATTTGAGGAGGATGCAGTCCATAGCATTAGTTATTGGTAAAATTTATTTGACAGATACAGACCTACTCATACGATTGCATATTCTTGTGTGAGTTTCAGCATATTTTGGGTTATCAAATTTGTGGGCATAGAAGAATTTTTAGTGTTTCTTTATTAGCCTTTTAATGTCCATTGCATCAGTACTGATGTCACTTCTGTAACCTATTATATTAGTTGCTTGTGTCCTCTCTTTTTCTTAACCTGGCTTAAAGCTTATTGATTTGATTTTTTTTTCAAAAAAAATTCATTTTAGATTTCATTGATTTTTCTCTACTGATTATCTAGTTTTGATTTAATTGATTTCTATTTTAATATTTATTAAATCTGTTCTCTTGATAATTTTGTTTTTTTTCTTTTCAAAGTTTTATTGATAAACATATAGTAATGAGACAGTTTCAAATCCAATCGAAAGTACAGTTTCAACAAATAATACACTGCATATATTCTTCTCAGTGGTTCTCTTGATAATTTTGAATTTAATTTTCTGTTCTCTAGTCTCTTAGGGAGGCACCTTATTGATTTAGATCTTTTCTCTCTTCTATTATATCTATATAGTGCTAGGAAATTCTCACAAAGCACTGCTCTTGCTGCACCCTACAGATTTTGATAAGTTTTACTTTTTTATGTTTTAGGTAAGAACACTTTAAATTTTCTATTGCAATTTCTTTTTTGACTCATGTTTATTTAGAAGCATGACTACTTGGAGACAAGCCTCCAAGACTTAGAAATACTTCAGTTACCTTTCTGTAATCTAATTAGAGTTTAAGTCCCATATGGTCTGAATGCAGACTTTTTGAGGGGACAATGTCTCAAAAGTCGCTAAGTTATCTAGTAGATATTTTATGATTCCTATCCTTTCACATTTGTTTAGGGAAAGCCTGCTCTATGGTCCTGAATGTTATTTGCTTGGTGAATGACCCATGTGAGCTTGAATATAATGTAAATACTACTATTGTTGGGTGAAGCAGTTGACTGATGACAACTGATTGATATCTAACTGATTATTATTATTGTTATTATTATTTCCTATTTTAGGGAAGGGTCTACAGGGTGTGCAGGGTCTCACTACTAGATCAGACGCATAGTGATCCACCTATTTACAGCCTCCCAAGAGCTGGGATTACAGGGGCATGTCACTACCCCCAGTCTCAATTGCCATCTTATCATGCCCCAGGGGCAATGCTGGCACGGCAGGCCTAGGGATTGAACCCCTGGCCTCTGCACCTGTTTGCAGATGCTTTAATCTACTGAGCTATTTGACTGGCCCTTGATTAATTTTTTTGAATTTCAAATGTCTTTCTAATTTTCTGTGTGCTAGATCTATCCCTATATTGTAGAAGAATATTAAAGTGTCCAACTAGAATAGAAGATTCATCTATTTCTTCTTGCTATTATATCAATTTTTCTCATGTATTTTGGTGTACTATCATTATTAAAGATTATCATGTATTCATGTATAACTGAGCCCTTCATCATCACATGGTTACTTCTTTAATTTGTTTATTTTTATCCTATTTCTTTATCATATAGATCCGAATTGTTTTCATGTATGTAATTTTCTATCTTTTCAAAGAACTTCTTTCAGCATTCATTGTAAGCCAGAAGTCTTTGTGCATCAGACAAAGCCTATTAGGCCTTGTATCTAGATGTTCCCCAAAGTCTCATGTGCTCAAAGGTGGGACTTGGGGAGGTTACCGGATGTCAGCCCACTCCATGGGACCCATGGAAAATTTTTGAGGGTGAAGTCCCAACGTCAAAGAACGTACCTGTGCAAAAATCTACAGCAACAGCAGGCAGCATGGAGCAGAGCAGAGCACAAAAGCACAAGATGGCAAGAGCCAGAGCACAAGAGCTGCCTGCACCTTTATTGTGCAATTCTTATACAGGTTGCTATCTCATATTTACAGTCTTACACAGTGCAATAATGAATGCATATGTGTTTACCTGTGCTAAGTCATGGTTACATAGCTGTATCCCACTGCGTGTCTGCCCTAGATGAGTGGTCACATCCTTAGGTGTCCTTAGATTCCCCTAAGCTTTGAAGCAGTTTGAGTGCCTCCCCACACTGGATCATGGGTGTGTGATACTGGATTGGTCTACTGAGGAATGTGTATCTGAGTATGATGCTGGGAGGTGAAGCCTATTGGAGGAGATGGGTGACTGTGGGCATGGCCTAGATATACTGATTTATTTTTGAGTGCCCTTTGCTTCCTGCTTCCACATAATGAGAAGCCCACTCTTCATGCCTTTTTGTTATGACATCCAGCACTAGAGCCAGCTCACTATAGATTGAAACCTCTACACCTGTGAGAGAAAATAAATCTTTCTTTATTTAACTTGTGGAGATTGGGTATTTTGTTACAGTTTAAAAAGATAACTAAGACAGAGTTTAAGTTTTCCTCTACTTTATAATAATAATTCTGCATATAATTTTTCTCTCAACACCTTCAATATTTCATTGAAATTCCATTTTGCTTATATGATTTTTGAGGTCTCATTTCCCTATCTTTGCTCTCCAAAACATAAATTTTTATTTTTACCTCTGGCTTCATTCATTTTTTAAATCTTTTTCTTCATTTTCAGTATAATAGGTAGAAGTGTACATACTGTGCTTGACATTTCCTGGACTTCTTGGATCTGTAGATTGATGTATGATTTTAATTTGAGGGAACACTTTACTCACTATTCTTTTAGATATTTTTTCCTTTCATCTTGTGTTAGTCTCAGTACTTACTATGTTACACTTTTTGTGTTGGACCTTTATGCTGTAGTTTCTTTCTTTCTTTCTTTTCTTTTTTTGCAGTTTTGGCAATTTCTATTTAGATATTCTGAAGATAAGAGATCATTTTTTTCCATGTCCAATTTTCTCATAAGATTATCAATGGGACTTTCATTTTTATTATACTGTTTTATATATGCATTATATATAAGTATGTAATATCAATATATGAAATATAATATATTAATATATAACATGATAATCGTCTCGGTTACTTTTCACTCTTTGCTGGGACAAAATGCCCAACATTCAAAATGAAGGAAAGAAAGGTTTATTTAGCTCACAGTTAGTGGAGGTTTTAGTCTGTACTTGGCTGGCTCCAAGGCAGAGTGGCACATGGTAGAGGGCAGCTATTCAGGATGGCATAAAGCAGCAAAGAGGAAAGGGAGGACCAGTGCCTGCTGCAGCTAGCAAGTCTCTCTCCCTTCCTTATATTGTGTGCAGATTACCCATCAGGGAAGGTGTAGCACTGGCACCCATTAATCACAAACTTTAGAAGCCACCCCAATGTCTACATGAGGCTTTGGGACAAAGGTAAGTTCAAAATCCAGAAGGGCTAACATTAAGTCCCGTGGTTTCATGTGGAACATCTAAAGCAATCTGTGGCAAACTGTGAGCTCCATGTGGCTCCTCTTCTATGACTTCTCTCTTAGGTTCACTTTGCTCCCTCCTTGCAACTTTCTTTAGATGATCCACGTTTCTGGCTTTTCCAAACTTCTTGGATTTCCACTACACTGTAGGATTCTCACTCACAGCTTCACACACTGTTCTCCCAGGGGCAAGCAGCCTGTCTTCCCAGGCCTTCTTCTGAAATCTAGGTGGAAGCCTTCTTAACCCCAGAACTCTTGCATTCTGCATGTGCTTAAAACCATCTCCATGTGGATGATGTCCAGGTCTGCTGCCAGCTTGAGCAGTAGCCAAGCTTTCTTCTCTCTTAGCTGTTGGGGTTGAGTGTCTGGATTACTGGTCACTCTGATCCTGTTTCTGAGGAACAAGTTCTTTATGCTGCCAGCATTCTGCAACCTGTTTTGAATGTTTTCTCCATTCTGGAACATGTCACTCTGCAACTTTCTCATCAGAGCCAAATCTTTCACTTTTTCAGTTTTGCGGCTGTAAATGGTGGAGACTTGCTGCTTCTTGTAATGCCCTCAGGCCATTTTTTCTATTCTCCTATTCTTTCTGGGAAATGGAGATCGTCTCAGCTCTATCTTTGCAGTCCACAGATTTATTGGAGCTTCCTTTCTGGACAAACTCACAACATTTTAAATCATCCTGCTGGGTTCTGTGCCCTTGATTCCCAACACAAACCTGACTAACCACCCCCAACAATAGCCATGCCACTGCCTCAACTTTCAACTGCCTTGAAATTTCTTCTGCCCAATTAATTTGTCTGACACATTTAACCTCAGTCTCAGGCAAAGTCTATGGACATGAGCAAAATTCAGAAAAACTTTCTGCCAAGCCATAATAGACATCATCTGGAGTTCAAAAACCAAATGAAGTCCTTCTTCCCAGAAAAAAACCCTCCTGAGCCTGGTCTTTACAGGCAGGATTTCTATTAGCCCTTCTGGTCTTCTGAGTTCTGATAAGAATCTCCCATACAGAACAGCTAAAGGCATTCTAGTGCTTCTCTTGTAAGAGACATCTCTGAATTCTTCCTATATCTATCCATCATCTATCTATCTATCTATCTATCTATCTATCTATCTATCTAGATATATAGGAAGCCAGATGACATATTAGGTAAACAGAAGTGCTATAAATAAGTCTTTAATGATGCAAAAGTAAGGTATGGGAAGAGAGGAAGATTGCTATAGTTGTGTGGTTAAGTTTTTGAGTCTTTTAGTTGTCTTATACCTATGGACTGTGAACTTCCCAAGTGCTTCCAATTCCTTCCTCCCTTTTCTTCATAAGTAGGTATTTCCATTCTCTCACAAAGAATATTGAAAATCTGATATTGGATGTTTCTCTTCTCTTCCCCTAGGTCTTTTGGCTCTGATGAAATGACATCAGGTTACACTACACTTAAATTCTTTCTCTCGAGGATATATATTATTAAAAAGAAGAAAATGTTGTTATATTTCAAAATGTTTACTTTTGCTTTTCCTCTCTAGTGTACACTGTGGGAACTTGACTGAACCCCAAAGGCAAAACTCAAAATAGTGTGTGGACACCAGGGTCTAGATTCATCTGGGATTTTAAATAAAAATGATCCACACTGAGATTCCCGAAATACATCAATTAGAGTTTAATTTTTCATATTGCAGCACTAGTTCTGACAGACGTTCCTAGTCATAGATTTCTAGTGCAGCAAACTGTACTTCGTGGTATTGACTCATCTGCCCTTCACTCTTGGGGGCAGTAGTTTCTCTGTGTTCTTACCTCTTCTGAGGGTTTAGGAAGAACTGCTTATTTGTTCAGCTCTTTGTTAATGCCAGTGGTAGTGCTCAAGATCCTTACATGTCAGTTTATAAACTAGAAGTAGGCAGTAATATTTTAGGTTTAAAAACTATTTCACATTTTTTTCTCACTCTTATGTATCAAGAGTTTGTTAAAGAAGATCAACACTTACTCTTTGAAGAGTCACATGGAGAGAAAACATTCTCTCAGGCTTTCACAGAAAGCAAATTGGTCAAGCAATGGTTGTGACTCATCCACATGGCTGACACTGACAAAGGATCTACAAAGTGCTGTATAGGGTTTCAGGATAAATCCTGAGGGTACTTGACTGGCATTATCAGATACAAAAGTTACATTTCTTGTTATATAGTACGCTGGGCTGTAAAGGGTTTAGGTCAACAACTTCTGACATTGCCAGTTTTGCAGATGACCCACTAATATTATGGACTACTGGACTATATTGTATTATTTTGCTAAATTCACACACCTACAATATTTAAATGACAATGGAATACCTTTCTCTGACAAAACTAAATAAAAAGGGGATACAAATGAAGGATCATTTTGTATCTGTATATTCAAAATAGCTAGGGTAGATATATAGCTACTTTCTCTTAATTCAATGAATAGAACGATTTGTTCTAATAGTGTTTGTGGACAGGATATCATGTCTGCATCTTGTACTATGAATAACCACTAAGAAGACAACAATATGCAATGTATTAATTATTGAAGCTGTCCTACTAATCAGTTTTGAAACTGTCTCATTGCTATTTGTTTCTAAATAAAATTATTAAAAGAAACACTTACCCTTTGAGCAAAAATGTCCTTTGCTTAAAATGTGTAGTGGATTTACTCCACTTCATCTATTTTATCATGTCTCCTTTTCCCAATTGTAAAGCATCCTTCACCTTTTCACTTGCTCCTTATTATTCCTGTTTAAATTTTTCTTTGGAGAGGTTATTTTATAAGTGGTTGAATGCCACAGACCCAGAAATCATCAGATCTAGGAGAAACCCAAAAATCACCTTGTAGAACTATATTTCAGAGGCTTAGAGCTCTTCCACAACCTCCCTGACAAGTTTTCATTAGCAGCTTGTACTTGCTTGTGTGAAAACTCACCCCTACCTGTATCCACTCTGTGGAATAATACTGCTCATAGGGTGTTATCAGACATATCTCTTTTGTTTGCTTCCCATTGTCACCTTAAAGTATATTCAGTGAAGGAAGCTTTCTTCTGGCTTCTGAATAAAAACTGTAGAACCTATGTTTCTAGACATTTATAGGTAATACATACAGATTGATTCAGTCTGAGTTAATAAAATACCTTCTCACTTTTGTAAAATATCTAGGTCTACATAATACTCAGTGTTTTTATCTTCATACAAATGCAAGAATGTCTTCCACATTGGGGCCCCAATCCCATAAAGCTCTTTACAGGGCTGAGTTATTATTCTCTTCCAGATCCACCTAGCTGATTATGGTCTCAGATTCTTGTTGTGTTACCAAATAGGAAACAAGGTGGGGAAATGAAACTGAAAATTATTACTTGGGGGACTTATTTACAGGTACTAAAATCAAATATTAAAATCTTTCATTTGCAAATACTCCTCCAAAATCATTCCAGATAATTTTTTCAAAGAACACAAGAGGTTCTTTGAAAAATATTTTCTCAAATTCTGTGAGCCTAAGGCCTCACAAAGCTTGGATCTTCCTGTAAGTCATAGGTTCTGTTTTAAAATGTTTCTCTAGTAGATGTGGTGACTAATGGTAAAACTGGTGATTTCCATGTGAATGGGGTTTGTAAATTGTTCGTGAATCCCTTAAGAGATGAATCCTCAAAGTCAAGATGTAGCAGCATCAAAGTTGGGCTGATTTCACTACTTCTCTTCCCAGTTTCTGATTTTCCAGCTATCCTCTTTACCTTCTCTATGGGCCTCCTCTTGTTTTCCAGAGGATTCTCTCTTCAACAGAACTTTCCTCCAGATTTCCCAAATGTTCTTCATGCTTCACATGCCTTATAGCCAGCACTAGAGAAAGGGAAGTTTCATTCAATAAAGAGTACTTTTCTTTTTGTACTACCCTCCATCACTGCCCATGTTGTGTCTGTCCCATACTAGGCCAAGGCTCCTTCATACAAGAGAGACCCTCACCATCTTCCCTTTGAGGTAAAGAAAGGCCAGAACTATCATCTAAGGAAATTTCTCCATAAATCCTCCCCATTTCCAAACTTTTGACACTGTAGAGTTTTTTCATAGGTCTCATATTCTATTTCTGCCAATACTTGTGTTTGGAATGTCTTAAGTGCTATATTGTGGTGCAGTAGTTATAGTTTCAGCTTAACATTTTCTCGTACACCCAAGGGTGTGCTCTTTACTTTTCAAAGTGCTAATGGTCCAAAGCACTTTTTTTTCTAATTGCACCAATACATTTTGTCATCACTAGTTAACTTCAGGGCTGCACAAAACAAAATGAATTCTTCTTGTGGTTGCTCATGATTTGTGGTAGGCTGAGCAATGTTTTCCCAAAGGACATCTATATCCTAAACTCCAGAATCTATGAATGATATTTTACATTGCAAAATAAAAATGACTTAACAGATTTGATAAAAAAAATCTTGGGATTGGATAATTATCTTAGATTATTCAAGTGAACTCTAAATATAATCACAAATGTCCTTATCAGAGGAGGCAGGGAAAGCAGAAACTAGAAGAGAGAAGATGGTAACATGATGATGACAGCAGATGCTGGGGTCACAGGCACTGGTGATGGTGTTAGCCACAGGCTGAGAATGCTGGAGGCCACTGGAAGCTGGATGGGGCAGGGCCCTTCAGAGTCTCCAAGGGAAAACTACTTTGCATACATTTTAGTCTTAGCCCTGTTAATCTGATTTTGGCCTTCTGACCTAAAAAAATTCAAAGACAAACACTTGTACTGCTTGAAGCTACTGAGTTTGTGATTTGTTTGTCCCAGTGACCATAGGAAGTGAATGTACTCAAGTAGTTGAGTTCACAGTATCTTGAGACTTTGTAAAGAAGTCATTTTCCCTGAAGTATTGGGCTAATGTTGAATGACATACAAGCAATAAGTGATTCCTCCTGATGCTTTAGGGTCATCTACCTTAAATAAGCACTGGTATTCTGAGATGTCTTCCTATGTGTTGTGTTTTGTGTTTTGTGTTTTGAGGAAGGTCTTCACAAGTCATCTACCTTAAATAAGCACTGGTATTCTGAAATGTCTTCCTACGTGTTGTGTTTTGTGTTTTGAGGAGGGTCTTCACAAGTCAGCTTAAAAGTTAGTTTTTACCACACTAATTCTCTTATCCTGTGTAGAGTCTGGGGCCCCATTCAGCTCTGAAATAATAAAAATTTTAAAAATCAAAAATATTGAATGCCAATGCACAAATACATGGCTCTATTTTGTAGACAGCTTCAAAGTTCAAGTGAAAGTTACTTCTTTTGTTCTAAGAAGTTCAGTAGGCTGCATTACTGCCTTCTGCTGAAGAGCTTTAAATAATCTTTGCCCAGCACTATTTTTGGTATCCAGGACAATAGATTATTATAGGCAAAAGAAAAAATTCAGGGCAGTACTCCAAAAATAGGGCATATCATTTTGAAATGAATTATCTCTTACTTAGTCCCAATGTAACTTTCAAGGCGAAAAAAAATTCTTCCCCAGGGGAGCAAGTCAAGGACCTTGATAACATTTTGAAACAGTAAGTTTGGGTTGATTTTATTTTGTTTATTCTTTAAGGTTGATCAAATTCCTATGTCTATTCATATAAATACAGCTTACAGATTCCCCCAACAACTGGATACAGCAGCAAATCCAGTTTAGCACCCTTTTTAAAGCTCATATTTCTTAGAAAAATGAAAAAGGCAAAGAAAACTTCAAGCATCCTCTTTGTTCTTTGCATTGTTTTAGGGGTTGTATTATTTATGTTTTATTAGATGTATACATTTGTATTCTTATCATCATACAATTTGGAAACAAAAATACAGCAGCAACATAACAACCTTGCATTAATCAATGTATGTTGAACACTTTTCTTGATGTCTTTAATTTTTCAGTTTACATAGGGCACTTTGTTTTCCTTATTTAATTTTTCTCAGAAGAACAAAGAAGCAAAATTCAAATCAGCCCATGTTTATGGGCAGTACACTCCCAGGTAGCATGTGGAAGTTAGCTGCAAAAGTGTCATCACATGCTCCCCTTCTTAATGAGTAAACAGAAAAAAAGTGATGCAGACACGAAAAGGAAAATGTTCTAATGTGAGGATAATGTAAGCGTGGATGGAAAGAGAGGACACAGATGGGGGCAGTTCCTTCTGTTTGAAGAGTGTTCACCATTGCTAAAATAAAGACAGTGGATCAAAGCATGATTTCAAGAATCATAAGGCTTATTTTCAGATAAAGATATTAAATGAGAGGGAAAGGAGATGAGCTAGGAAACATGACAATGTTAAGCCATGCAGTTATATGTAAAAGATGAGCAAGGCAATGATCCGGAGAACATTCAGAAGATTCTTTAATCTAGGAGTTAATTGGAAAGATTCTCACCCTGACTAACTATATATACTGATACCTGTGAACTAAGCTACTGCACTGCAGATGGTAATTTGTAATAGTGGTTTCACGTTGGGAGTGCCTGTCATTGTGGTATTCTGAATATGGGCAGCTTGTCATGACATGCCAGTTACTGCTAAGATGTCTCTCAGGTAGGTGGATGTTCAAGAAGAAGGGGGTGGTGAATGAAAGCAAGAGACAGGAAAGGGAATATTGTGGGAGGGTCCTGCTTCAAGGTTGTATATGGTGAGATTTTTGGACTTATGTGCAAACATGAGAAGCATAGAATTCTTTATCCTATTTTTAAAATATAATCTAATTTTTAAATGTTTTTATCATATTATGTAGGGACTTAAAGTTCAACATATCAATACTTGATGAAAAATACCTGTTCCTTATTATGCCCAAGATGTTTGAAATGCAGTGAGATAGTGAGGTTAAGCTTGATAGCCTAAATCGTTTGATAATAACAATAAGCTTGTCTTCTGGATGGTTAACAACCTAAGTTTGCAGACCAAAATTAGAGAAAAAGGAGGGCTACAAGGAAAGCCAACATTTTGGCCCTAGCTTTCTAAGGTCAATTATGACTCAGGACATATGAGAACTTGTACTGTAACGTCATGTACCTCGGTAGTGTCCCAAATTTTCTGATCAAGAAGATTATGGGGCCAAAGAGGAAAGTGATTGATGATGTAGAGTGTGCCTAAGGAGAGTCACATGGGGAGAAGATACTCTCTCAGGCTTTCACAGAGAGCACATTGGCCAAGCAATGGCCGTGACTCATTCACATGGGTGTACTGACAAAGGTTCTACAATCTGAGGTACAGGATCTCAGGATAAATCCTGAGGGCATTTCACTGACCTTCTCAGACCAAAAAGCTACAACTCTTGTTGCATAGGTCCTGCTTTACCTTGGTCTTAACCATCCAGTAGAAAAGTATGAAGACGAAATATAGGAACTAAAGCCATGCTGTTATGTTGAGCTGTGGGGGACTCAGGTCAATAATTTCTGACATTGCCAGTTAAACAGAAGACCCAATGCTATTATGGGCTACTGAACTCTTTTAGAATATTTTGCTGAGTTTACACACCTATAATATTCAATAACAGAACTTAGAAAAAATGGGGTATACCGATGAATGTCCATTTTGTATCTGTGTATTCAAAGTGGTTAGGATAGATATATAGTTGCATTTTCTTAATGAATAGAATGATTTGTTCTAATGGTGTTTGTAAATAGGATCACAAGTCCACATCTTGTACAGCAATTAACCACTAAGAAGAATATATGCAGTGTATTATTTGTTGAAACTGTACTTCCGATTTGATTTGAAACTCTCTCATTGCTATCTGTTTGTCAATAAAACTTTAAAAAAAAAGATATTAAATGTTTTCTCAATTATCAGTGAGGAAAAATAATACAAGAAACAACTACATGAAAAAGTGTTTAATATCTCTAACCACTAGAGAAATGCAAATTCAAACAACTCTGAGATTCCATCTTATTCCAGAAAGAACAGTTATCATTAAGATGTCAAATAATAACATACACTGGCCAGGCTACAAGGGAAAGGAAACCCTTCTACATTGTTGGTGGAAATGTGAACCAGTATAACTATTATGATACTCAATATGGAGATCTCTCAAACACCTAAAAGTAAAAATTATATTTGACCATCTATTCCCCTTCTAGGTATCATCCCCAAAGTGTTGATAACATTGTATTACAGTGATATATGTCCATATTTATAGAAGCAAAATTCATAATAGCTAAATCTTAGAAGCAACACATGTCCAGCAACAGATGAATAAATAAATTATTCATATGAAATGGAGTACTACTGTGTAAAAGAGAAGGATATATTCAGCACTTTTTAGGGGAATAGATGCACCTTGAGACCATAATGTTGAGTGAAATTAATCAAACACATAAACTCAAATATGACATGGTTTCTCTTATATGAAAAGCCCAAATTATGAATAAAGACAGGTAACAGGAAATAGGGTGAACTGTCTTTTGCAAATGGAAAAAAGATCAAGGGAAAGAGGAAGAGTGGAAGAAGTGAAGGGGAAAGGGATGTAAAAATAATTGAGATGGGTTACGTACATGTACCAACTTCACCTAAGGCATGCATTCAATATGTACTGTAAACATGTAGCAATAAAAAAATAAAAATTGGAAACAAAACAGGAAGAAACTGGAAAAAAAGAGGTAATTGAGAAATGGAATACACTAACCATATAGTGGGTGAATTCTAATTTCATATAAACTAATGATCAAAGCCTATTGCTCAATTAGGATGGCAATAAGCCTTTGCAGATTTAAGGTCTAATAACATTCTTTTAGAGAAGGGGATTACTCTTTATGTGTTTAAAACAGTAAAACATGTCACTTAAAGTGGCAAATTACATGTTTTGGATAACTTCAAAGCTACATAGCCAAGAGGTAAGGGGAAACTACTGCAGTGAATAAATGACTATTGATGTGAGTTGTGAGTTGTTTGGTTTGGTTTGGTTTTATATGATTTCATATTATAAGATATATAAATTTGGTTTATAAATTTGAAGATTCTTTCCTGACTCTTCAAATTTATAAACATCTGTTTTGTATACTTGATTACTTTGTGTTGCTGGGACACAATACCCAATACCCCCAATGCTTGTCTTAGTTTTTGGTTTGTAGAGATTTCAGTTCATAGTCAGCTGGCTCCAGGGCAGGGTGACATTTCAGAGAGGCATGGAAGAGGAGAAACAGTTCTTGTCATGGAGGCAGGAGGCAGGGAAATGACAACCATCCCTTTCCATTTTATTCCATTCAGGCAACAAGCCTATTGGTTGGAGCCGCCCACACAGAGTTGGCATTCTCATCATCCATACCCAGAACTGTGCTAAATCAATCAGTAGACTAATTTAGTTACCACATACTCTTAGTCCATATTTATTCATCTCAGAACCAGCCAACTCGAAAAGTCTCACCTATGAGCACATGAAGCTTTGGGGGGACATTTAGATATAATCCATGACTTATGCAAGTAAAATGATAGGCTTGGGGGTCCTGTATAACTTTAGGGCTGATGATCACAGGAACCAACCTATTATGTGAAGGTTAGAGCTTTCAGCTATTCCCTCCCGCTCTGGAGAAGGAAGGGGAACTAAAAGTCAAATTATCACCAATCTTAATGGTTGAACCTATTACCCCTAAATAACAAAGGAAGTCTGTATAAAACCCCAAAGCACATTGCTCAGCAATCATCCATGCTATTATCTTTTTCTAGACAGCAGGCCAGATATATACTCAAAAACTCTAGAGGTGGGGTATGGAAAGCCATGTCAATAAGTTTCCTATTCAGCACAGGAATGAACTCGATCTCAGCCTGCGCAGCACTAGTAGATTCAGGGGTAGTGGTCTGGTGTCCTCAGAGTTATTATGTGGCAATTTCCCAGAGGAACCATCCATTATCTGCTGGGTGGCAGTCTTGGTATGGACCATGGTTCTAAGTCCCTTCAGGATCCCAAAGTCATCATGGATGACCTAGGCCAAGGATCGTGAGTAGGTGGTGGAACTTTAATTACTATTTACAACATTGGTGGAGTTGAATTTTTCATGGTTTACATCCATTACAAACATAAGGGCATCAAGGGAAGGGGCAGAGATGATGGATTCTTTGGCTGCAACCTTCGAATCAGACCAGCCTTTTCCCAGTGTAGCGAGGACAACAAAGAACCCCACAAAGTATTGGATTCCAATTCACCCCTATTTGATGTTGGTGGGATCTCACTCTTACAAGATGGACATAAGTGTGCCATTGGTGACACACATTGGTGACATGTAAGTGTCCCATTCTCAACCTTGAGTTCATCATTTATCAAAAGTGAAATTATACAGGAACACAATTACCATGTAAAGTTGATGAAACTTGCATTAGGGGCAACAATATTGTTTTAGTCACTATAGTGGTTGATACATGGTGTCAACCTGACTGGATCACCTAGGCAGTTCCAAACCCTAGGCCGTGGGGGCCCCACCTCCTTGGGGCAAGGAGGGCCCACCCTTGGGCCTGGAGGGGCCCTCCCCAGAGTGACTCAGCACAGAAAAGGTATATAAAGGGGTTAAGGAAGGGTTTAGTGTTCCACTTCCTCAGAGGAACTTCAGTCTTCACAATCAGCTTAGACATCATCTCCTGGTTTCCAGTGCAGACTATTTTGTCTCAGGCTTGGATTCTTTAGCTTTTCATCACAGATTCCTCAACCTTCTACTGCAGACTCTTCAACCTTCTATCTCTTCTGTCCAAGACCCATCAGCTGACTGATACAGACTTGCATGGAACACTGCAGAGCTTCAGACCTTCGGACTGAATCCTTCAGTCTCCAGTGTGCAGACACCCTCTGCACGCTTCCTCATCTGACTTTGCGGCTGTCATAAGCCAATCTTGTAATTTCTCATACATTTGTACATCTTGTGTTGAATCTGTTCTATGTATTATATCTGTTCCTATAGTAAAACCCTGACTAACACAGTCACTTTCTGATGTAGTCAGTGTTTATAAGGGAAAAGATTTAATATAAAATCTGTATTTATCAGTATTTTAACTAAAGAAAGAGACATAACACAAGACATACAAAATGTATAAGAAATTACAATACTGGCTCAGGATGGTCAGCTATAGAGTTGGATGAGGAAGTGTGCAGAAGGTATCTGCAAGTGGGCCTCTAGAGGGTTCAGTCCAAAGTCTGGAGATCACTGCAGCATTCCATGCAGGTCTATATCAGGTGGCTGACAGGTCAGTGACAGAAGACTGAAGAGTCTACAGTGAGGAGCTAGAGTCTAAGCCAGAGTCTGTACTAGAAGCCAGGAGATGACAGCCAAGCTGGAGGTGTAGACTGGAGCATCTACAAAGAACAGAAGTCAGTGTGTCATTTCATCTTATATCATCTAGGACACAAACCATCTTTATGGTGGGTTCTCTGCACCCTAAGGTGCAGACAGCCACCTGAGGGCAGATCTTCTACATTGTTGGGTGTAGACTTTCTGCACTGACTTGGTTAAATTTCTAAACTTCTCAAGTTGACACAATCAAGCAACCATTATTACACTGTCCCATCCCTGCGTCAAAATACCTAACATAAGATTTAAAGGGCAGATTTCTTTGGCTTACCTCGTCTAAATGGGTTCAGTCCATGTTACCAGGCTTCAAGGCAAAAATGGCATGAGGGAGAAGTATACCAAAGGAAAGCTATATACCCATGGCAGCCAGGAAGTAGAGAGTGGGGGGAGAATGTCAGAGACAGGTATACACCGTTCTATCTCATGTCCTCAGGAACCCACCCCCAACCAGGCCCCACCTCCTAAATGCACATTCAGCCCTGGATGGATTAATCCATTAAAGAGAACAGCATTTCCATGATCCAGTTACCTTCCAAAGCCCACTTTTAAATACATGAGGCTTTGGGGAGGGGCATTTTAATATCTAAATTTTAACAAATACCCATGTTCTAAGAGTTAGCAGCAGTTCTGTTAGCCAGACACTCTATGCAGCAAAATCTATTTATTCCAAACTTTACCACTGGGTCTCCAGAATTCTGGGGGCACTTCATTAGAAAACACACCTGTGTGTTAAATGAAGAGGAGCAGAGAGCCCACTAGCTCCAAAATTCCATTAAATATTAGATTTTTAAACTTAGATTATCTCTAGTATATAAGTAATACTGTAAATAAATTTTACTTTTCTCTTTTTCAAGTGATTAAATAAAAATAAATGAGACTGAATAATTTCCTCTGGAGCATAGACCTAGAAAGTGATGTTTCTACCTGACCTGACTCAGATTCATTACGAGGTTAATACACATGTTTATTTTCCTACAGAGCTTATCACATGAGATAAAGTGCTTTCTTGTATTTGATAATGGAAAAAGCAGTCTGCAAAGGAAGTATGATTTTGTTGTTCAATTGATCACTGAGATTACTCTGAAATTCTGAAAACACAGTAAGAGTTTCTTAAAACTGTCAGATGAAATAATCTAGGGAAAGCAAAACTATTGTGTAACTATAAGTATTTGGTTATCTTGTATGCTGGCCATTAAACTTTTTTTTTTTTTTAATTTTAGGGAAGGATCTACAGGGTGTTCAGGGTCTCACTACTAGATTGGACCCATAATGATCCACCTGTTTACAGCCTCCCAAGAGCTGGGATCACAGGTGCATGCCACTACATCCAGTCTCAATTGCCATCTCAGCACACCCCGGGGGCAGGGCCGGCATGGCAGGCCGGGGGATTGAACCCCAGCCCCTTCACCTGCTTGTAGGTGCTCTAATCTGCTGAGCTACTTGGCTCGCCCTGGCCTGTAAACTTTGGCACAAATGTTTTACTTCTGCATTGTCAAAAGTGTGATTGAATATGATCATATTCCCATGACCCCGTAGGGGCCACAACACCCCCAAGAGGTCGGGGGAGTCAAAGAGTAGAGGGACTATCAGTCCATGACACGAGGAACTCATTTCTTTTTCAGGTTTTTTCATGTATTTGGACTATGTGAGGCACAGAATCTTAGATTCGTGCTATTTTCTTCATCATTTTCTTTGAACTTGATAATCTTTTTTATCAGAGAAAGGGAATATTTAGACTCAAATATTTCACTCCAAAATCTTATCAAGTAAAGGCTGTTTTTTTTTTTAATATGACACTTCCAGCTTTAAAATTTTTTTCACAGTTATCTTCTATTTATGGCAACAGATTTTCATTTTCACTTATCCTAATGACATCCAGTTTCCTGTATAAAAATGTATTTGAGGAAAACAAATAAGTTGACTTAAAGAAAATAGTAAGTAAATAAGGGCTTACTTGGTACTCAAGTATGGCAAAGAGATTGCTTAAGTTTGTAAAGCTGTCATGTATCTCAAATCCCTCAATTTATAAATAAGATTGAAAAGGGAAAACCTATTTATGGGTAAATACAATGACCTAGAACTCACATATCCTGTGTCTTAATTGTATCTACAACCAGCCTCCTTCTATTTCTGAAGCTCTTTTATCATTTTCATTCTGGCTGTTTTTTTATGTAGTTAGTATAGTCTACAGGGTCTCACTACAAAGATCAGATTTACAGTGATCTTTCCTGTTTCTCAGCCTCCCAAATGCTGGGATTACGGGCGAGTGCCACCACACCCTGTCTCAATTACCATTTCAATGTGTCCCAGGGGTGGGGCCAGTATAGCAGGCTGGAGATTTAACCTGGCCCCTGAGTATGCCTAAGCAGGTGCTTTAATCCACTGAGCTATCTGGCTGGCCCTCCCCTTTCTGTTCTTTTCTAAGTTTTTTTTTTTTTTTTTTTTTCTAATAGAAATTTCACTGAATTTTAGGGGACTCCTGTTTCTCCTGTATCCAGGTCTCAATGTTGGCAGGTATAACTTAACTGGATTATCAAGTAGCTTCTCCATCACTCAAGATGGGTGAAAAAAATCTATGCTCAACTGAAAGATAGATATTCATAACTGAAAGCATCATCATTAATAAATAATTCCTAAGCAACCCTTATTCTTGATTTTAAGAAACTCATCTATGTTGGGAAGATTTATTATCTAATATCAGTAGTGCCAGTAGCCAAAGCTAAAGTTTGAGAATATATGTGCAGTTGATTAAATTAATGTACATTAAATGCCAACTATTTACCAGCTTCTATGCTCAGCATTCAATATACACGATAAATTTAATACCCTAATAGCTATAATTTAGTAGGCACATTCGATTCATTATACCATTTACTTCCTATAAAATCCTCTAAAATAGAAGACTGTTTCCATATTTTATAGAAGAAGGAATTATAGGTAGTTAGTTCATTAAGGTGGGTGACTCATCTGGTGACAGAAAGCTCACAAGCCATTGTCAGAGTTTGAATATGTCTAAGGCTAAAATTTGTGTTGCTTGTGTTATATTATTTCATCTCTTTGAGTCCCAAGTGAAGCATTTGTTGACTCTCTGCCACACCTTTAGCAAGAGAGCTATTCAGAAAAGAGAAATCTTGAGAATTAGGAAATGGTAGAATGGTCATTTGAAATATTCAAAGTCCCAGATGAATATTAAATCCTAACACATGACAAGTGCTTGAAATTGCATGGAATGTGAACACACTGGAAGAGTTATACTTCTCTGAATCTAGATTTTACAGTTAAAAAAGAAGTCTAGGGTGCAAGGATGTCAAGATGATTTGGAAGGTGTTTCATCAAAGAAATGGGAATTTACAACATAATAGATTGAACCAGAGAAGTCAGGGTTCTCTGTCTGTTGTGGCCACAACTGTCTGTTGTAGTCAAAAGCAATAGTACATGTTGATAAATAGAAACAAAAAAGTGGACAAGAGTCTGCTCACAAAGAAGATTAGACTTCAGACTGACATGTGGACTTGTATATATGTGTATATATGTACATATGTACTCATGTATATAACTACATATACACATGCATGAACATGTATATATGTACACAAAATGTATATAAATAGCATGTAGTCTTGCATGCATATACATATATGCATCACACACATGTGTATGTACATATATTATGCATCTGTGTACATACATATGATATGCATACATGTATGACATGTGTTTTGTATATTGTGTATACATGTGCATATATACATATATACATACAAATATGGTAAGCATATATTAATATGTACATATAAAAATACATGTGGCAAGCATATTCTGTAACTTTTCAAAAGTCTTCCTCAAGTCAACACTAAGGAGAAAACCCTTTCAGCCTTTGGAATTCTGCCTCAGCAAGGTATTACCTCCAGCATGGCTGTGCATCGCCTACCAGGAAAGCATTCTGTGGCTTGGAAAAGGTTGCCTATTCGGACATGTAACTGCTGTGTGGTAATTTGTAGTCATGCATATTTTGTTTGCCTTATTATTTGACTGTCCATTTATGAAACATAATTAGGACATAGTAAGCTATAAATAAGGTAGAGTTATACTTTCTGGTAAATTCTTTAATATGACTGATTACCCTTGGCACAAAAACTATAGTTGCATGCATTTCTTAAATAAAAACTGCATAATGATCTTTCCATCTGTCAAAGTTGCATAATTAAAGGCATCAGCAGTGCATAGAATTAGCACTTCAGGTTCTGTTCACAGGTTTGGACAGCATCCATCATCAGCTTGACAGATGGAATTGTTTTTTTCTTCATTTCTCCATTTTGCTCTTGTCTCTACAGCTAGGTAGTCCCTACTGAAGGCCACATGGATGACCAGGAATCACAGACCCAGGATAATTGACCACATGAAGGATCTGTTAACTTGATTCATTATTTATCCCTAGACAAATGGTGAGATCCCAACTGTGTGCTGTTAGAGAGGGGATCAGTTGCCCCATTACCCCTTTGACATAAGGTATAGGAGGACACCTGGCATGGTCTAGAAGAAAATAAGAATGGCTGCTACTTTGCTTCTAGATGGAATTTTATAAGCAACCTTCAATGTACTCATCTGTGGATACTACAAAAATTATAAATGACTCATCACTTTCACCTGCACATCCTGGGTTTAGTTTCCCAGTAAATAACAACAACAATAACTGCTAGAATTGTTGAGTGTCATGTCTCAGCCAAAATGTAATCCTCAAGTACTTTCTCATTTTACAGATGAACAAACAGACACAGAGAGCTACAAGCAGCCTGAAGTCATGTTTCTCAACAGAATTAAAGCTTACCTCCATTCAGAAGTTTACATAAATAAATAAATGTGACTAATATTAGGCCAACTAATTTATTCCCCAAACATATAAGAATACCTATAAATATGAGAGTGGAAAATTAATAAATCCACTATTCAACTTGTGTGTGGGGATATATACAATCTTCAAATCAGTAGAGGATTGTGTTCTAAAAAATGTATTTGTAAATTGGCTACTTGGCATTTATTCATGAAATATTAAGATGTCTGTGATTTCTTTCAAAATAATGGTGAGATGAAAATTAAATAAGATGGGTCATGAATTGATAGTTGTTGATGTTGTGTCTGGGTACATAAGAATTTATAAAACTCTCCTTTCTATATTTGTGTGTTTAAAAATTTTCCATAAAATGGTCTTAAAGAGAAATGTATAAAAACTAGTAGCCTCACTGGGAAAAATTATACAGATTTACATATGGAAGAACAAACATGGAATATTTCCAAATAAAGTTCTCAAGAAATTATTGAATTGGCTACTATTGTTTTTTATACAAACTGTCTCATGGGCCTCACTCAGGTGATATTCACACCATAAGAATTAAATTAATAATTTAAAGTTTTATGTTTTCCCATCTTTAATAATCCATTAATGCAATGTCTGTGAGTTGATTGGGTTAGTCTGGGTTCTTCTGACAAACAGAACTAAGAGGAGTTATATGTACATGTGTATGAGTGTGTGTGTTTGTGTGTGTGTGTGTTTGTGTGTGTGTGTGTGTACAGAGATTAATTATAAGGAATTGGCTCATATGATTATGCATGCTAAGAGATCCAGGATCCACACTTGATAGCTGGAGACTAAAGAGAGGTGATGGTATAGTTCCAGTTCTAGTTCAAATATAACTGAGATCCGGTCCAGTTAGTTGTGTAAATTCCAGTCTTTGTCCAAGTCCAAAGGCAGAACACTGATATTCTAGAATAAAGACTGTCAATCAGAAAGAGAAATTTCTCTTAGGCCACTTTTTTTTTTCTGACTTTCAGTGAATTGTACTAGAGAGGACAATTTGTTTTACTAGTCTACCAATTCAGATCTTTTTTTTAACGTAGTAATTGTACTAACTCATGTGATTCACTATGACATTTTCTTACGTGTATATATTGTGCACCAATAATGGGCATCAAACTACCATATGCCATGATTTATTCCAGGAATGTAAAAGATGGTTTGAAATACTTGTGACAGTGAATCTTGATTATCAAATTGATCAGACTGAATGATGCCTCAAAGGTGACTGAGAGCACATTCCTGGATGTGCCCATGAGTCTGTTTCCAGATATGCCTGGAATGTGGGCCGGCAAAATGAAGGGAGAGCGCCTGCCCTGTACATGAGTGGCCTTTCCCAATAGGCTTTAACCATGATGGAAAAAAAAAAAAAAACAAAAAAAAAACAGGAGGAAATGAGCCAATGCTTGCAAACTCGATTATAGTTGAGTGGTGAGTGGGTGCTTTTTTTCCTGTCATTTTTCATGGAAATCAGACTTCAGCTTCCTCAGTCTTTTGTACATATTTCTCACCAGCAAGTGTCCAGGGAGCATCCAGGCATTCAGCCTTGGATTGGCCCTGCATCCTCTGTCCCTCTTGTTGTGAGGCTTTTAGCTTCTTAAAATGAGGAATTATTGGATCCTCTTCCTCTCAAGTATGCAAATAGCCATTGTGAAACCACCCAGTCTCTGATCCCATAAGCCAGTGTATTAAATCTTATATAATTATACACACATACATGTTGTTATTACGTATTGGTTCTCCTTCTGTACAGAATCCTACCAATATACAGTATTCATATCAGTGAACACAATGTATCTCATCAAGGAAATGAAAGATAAAAATCATACAATCATCTCAGATATAGAAAAGCACTCAATAAAGCTCAACATCTGCTCATGATAAAAGCTCTGAATAAATTAAGAATAGAAAGATTATATCTGAACATTAAAAGGGTACATATGACAAAACCCATAGCCAACATTAAGCTGAATGGAGAAATAGTGGAAGATTTTTTCCTGTAAGATTAGGAACAATACAGGGATATCTGTTTTAATTTTTTGTTCAATATTGCACTAAAAGTTTGCACAAGGTCCCAGGTTCAATCCCTGGTACCACAAAAAGAAAAGAAAAGAAAAAGAAAAGAAAAGAAAAGAAAAGAAAAGAAAAGAAAAGAAAAGAAAAGAAGAAGGGGGCTAGGGAGATGGCTCAGTGGAATAAGCGCTTCCCTGGCAAGCACAAGGGCCTGAGATCAATCCCCAGTTCCACAAAAAAGAAAAGAAAAGAAAAGAAAAGAAAGCAGGAAAGCAAGCAAGCAAACAAGCAAGCGAGCAAGTGAATGAGCAAGTGAGCGAGCAAGCAAGGAAGAAATAAGCAAGCAAGCAAGAAAGAAAACTGGGAAGAAACTTAGTTAATAAAGGCCTATAATAATAGCCATGTACAAATTCAATGGAATCCCAATCAAAATAATATTTAATGTTCATCACAGGGCTAAAAAAACAATCCTGAGAGAGAACAAAAAATACCCAGAATAGATAAAGCAATTGAGCAAAAAAGAGCAAACCTGGAGCTATCACATTATCTCATTTCAAAATATACTATAGGGCTGTGACATAAACAACATGAGGTTGCCATCAAAATAGATGTACATACCAGTGGAATAGTATTAAGAACTCCATGGGGCTGGGGAGATAGCTCAGTAAAATAAGTGCTTGCCTGGCAAGCCCAAGGTCCTGAGTTCAATCCCCAGTACTGAAAAAAAAAGAACTCCAGAAAAAAAATTGATTCAAGTTTGAATTACATTCAGAAATAACCTATCAGTTATACACATAATAAAATTTAGCCAAAATCTGGAAATGCCATATCCCAGCCAAGAGGACCCATAAAATTGATCATCACATTGCGAAAAAAAAATCACAACATATCAGGAGGTAAGAGCAACAGAAACAACCAGGTAAATCTGTTATCTACCAAACTTCCAGTCTCTTACATAATTATCACAAGAAATTAATAAACCTGCTACAACTCCAGTAGTGTAATTAGAAACTACAACTTAAAAATACTGAATCAAAAGTTATCTGCTCATCTCATAAAAACATACTTGCAGAGAACTCTGTGACAAGTAATTTGTTTCCTAATACTTGACCCTCTTCTACTTTTTCTTTTCTTCGGTCTTTCTTTTTTCCTTATTTTCTTCTTTCTTTCTTTTCCCCCTCCTCGTTTTCCTTCTCAAGATATTACTGATAAAATGTTACGTATCTACTATAGAGTTAGGCAGTAGGAATGTAGCACTCAGTCACAAACACTGCCCCAGTGAGAAAAGCTTTATAATTTCTAGGCAAAAGGGGCTTAGAGGTAAACCTTAGTGTACAGAAAGGTAGGAACTTGCATTTTAAAAAATGCTTGTGTTCCATACCAGTTGATATAGCACCATTAAAATGACAATTATCTATATCATAAATGTGAGGGTATTCTAGAGGGGCATAGACATCTCCTCACCCCTTGATGATGCCACTTTATATTCCCTACTTGATCTCAAAATCTAGTGAGGATGCTAGACAGTAAACAAATAAATATATCATTACCAATTATGATAAACACTGTGGAAAAAATATAGGACATTCTAAGTGGAAAAATAAAGCTTAATTTCTTTATTTTATTTTTGTTTTTTGGTGGTACTGGGGATTGAACCCAGGACCTTGCGCTTACCAGGCAAGTGCTTATGCTACTGAGCTATCTCCCTGGCCCTAATTTCTTTATTTTAAACAGAAAAAAAAGCAGACAAAAACAAAAAACCAAACAATGAAAACAATACAGAATTTAAAGGCAAGATAGCAGTGTCTGGGGTTCAATTCCCAGGGTGCTGTGCTGGTCCCAACCCTGGGGCACACTGAGATGGCAACTGAGATTGTGTGTGGTGTGGCATGCCTGTAATCCCAGGGCTTGGGAGTCTGAAAGCAGGAGAATCACTATGAGTTTGATCTATGTAGCGAGACCCTGTAGATCCTGTACTAAATACATAAAAATTCTTAAAGACAAAATGATAATGAATAACCACTAAGAAGACAACAATATACACTGTATTAATTATTGAAACTGTCCTACTAATCAGTTTTGAAACTGTCTCATTGCTATTTGTTTCTCAATAAAATTATTTAAAAATACTATTCTACATATTCCTATGCTAAGACATTTAAACTTGTGAACTCTGAATAAAGCAGACTGTTCTCCAAAAAAAGATGATAAAAAATTAAAAATGATTGTTATACTACATATTGTTATCTTCAAAGTAGTTGCTCAGATTATCAAATTCAAGATTGATCTAACAGTTAAACATTAACTATTCCTTTCAATGTACCATTATAAATTAGTATTAATTTATCTTAGCTAATCTATCTATCTATCTGTCTGTCTGTCTGTCTGTCTATTTCTTTTCTTCTTTTCTCCTTTACCCCTTTAAAGGGAAAGAAAATTGTCCCTGCCTTTGAAAGCCTAATTTGAGACATATTTAATTTGGATCTTCATGAAGGCTGTATTAATTTTGTAGGACACCCCTAATGGAATGCAATATACTAAGTGTCTTAAAAATAGAAATTTATTTTCTTACAGCTTTAGAGGATAGAAGTCTAAAATTAAAATTTAGTTGATTTGGCTTCTTCTAAAACCTCTTTTCCTGTCTTTCAGGTAGCCACTTTCTCACTGTGTCTTCAAGTTATCCCATGTGTTATCATTATCTTGTTATAAAGTTACCAAACATTGGATTAGGGACCACGAATAATCTAATTCCACCTTAGTTTACATTTTTAAAGGTTCCATCTCCAAATACTGTCATATTCTGAGTTATATACCAAAGCATAGGACATATTCATCAATACATCTGTCTCAGAGTACCAAAACCAGTAATAGGAGTCATCTAGTAAATTAGGATACAACATGTACACACCAAGTATAAAGAAATTTCTGGGCTGGTGAGATAGCTCAGTGGACTAAGTGTTTTCTTAGGCAAGTGTAGGGACTGGGGTTTGATCTCAGGCACCATATGCCACACCGGCCCCAACCCCAGGACACTGAGTTGGCCACTGAGACTGGGTATGGTGGTGCACACCTGTAATCCCTGTGCTGGGAATGCTGAAAACAGGAGGATCACTCTGAGTCTGAGCTGCACAGTGAGACCCTGAACCAAATACATACAAAAAGAAAAGAAATTTCTGATAACTTCTCTTTCATATAATTGTTGCATTCAATGGCATTAGCAGAAAATTGCAGTGATGGAGAAGGGAAGGAGAAACCAAAGAATAGAGAAGGTATGAACTGGTGGTTAGTATGGAAAGTAGATCAAGTTTGTTAGAAAAACAAATTTCTGGACAATATCAAAATCTCAGCTGTGACAAGTGAGCCCTATAAATCTGCCTGGATGGGAATAGGATGGAGTTTTTCTCAGCTGTGCACATAGCATCTCTGGAGAAGGCTTGGCAAAAATGAGTAGTGGGCTGGCTCCTGTGGGGTGAGTTTTTGAGGGGAGGTGCCACTGGAGAGGAGAGCCACAGGAAGCCATTGTTACCCTGGGCTGTAAAATCTAAGCTAGACAAAACTGGAGTTGAAAGAAGGCAGAGAATAATGAATTCATATTCATTACATAAGAGTATAACCAGTGAATTAGAGGTGAGAAATTAATTTTGTGAAATTTCGTATCCAAGATTACTGGGTACCTACAAGCTCTTCCTTTATTCACAGACAACAAGCTCTGAAGAACCCTGATGCTGGACAATCAAGTTGGACAGATCTCTCCAGAAAGGCTGTTCTATGCCATATTCCTTAATCCAGAGGCTGACAAAAGTCCTGGTTATTTTCTCTATAGTCCCTGAATAGAAAAAAATCAAGTAACTTTGACATGTAACTGAGCATATCGTGACCCACGGACCCACCTTCCTCCAGCCACCATCCCTTTCGTCCCTTAGTGGTTATAAATGAAAATGGTGTCCAAAACTGCTCTGAAGGGCTACCTTCAGTTCTCATAGATTGATGGAGGATGAGGAAGAAGAGGAGGAGGTTGGTGTTCAGAACCTTTGTTATGCTAAGTAGGTCTATAGATCTAATTGTCAAATGCTAACAAGTTCTTCAAAGATCTGCTTCAAAAATAATAGAATTCATTATTTTCAGAATTTTTATTGCTTTTTACTTAAAGATCCTGGCTTCTCCCTGCATTATAAACACATGCAAAATTTATATTTGTACAAGGATGTCACAAAATGCTTTCTGACCAAACCAACAGACTTACTTTAATGACTGTAGGGATAATCTCAGTCTCCATTGCATTAATTGGTAAAATATTTATGATCTACTGGCTCATAATGTATGTGTAAATGTAAGTGTGGTGTTGAGTGACCCAGATACCAGCAGAGAGTGCTTTCTCCATCCTTTGATGCTAGTCGATACTGAGGATAAGCAGACAGAAACCATAGGGAAGGGAAAGAAAAGAAAATGGAAAAACTCAAGGCCTGTGACTGAAAACAGAAGATACCACCTTCAGGCAGCAGCAGCAAAAGAGAAATCAACTTGAAGCTTGGGTACTATGTGTCAGGCCCTTTACACTCTTTATTCTGTTAATCTTAACAGCAACATTGCAGAGTAGATGTTGACTGACAAGAAAACTAAGTCCCATGAAGAACAGTGATTTGCCCAAAGCCTTGAATCCATTTGTTTTGTTTTGTTTTGTTTTTTTGGTACCGGAAATCACACTTAGGATCTTGCACTTGCCAGGCAGGATGCTGCTGAGCTATATCTGCAGCCTGAATTATCTGATTCTTAAGTTCTTTTTTCCACCCATGAACTTTGAAATACCCTTTTTCTGTCTTCACTTTTGCTTTTCTTTCCCTGCCCTTCGATGATTTCCATCAACTTCAAGGTTGTTGTTCTACTCCTTCTAACCTATTTAGGCTGTGATAAAACTATTGAAGGAAGCTAAACAAAATACATATGCAAAGGTAACTACATAGCTCACAACTGATCCTCTGCAAATTCACCTGTAGATCATACTCAACTCATTTATTTTGTTAATTATGACTTTAGCAGCCTCATTGCAAAGAACTAGGTGATTAGCTAAAAATCCTGAACATTCATTCTTGTATTGGTCTCATTTAGTTCTTTTACAACAGTACAATGAAAGCATCAGAATCATTATACACATTTCATTAAATATGTGATCATAGTTAAAAATATTTAAACAATAAAATAATGCACTAGAAACTGCAGTGTTTGTAGAAAAAGCAATGAATGAAATTCATAACAGATCTACAAACAACATCAAACTTTCTATTGAAAATACAGCAACCCCAGGAATGCCTGGGAGCCCATTAAAAACATGGAATCCCAGGCCCTCAAGTATCCTTCTCAGAACCTGGAATCATTTGCATGCACATTAAAATTTGTGAAGTACTCTTCTAACATACTTATTTTTAGCATCTGATGCACAAGTGTACATAAAATCACTTTTACTGGAGAAGTTTTTGAAATAATAAAAAGATTAAGGGCTTGGGTGCCAGACAGAGTGATGTAAACACTTACTAGTTTTGTGATCTTAGGCAACATTATATAAACCTCTCTAGTCTGAGTCTTTATCTAAAGGGCAAGAAAAGCTCAAAGTAAGGAAGAGAGGAGGTGAAAAGGAGAAGTGAGGTAAAGAGATAGGGACACTGAGAGGTAGTTAAAAGAAAAACTGAAGTAGGTTAGGGTGTGACACAGGGGGATGGAGAAGGAAGGGGTAAAGATGAAAGAGGGTACTCCTTTACCTGCGACTAGAAGTATGTACTTGTGAATGTTATTTATATTTAGGGGAAAATTAAAATAAATTTTGACTGTGGTTTTACCAGCTTTTTTGTCTTTAAACTGTGAAAATTTTGGATCATTTCATAAGAAGGCAATAGAAGTGGTGAAACAGAGGTATCTTAAGGACAGAAAATATGTAATAGAAAAAACTTTGAAAAGCAAAACAAAATCTGTCTCCTAAAAATATACCTGCATAATAACGGTCTTACAATTACTCTGATGATCAAATGATTGATCATCATTGAGGTTTTATTCTAAATCTAAATCTATAGTATTTTAAAGCCCATTTGCTAAATTATAATGATTTTAAAAACTAAATTAGGGACATTATCTTTTCCAGGCAGAATAATGATTTAATCAGAATGTCTTTAATTTATTTGATCTATTGATAAGATTGCACAAACACAGTGAATCAGAAGTTCATCCATTCAAGCAATGATCAAATAGAACAAAATATAAAGTTTATTACATTGGAGATGTTGTCTAAATACTGTCCCAGATGGACACATTTTTTCCTAATAATTCCCTCGTCCAAATTTGGATGCTGCAAGTGTTTCTTTGAATGTCATTATAGAAAATGGTATTAAGACAGTGTTTTCCTAATGAGTAAACAATGTTCATATGTTAACCAGTTGTCAAGTGTTCCTCGCAGTCTACCTGACTCATCCTCACATCCCACCTTTTTGGCACATTTTGCGCAAATGAGCTGCCTAGTGTTCCTGGCACAGGCAAAACAGATGATTCCAATGTAACAGGTGCTGTGGGTTAGACCTAAGAAAGCCCCCAACTCGCATATGTTTGGAAGGTTATTGGATCTTGGGGTTGCTATTAGGAATGTAGATGGGTGTGCAGGTAGGAGGTGGGTCCTACTTGGAAGAAGTTGGTCCCTGGGGCTGTGACCTGGAAGGGTGTGCCTCGCTCCAGGTTCTTCCTTTCTGCCTCACTCCTGATCAGCCCGATGTGAGTGACTTTCTTCCACCAGCCCCTTCCACTATGTTTTTTTCTGGCTTAGAGCAGCAAATCATACAAGGACTGAGACTTCAGAATCTGTAAGGTCAAACAAACCTCCCATCCTTTAAGTTGTGGGTGTCAGGTGCTATATCTTAGCAAGGAGAAAGTAAGATGATATGGAAACAAGATTTCAAAAGCCTTACCATTATTTGATGTTTATTGTGACAAAAGACATAACTATATGTTTGTTTTCTGTGCAAGGGTTTACTTGGGTTATCCTGGATGTTGACATAACATGTGTCTTTCTTAGCAAAAGAATCATGTAAAATGAAATTTAACATATTTGAGCACACTCATGACAATCCTGTGCAAAAAAAAGTGTCATTCACAATATTGGCAGCTACATTACATAAAGAAACATAACTTTGTACAATGTAAGGCATTTTGAGATTTCCAGAAGGCTTCCTTCTAATTTTGGCAGATAAACATATTTTGTTTACTCCCAAGAAAAAAACCTAGGACACAAAAATAATTCAAATAAAAAATGTATCAGAGACCAGAGGAATGAAGGCAAGATTTAGAGCACATATTTCAAAGAAAGGAAGGAGATTATAGAAATCTAAAACAATGCATAATTCATGACAAATCTTGGCATATTTGAAATGCCCTTGAATTTTAATTGGATACCCAGATAGAAGTTTCCATAAATTCTGTTCTATGATGAACCTATGGAGAACTTTTTATATTTGTATAATTCAAAAGTGCCCTTGCAAAGAGAAAATTTTGAACTGAGGATTTTCTAACATAAAGTGTGTGCTGCTATTTGAAGGATGAACTGGAAAGTTGCAAGTACTTCTCAAGCATGCATTTAGATCACGGGTATATACTTTATCATTAATAAAAGGGAAAAGACTGACTCAAGGAAGATGGAAAAATTGTTAATGTAGGAATGAAAGTACCTTAGCCATCAAATGTTATCACTTATGATTCAATGATCTTGACCACTTAAACATACCAGTCAAATTGCCTCACAAAAATCTATGGGTCAAACATAATCTCTCTCTGAGAAGGTAACACCCATCTTCAAATTTTCATGTGGTTACTATATGTTTTGGATAAAATTACAACACAGTCCATTGGCACAAGTTTAAACTCTAGGCAAGCAATTATTAAGTAAGTTGTGCAAATGACAGATTGTAGCAAAAATGTTACTATGGCAGATAATTTATTTTCAAAAAGAATTGATGCCTGAAAATCTGACCTGTGCAATGCTTGACTATTCATCTTTCGAAAAGTGGACAATGCTATAGTTTTATTTTTATGTAGGCATTGTGTCTTGAGAATCAATTTGGCAGAAAACACAACTTAGATACAAATGAAGGCTTAAGTTTATATTGTTTCGGGGGCCAGGGAGATGGCTCAGTGGAATAAGCGCTTCCCTGGCAAGCGCAAAGCCCTGAGTTCAATCCCCGGTTCC
>NW_004524874.1:989800-990402 GCF_000260255.1 Octodon degus
AGAATCCTATTCTTATTTGCCTAATATGAAGAAAATGTGATCTGCTGTGAATTGGAAGAATCCAGAAAAACCCTTGACCTACATAAATCTCTCTATTAATTCAAGAGGACTAACTCAATATGGACATGAAAAAATGTGTTATTGATAACAAGCCACTCAATTTTCTGAATTAAATGACAGACTGTTGGCTATTATTCTCTAACAGTTTATTTCAGGACATTTGAAGTCATCAACATCTTAGTTTTATTTGAACTCTAATAGAGTTTTAGATCCTTTGTCTTTTATCACTCTAAACCTGATGACTATGTATATTTAATCATCATTCAAGCCTTTTTGCATAACATACGTATGACTCTTAGATTTGATCAGTCCTATTCCTAATCAGGCATATAATTCAATGAACTCAAGATTTCTAATTTGGAGCCTTGAGACCAGATTTTCTTGATCTGGTATATACACAGCAACTTTTGGCCATTGGTTTCCTTTAGAGATTTAAGTTTTTCATTTAAGTTTTTCGTATATATAATTTATACATAATATATATATAATGTTAACTCAAGTTCATGAATATTGCTACAATAGACATAAACTTGAATTCATAA
>NW_004524874.1:991034-991709 GCF_000260255.1 Octodon degus
GGGGCCAGGGAGATGGCTCAGTGGAATAAGCGCTTCCCTGGCAAGCGCAAAGCCCTGAGTTCAATCCCCGGTTCCGCCAAAAAAAAAAAAAAAAAGAGTATTTAGACTGCCTTCAATATAGGGGCCAGGGAGATGGCTCAGTAGGATAAGCGCTTGGCTGGCAAACGCGAAGATCTGAGTTCAATCCCCGGTTCCACAAAAAAAAAAAAAAAAAGATTATATTGTTTAAGGCACAATAAGTGTTAATAGTACTTAATAAGTGTTGTTTCCTTTATGAAAATAAATAAACATACCCTAACAGTTATTTGTCAAGGTAAATCAAATTATCTCAAACTAAAACTTCTAAATACAATGACTAAGATCAAATAATGACCTCCTACATCATCACAGACATGTGCTGTATTGTTTGGCATCCTGGCTACAATAGTTTCTTAGGGTTACCATAACGAAATGAAACAAACTAATGATATAAAACAGCAGTAATTTATTCTCCCACAGTACTGGAGGCTGGAAGTCCGACATGAAGGTGTTAATAGGGTTAGCTCCTTTATAAAAGACTTTAAAGGTGAATCCTTCATTGGTAACTGTTCCATCATTTAGCAACTGCTAGGACACCTTGGGATTCTTCAGCTTGTAGATACAGTTAGCCAATTTCTTCCTTTATCTTTGCATGTT
>NW_004524874.1:991809-994246 GCF_000260255.1 Octodon degus
TCATAATATATATATATATTGCAGTGTGACAAGGTGCATTGATCATATCCGTCCAATGGTAGTGGTCAGCTTTCTTTTTCTTGGGACAAAATGTCTGATATATCCAACTTTGAGGAAGAGTGGTTTGTTTGACTTATGATCTCAGAGGTGTCTATCCATAATTAACACTGCTATGGTTCTGAAGTGAGTAGAAAATCATGGTGGAAGGGCATGATGGAGAAAAATGCTTACTTCATGACATCAGGGAAGCACACAAAAGGGAAGAAGGAAGTCAGGGCCAGATATATGACCCAAGGTCTTACTCCCATGGCCCCCTTTCACCATCGTGGGTCCCAAATCCTAGTAGCCTATTCAACCATTAGGTTAAGCCACTGATAAGGCTAGTGCCTTGAATTCATTCATCTCCCCAAAAGCCTCCTAATCAAGCTAACAGAAATTATGTTAACCATCACACTCACTAGTGATCACTGTTCTACTTCCAGGTTGACTTTTTAAAGCTTCCACATATTAAGAAAGCATACAATACTTGTCTTTCTGAGTCTGCTTTTTTTCAGATTGTATAGTGCCCTCCAATGCCAGCCACTTCGGGGTCAAATGATAGGATTTCATTTTCCTTCACGGCTGAAAAATACCTCATTGCTTATATACCCCACCTTTTCTTTATCTATTCATCTATTTATTGATGGGCAACTTGCCTGATTTCATACCTTCGTTACTGTGAGAAGTGCTACAATAGACAACAATTTGCAGTTATCTCTTTAGTGTACTGATTTCATTTCCTTTAGATATATAGAAAAGAGTGGGATAACTGAAACATATGGTAGCTTTATTTTTAGTTCTTAAGGAAGCGTCACACTGTTCTCCTTAGTGGCTATCCTAACTTACATTCCCAACAACAGGATGTAAGCAATCGTTTTTCTGTACATTCTCATCAGCATTTGTTGTTATTGCTATTACTTTGATAATAGCCAATCTAACAAGGGTGAGATAATATTTTACTGTGGTTCTGATTTGCATTCCCTGATCTCTAATGATATTAAGCACTTAAAAATATATTTATTGAACATTTATTTCTCTTCTTTTGAGAAATGTGTACTCAAATCATTTGCTCATTTGAAAAATTTTATTAAAGGGTACCTCAATTCATGACTATATTCTATCCATGATTCTGGTTGCAAATGGGAGTAGATTAGAAACAAATCTCATTTCCTTAGAAGGTCATCATTAAACCAAGTCATTGAATTTGATTTGATTCAGTCCATCTCAGTTTGTAAACAGGATCATGTGGAGAATCAAGTTCTTGAACCGAGGTATCACTGTCTTTGATTGTTTTAGTTAACTATTTTTTTTCCAGTACAGGGATCAAACTCGGGACCTTGCACCTGTAAAGCAGGCACTTAGGACACTGACCTATCTCCCGGGGCATAGCTAACTTATTTATTTTTTAATGTATTCTGCGTGTTAACCCTCCATCAGATGAAATTCTGGCAAACATTTTCTTTCATTCTATAGGCTTTCAACCGTTGTTTTCTTTGCTTGTGTAGAGGCTTCTTAATATAATCTCATTTTTTATTTTGTTTCTTGAACTTGTTGGAACTTATGCAGAAAGCCATTGCCTACATCAATATCTTGAACTGTTTTCTATGTTTTCTTCTGTAAGTTTCCAGAGTTTCAGGTCCATTTTGTGTTTTTTTGATAGGGGGATGGATGAGGTCAAATTACAGCTTGTACATGTGTGTATCCAGTTTTCCTATTACAATATCCTTTGCTAAAGAGGTAGTCCCTCCTCCAATGAATGTTTTTCAACATCTTAGTCAAGACTCAGCTGGCTGTTACTCATGGGTTTACTTCTGTGACTTGTACCCTGACCCATTGTTCCCTCTGTGCCATTATACAAACACCACATGGCTTTGCTCATCATGGGTATGCAGTATGTCTTAAACTCAGGAATTGTAGTGCCTCCAGCTTTGTTCCTTTTGCTGAAAGCTTCTTTGCCTCTTAGGAGTCTTATATGCTTCTCTAGGAATTTTAGAATTACTTTTTTCAGTTTCTGTAAAGAATCTCATTGGCACTTTGGTGGGATTTCTTTTAATATGCACATTGCTTTGGATAGCATGGGCATTTTAACAAGAGTAATTCTTCCAGTATATGAACCTGTCTTCTTTAACATCTTATTTGACTTCGTTCATCAGTGTTCTGTAATTTTCATTGTAGAGGTCTTTCATTGCTGTGGCAAAGTTTATTCCTAGTTATTTTTTGAAGCTAATGTGTTTGGCTTTGTTTTTATGTTTTTTTTTCACAACAAATTCATTATTAGTGTGTAGGAAAGGTGCTGAGTTTTGTATTATTTTATAGTTTATTTTGTATTCTGCTGCCTTGCTGAATTAGTTTATCTGTTTTGAGTTTGGGTGGAGTGTAAGCTTTTCTTTTTTTTTTT
>NW_004524874.1:995216-996239 GCF_000260255.1 Octodon degus
TATTGATATGTTGAACTTTAAGTCCCTACATAATATGATAAAAAACATTTAAAAATTAGATTATATTTTAAAAAATAGGATAAAGAATTCTACGCTTCTCATGTTTGCAGAGTGTAAGCTTTTCTATGTATAGAATCATAGCATCTGCAAAGACAGTGAGAGTGGATATGTCCTTGTCTTGTTTATGATTTTAGAAACATATTCCTGTTCAGTTTTCTAGTGGTTGTGAGTTTGCCATACATAATCTTTATTATGTTGATGTATAATCCTTCACCTAATTTATTAAAGACTTTTATCATGAAGAGCTATTTAACATTAGCAAATACTTTTCCCACAATAATTGAGATACTCATATGATTTTTATCCTTTTTACTATTAACATAATGAATTAAATTTATTGACTTGCTAGCTAGACATGGTGATGCATACCTATAATCCTAGCATTCTGGGAAACTAAGGCAGGAGGATCTCAAGTTTCAGCGCAGCCTGGGGAATTTAATGAGATGCTGCCTTTAGATAAAAATTTAAAAAGTAATAATAAAAAGGGATAGGAATGTGGTTCAGTGCAAATGCCCTGGGTTTAATTCCCTATACCACAAACACATTTTATTAATTTGTACATGTTGAGCCATCCTTGTACCTCTGGAATGAAACCATCTTGATAATAGTGTATGATCTATTTGATGTGTTTTTGAATTTGACTTATATGTATTTTGTTGAGGGTGTGTGTGTGTGTGTGTGTGTGTGTGTGTGTTACAGACGTTAACCTCTTCTTTTGGTTTTGATAACAGGGTAGGGTTGCCTTTGTCATCATGAAATTCTTTAGTTGTTCTTTGTCAAGTTTTGCAGGGTGCAGTTGTCTGGACTGGAATTTTTTTCATAGAGGACTTGAAGTACTCTGCTCCATGCTCTTCTTCCCTGCATGGTTTGTGAAAAGAAGTCGGCAGTAATTCTGATGAGTTTTCCTTTGAATGTGATCTGCTTCTTTTCTCTAGTGGCTTTCAGTAGATTATTCTTGTGCTG
>NW_004524874.1:996339-1003592 GCF_000260255.1 Octodon degus
ATTTATTTATTTATACTGGGGATTGAACTCAGGACCTTGCACTTGCCAGGCAAGCGCTTATTCTACTGAATTATCTCTCCAGCCCTGATTTTATGTTAATTTGATTTTGTCTAATACAAAGACTATTACTACATTAAGTCACATTTTGAAGTACCAGGAGTAAGGGATTCAGCATATATTTTTAGAGGACACAATTCAACCCACAATGTTGGAGAAGTGTTAAGCATACCAGGAATGCTAAGCCATTACTCACAAATATTTATTGAGAGTCTATTGTAATCAGGCATTATGATGAGCAATACAGATTTTCACTGGCCTTAAGGAGCTCATGGTTTGAACTCAAACTATAGTCTAGAGCAGTAAATAGTTTATAAATTTAAGATTACCTGTAGCTTATCAATGAACAAAATCTTGTTTATATTTCCATGAAGAACAGCCTGCCATGTAAACTAATGTTTTCAAGTAATAGTAGCCATGTCTTCTTTTTGCATAGGGAAAGTGAGACTTAGAGAAGTTAATACCTGTTCAAAGGTATCCATTAGGTAAAAGAAAGCTGAAAACAAAGCTGATGTCAAAATACATTAGCATAGCCTGCCTAGGCCAACACAAGGACCTGGGTTCGATCCCCAGGACCATATGCCATGCTGGCTCTGCCCCTGGCACACTAAGCCAGCCACCAAGACCGGACATGGTGGCACATGCCTCTGAGCCCAGAGCTGAGGAGGCTGAAACAGGAGGATCACAATGAGTTTGAGCTACACAGTGAGACCCTATATTAAGTACATAATTTTTAAAAAATACAATAGCACAGAAAACACAGATTTATAGCCACTTGCTAGTTATAATTCATGTCAAGGTACTTTGCTACATATTATTTTACAATGTATTATATAGTATGTAGCTTAAAAAGTAATGGATACTTTCACAAAATGAAATTTATTCATTTTGACAAATTTATTTTATTCCTAACTATCGATGATACTCTGATAAACATCTGTGATACATTTTTTCTTCTTTTTTTAATGTATTTAGTTATGCAGGGTCTCACTACAGCTCAGACTCATGGTGATTCTCCTGCTTTCAGCCTCCCCAGTGCTGGGATTACAGGTGTGTGCCACCACGTCCACACTCTGGCTGGCTCAGCCTGCCCTGGGTGTGGGTCTAGTGCAGCAAATGGTGTTGGGGATCAAACTGTGGTCCCTGAGATTGCCTAAGCTTGCCTAAGCAGGTGCTTTAGTCTGCTGAGTTATCTCGCTGGCCCCCTGTGATATATTTTCAAAATGCAGTAACGCTTTAGAAGGGTCAATAAGCTGCTGTAGCTATTCAGTGAGGAACAAATTGCACCAAGATTTTAATGTGAATCCACAGAATCATAGTTATAGCAGAATTTCAGTATTCAGTATATGGAAAGAGTGTTAATGCTCTTAATACTCTGTCTCACATCCTGTCCATAACAGGTATGTGAAATAAAACCATGAAAATAAAGAATGAAAACTGTGAGCATGCTATTATTATTTGTCTACAATTAATTTAGGTAGTGGATGATATATGATACATCCTAAAATATATGAGTAGTATGGTTAGTAATAAACAGATCCAACTCTTAAAGACCCATAAGCAGTATCTGATGAAATAGCAATAGTGGAAGGGGATGAGCTCAGTTTCAATGTCACAGTTACTGTTTTGAAAATTTCAGACAACTTTCTAGCATAGCCTCTGTTATGGTTTGTGTCTAGTTGTCCCCTCAAAGCCTCATGCAGTCATGGGGCAGCTTCTGGAGTTTGTGATTGATTCTTGATCCAACGCTGGGGTTGCAGGAGTGAGTGCTACACCCAGGGCCTGGGGTGGGTAATCTGCATTACAATGGAAGGAGGAGAGAGGCTAGCTAGCTGCATGCTGCTGCCCTTCCCTTTGCTCTTGCTCTTTGCTCTGCCATGAACATTTGCTCTCTGCCACGTGCCACTGTGTCTTGGAGCAGCTGAGTATGGACTGAAATCTCCACTAACTGTGAGCTAAATAAACCTTTCCTTCTTTCATTTTGGCTGTTGGGTATTTTGTCCCAGTAAGAGTGAAGAGTAACCAAGCCAGCCTTTTTTGAGAAATACCTTAGGCGTCCCACGCTATTAGCCCCTTCAACAAACCTGCCTCCAGTGCCAAAATGAACATTGAAAAAGAGAGAAGAAAGGCACCCAAATCTGGAACCAAGATGATGAAATCAGGAATGCAAAATTAGCCAAATAAAGCAGAATAAAAATGGGAGCACACTCACTCAGCAAGTGCCTTCATTATATAATAAAAATAATGGCACATTGCTGAATCAATAAAGGTAAGAAGAAAGAGGATGAATATACAGGAAAAGGAGGTAGAGAATGACAAAATTCTGGGAAGATAAACTGCTATTTGTAGGGAGACAGCACATCATTATCAACTGAAACAAAAAAGGAGAGGCATTTTCTAAAGACAGCAAGTCTTGGATCATCTCCACACACAGGTGAGGAAATTTATTTTCTTATGTGTTTAGTACAATCTATATTCTACAGCATCTCACTACGTAGATTGGACTCATAGTGATCCTCTTGTTTACAGCCTCCCAAGAGCTGGGATTACAATCACGTGCCACCATGCCCAGTCTCAATCCCTGTCTCAATGCGTCCTGGGGGTGGGGAAGGTATGGCAGGCCAGGGAATTGAACCCCCAACTCCTGGGCCTTCCTAAGCAAGCACTTTAATCTGCTGAGCTATTTGACTGGCTCAGGAAATTTCTTAATGTTCTCACAATACTAAATCATCCTTTGGGGAAGAAATTAACCACTTTGGGAATATACATCCATTCCTTGCAATGTGAACTTTCTTTTGATTCTTCTAGAAACTATCTCATAGCATTTTCTTATGAATAACTCATTACCTAATGTGGTCTCTGCAGTCATTTTTTTGGTCATATATGTAGGAAGACTTCCATTTCCCACACTGCAGTTGCATATCATTAAGTGGACTCTCATTTCTCATTCATGCTAAGGACTAGAAAATGATTTCATGCCCCTTGCCTCTCCAGTGAGTCCTTTAGCATGATTTTTGAGTTATGTTTTACTGCCTATATTCTTTTCTGTTCAGATAACAACCTTGAGCTTTTTTCTTAGACATTTTATCCTTTCCAGTTCTAAAGGAAGATCATCCAGGGCTATACAAATGAGACAATCATAGCCAACATAGCCCTCAGATGCCTGGGAACCAGCTGTTCTTCAAGGTGGCTGCATGACTGAAACCCAACCAGAAGACAGCCAACACTGGGACTTTTGCTATAATGGGTAGTAAGAAAAACTCTTCCTTTTCCTGGAGTTTCAAACCTAATGAGATGTTGACTTAAGACTGTCACGACCACTTTCTTCTTTGAAAATTAAGCCCAACTAAAAAGAAATATAACAAGAGAGAGAAAACTTTCTGGTGTTAAGAGTTCTAGTACCTGGATTTAGCTACTCCTGAGTAAGACATCATGCCTGGGTTTTGGATAAGTTCCCTTCATATTTAATTCCCTATGGATAAATTCCCTTTACATTTAAGATGGATTAAGTCTGATTTTCTATTGCTTTCATCCAAAGGATTCCTGAGTACTGAAGCATTACACAATTAGCTCAAGTTCTATAAACTCTTCGCTCCAACACTGCAAGTTGCCTGCCAACATAGCCTATCATCAGCACTCAGTCCTACCATACTCAGGCAGTCAGAATCACATTGATTTAAAAGGACAGAGGGCATATTGTTTACAAAAGATAATTTATCATAAAGGTATGTCATGCTTATTTTAAAAATATCAGTCAAAATAAGAAATTTTGAAGCAAAAAGTACAAAGCATCTGTTTATCCCCTTTTTTTCAGCCCACTGTATGATCCATCCTGTGGGTACATCCAGACATGCTAAAACCAATTAAAGAAATGTGTGCCTGTGTGTATGTGTGTGTGTGTGTGTATGTGTGTGTGTGTGTGTGTGTGTGTGTTAGGTGTTGAACAAAAAATTTTTAAAGCATTAACAGTAGCTAGAGGAGGTATAACCACATTTACTAGCATCTGTAGAATCTTATGAAGCTTAAAAATAGATGGAAATTTCACATAAATAAGCCATATGATCATCCTTTAAGAATCACAAAGCAACATCTTTCCTAAATTTTCCTTTCCCTCAGTGTAAATTTGAGACATTAGACTTTCTTCTCCCACATTCTTTACTTGTTTACTTAATTCTGCCTTATGTTATAAAGTAGATAGTTGCCTTCACACATTTGACTTTGAAGATAAGGAATGATTTTGCTTAATCTTTGTGCTCTCAAGATTGAATTCTGTGGCAAATTTATGTTTCTAAGTAAACACAATAGATAATTTAATTATTAATAATGGCAATATCTCATTGATAAGCATCATTCTATTCCAGGTTGATATAAAAGTGACTACGTAAATATTCCCTTTATTTTATTTTATTATTTTATTTTTGGTACCAAGGATTGAACTCAGGTCCTTGCACATGCCAGGCAGGTGCTCATGCTGCTGAGCACCCATCTTAAGTAAAACTTACTCCATTCATCTTAAGTAAAGCTTAATCTCTCATAGATCTTCTCTTTTAGAAGCCAGGCAAGTCATGGTCAAGTCTCTAGTTCCAATCTTTTGAGATGTCACTCATCTGAGTCTATCTTGTCCTTATTCACTGCACAATGATGTCAGGAAGAATAAGAGGATATTGGGAGGGAAAGAGGAAGGGGAAGATGGCCTCACTGTGTAATATCTCCTGGAATATCCAACACAGATTTCAGTTACTTAACTATATCTTTTAGCCTAATCTTTACAACTTTCTAAAATTGCTCCAGTGATCATTTAGTAAAGAGTTCTTGGCTTGTCTTCTTCTTCCTAAGTTTCTATCTAGTAACTTGGCTTATACCTTATCCACTCCCATGCTCTTCATTCTCTGAGATACAGAATTGGAATTTAAAACTGATGGATGGGGATGGGGACACTTGAGAGACTACAAATTTTTACTGTTTGTTCAGAGGTCCAAATTGCAATTAGTTCAAGTTCTATAAAACCTGTGCTCATTTATTCTCTCCAATACTTACTTTTTGCACTGCCCAGATGCTCCTTCATGTTACCACTGACTAGAAGAGGCACGATCACATAATGGGTAAACAATCTGACGAACTCTTCAAGCAATCTTTAAAATGATGTCTGTTTCTAAATCTCAGTATAGCCACCTCACAACTGTATGATCTCAGACAAGTTATTCAATTTCTCTGTACCTGAATTTCCTATGAAATGGAATTTATAAGTATATGTACCTGATAGATCAATTGAGGAAATTTTTAGTGCCTGTTTTCATCTGCCTTTGCTTTTTTGCCAATTGTTTGCCTTTGAGCTTTTATATACATTGCTTCATCTTTGTCCTCTTCCTAATAGAAAAGTTATCAAGTGGTCTGCACACTTCATTTGCCAACCTACTTCCTTTGTATTATGCAAGAAGATGCTGTAGCAGCACCATTAAGGGCTTGGAAAGTGGGAAGAAGGGAAACTTATTTCTTCTTATTTCTAGTGTTGCACCCAGCAGCCATGACAGTCATTTCAGGGCTGTAGGAGAATCCAGGGCTGTTTCAGAAATATTCCTCAGACCTGGAAACACAGAAGAAGCTGTTTGATCTCAACAATAGCAACAAAAGCCATGATCCCAGCTTGTCTGTTACAATTTTTCAACACTTAACATCTCTCTCATTTAAATACAGATTAAACATGATTAGCCGTTTTATTAAATCTAGCTATAAGAGAATTAGCAAAGTGATAACATTGGTTCAAAAGAGACAAATTGGAAGTGAATATTATATAGTCAGTCATTCAAAGGGATGATGAAATGTACTTGATAGAAGATGTAAATTTTGTTGATATCATATTAGACAATAAACCATAACTTTTCTTTTGTAATTTTAGGGAAGGTTCTACAGACTGTTCAGGGTCTCACTACTATATTGGACTCATAGAGATCTGCCTGTTTACAGCCTCCCAAGAGCTGGGATTACAGGCACATGCCACCACATCCAGTCTCAATGGCTGTCTCAGCAGGCCTGGGGATTGAACCCCTAACCCCTGTACCTTCTTTCAGGCATTTTAATCCACTGAACTATTTCCCTGGCCCTAAAACATAACTGTTGATGCTATTTATTCAACTGAACAGAAGTTATTTGCATTCTTGCCAGAAAAAAATATCTACAAGGTAATACATAACATGTATTGTCACCGACCTACACAAAATACTTGCCCCTAAATTTCCTTGGGTGACTCTGATAAGTGGTCTCCTCCTAGGAAAATGAAAAGTGTGTTGCCCTACTTTTTGCTTCACTTATAATCTTTGGATAATGATTATGAACAACAACAACAAAAAAGAATGTCATTGTTATGCAAGTGTGGCAATCTTTCAGAGAAATTATTCACCAATCCAGAAATCAGTTCAGGGAGGTAATATGGAGCCAGAGCTGTTCAGAGGAATTATATGTTCCCACTGGACATTTAAAGTGTGTGCAGTAAGAAGTCAGAGCAACTCTAGCTGCCATCGTTTTATAAAATTGTGCCTGAATAACAAATTAGAATAGATAGAAATTTGGGCTGGTGAGATAGCTCAGTGGACTAAGCACCTGTTTAGGCAAGTGCAGGGACTCAATCCCCAGCACCACATGCCATGCCAGCCCCACCCCCAGGCACACTGAGCCAGCCACTGAGAATGGACATGGTGGCGCATGCCTGTAATCCCAGCTGTGGGGAGGCTGAAAACAGGAGGATGACTCCGAGTCTGAGCTGCGTAGTAAGACTCTGCACCAAACATATTAAAAGAAAAGTAGATAGAAATTAGAGCTGTTTCTTCAATCTCGGATCCATTTTCACAGTTAAGTCAAGTTTCAGGACATGGTCCATTGTAGGCTGTTCATTCTAGTTTGTCTTGTATTGTTCTTCAGTATCATATATTAAGGAATGACTGTGACAAATTAAAAAAAAATCATTGGAGCTTCCTGCTACCCTGCGCTGGCGGGACCAGTCCCAGCCCAGGCACAGCGTGGGCCGGACCCACTCGCAGCCCCTTGGGGCACCCCCCACCACTCCGCAGTGCTTCCCCCACCCCGCCCACTGAGTAGGATATTCTGCCGAGTTCCGGGAGCCCCCAGACCCAGTTCTAGCCCAGGTCCAGTGAGTGTGTGGAGAGCTTCCTGCTACCCTGCGCCAGCAGGACCAGTCCCAG
>NW_004524874.1:1011371-1015884 GCF_000260255.1 Octodon degus
TCTTCACTTTCACTTAAATGGTTTTGCAAGCTTGTGATTGAGATTTTAAGTTCCTCTATATCTCTTTGACTCTGCTTCATGCGATCTATTTCTTTCTTGTATTGCTCACTCAAGGAATCTGTCATTTTTCTAATCTCTACTTTTTTAAATCAATGTCTTCATTAGAAGCAGTTATTAATTATTTTATTGCAGAGTTTTTTTCAGATCAGGTTTCCTTCATATGTTTCTGCATTTGATTCTTTACTTCAGGTGCTATGAATTCAGAGATTTCTTGTTTTATTTTCGATCTGAGTTCCTCTGCACCTTTCTGCAGTTGTTTCTTTATTTCAGACGTGATTGATTCATTGATTTCAGCTGTGTGATTCCCAATTTGTTCTGTGCTAGTGTCCTCTGCACTTGTTATGGGTGGGCTTGGGGTCTAAGATTGCATTTTGCTCCTTGTCATTGTCATTTTTTATAGCACTGTCCTCTGACCTTTGTTGTAGAGCTTTTGTGCAGTTATAACCTTAGCACCTAATGAAATTCGGTTGCAGATCTACAAAGTTTGAAATTATCCAGTCATGCCTGGCTTGGGTCTGGCTGCTGTGCTCAGGTCCTTCCTGCTTCAGCCCTTGGGCGTGAACCTGTTATGTCCCTCTGGCAAGATGTTCTGTTCCTGGATTAGCTGGGTGGCTCTGTCCCCTACTCTCTCTGCAGGGACTGCAGCTGCAGAGTTTCACCCCAGGCCTATATGCCAGGCCTGAGCTGGGTCTGAAGGGGACAAGGGTGTATGGGGAGAGGGGAAGCTCTCCCACACATTCACCAGGCTTGGGCTTGAACTGGATCTCGATAATAGGGTAAAGCTGGCCTCATAGTATGAATTTGGAAGCTTTCCTTCTTCACTTCTTACAATAGTTTGAGAGTAACTGCCACTCTAATTTTGAAAGTGATAAAGTTCTGGCTCAACATGGTGGGTTATGCCTATTATTCCAGCACTTTTATAGGATAAGGAGGAGGACGCCAAATTTGAACCCAGTTTGGGCAACATAGCAACTTAGTGAGACCTTGTTTCAAAATGAAAGTGAAAGTGTTAAACTGAAGAAAAGGAGGCTAGAGATATAGCTTGGTGGTCTAAAGCACCTGCCTGGCAAGCTCAAAGACCTGAGTTCAGTCTCCAGTACTGCAATCCATGCCGGCCCCAAAAGTGGGCATGGTGGTACATACCTGTAATCCCAGAAGTGGGGAGGCTGCAACAGGAGGATTACTATGAGTCTGAACTGTGTAGTGAGACCCCGTGTCCAATAAATAAACAAATAAATGTAAGAAAAGACCAGGTGATGTAGATCAGCGGGTGTTTGTTTATGATCCACTGTTGCTTGGGCAACAAAATATTATCACCATGTAGCTTATCTTTTAGCCAAAATTAGTGAGTTTGGATATAGTACACATTGTGTCAGAGTGAGAGACCCACTGTCTCTAGGGGTCATCCTAGAGTAGGGGCCCTAGAATGGTTCAAGCAGATGTGGTGTACACACTAGTGTTGGTGGGGTGTCCTTTAGATGACAATTTGTGCTACTGGAGTGGTGGCCACTATCAGGACATGGAGGATTCCTCAGGCACTGTTGATCTGGGCTCCTTTACTAGTAAATGCCCATGAAATTGGTAGTACAAGTACTGGGGAGAGGCCAAAGCATTTGTCTGCCAACCAGAACTTCATGGAGAGCGGTGATGGCAGGAATGACAACACCCTTCTGTGATGTTCACAGCCAATTATGAAAACAGTGCATGGTTGAAAAGGTGCAAGGTGGTGACCAGCGGCAGGAACCATGTAGCTATACTAGCGACAGGAGCTCACACAGCATTTTTAACACGGGTGGCAGTGCTAACAACCAAGCCTCATCTTTGGCTGCCTTCTCAGTTTCTAACTTCTAAAAGGAAGAATCTTTCCTGATATCTTGAAATTGAAATTTCTCCTCAACCTTGTCTTATTGTTTATTCCCTTTCTACAGAAACACATTTTCTGTAGCTCAGCTAGTTTCCTGTAACTGAAATATTGTTTTCTATTAGACAACTGTGGTAATTTCTCACCCACCTATTGTGAAAAATGCAGCTGATATATCTTCCTGCTTACTTCTGGCCCAATTTTTATTTGTGTCTTTCAGGTTATCATCTGCCTGCTGGAGGAATTTCCTTCATACTTTCCTATTTGACAATTCTGAAGCATATCTGTAGTATTTCATTGTTTCTGACACATATTCATGTCACTTTTGTGTTTTTCTGGATGTGTTCTACTTAGACACTGATGATTTCCACAGGGAGAAGGAAACAATGGTGATTATTCTTTTCAAGGTATACAGAATCCTTCAACATTGCTGGCCCCGGTACCACAAAGGAATAATTCATGCTAGACACTGAATCAAAGACCAGGGTGCCACGCAATTCTAGGAAACATTATTTACATAAAATCCACTTGGGTGGCATTTTCTGGCACCCTGTGGTGGTCTGGATGGGGTCTTGTGCCACATATAACTGCTGCTAATTCTCGTTTTCAAGAACTCAGAATTTTTTACCTTTAATCTCACAATTTAGAAAATGTTGGCAATCTTTGAAGATATTTACAGCACTACAAGTTAAATATGCCAATCGACAAGGTTTAGTTTATGAGTCACTAGTGTGTGAGACGGGTTTCAAATAGTTTCTGGAGATTAAGACTGTGGTGTAGGAGATAGGTTGCTTTTCCCAAATCTGTTCCTTTTGGCACTTTGGATAATTTGATGCACCTACTCATCAATTGAGAGAATAAGACCAGACAGAATAAAATCTTACTACTTTTTAATAAGGCATTCAGCATAAGTGTTATCCTTTTAAAATTTAGCTACTAAGTTTATGCAGTACTGTGTTAACTATTCGTATAGTTTAGGCATCATATTTTGAAAAACTACTTGTTGTATGATAGTATCATGATAGGAACCTTGCAGGATTAAATTCACTGAATTTGTTTCAGTTTGACTACCATCTGAAGTCTGACGGTATTGTGCATATATACTAGTAAGACTACACCAACCACTCTTACAGTGAAATAATAGTATCGGCCTTAACTTTATGCAATAAAAATTCAAAACCCCAGTCTGAAATAGTTTCTTGTGCAGAGTCATTCAACACTTGACCTCTGACAAAATCACAACAAGTTTAGAGAATCTGCAAAGCAGAGCTTCATATGGATATGTCTTTGCAAGTTCCCTGGGAATTGCTAGGCTTATGATGCACATAAAAGAGAGCACACAATTAATCACCCAGGGTTTTGGCATTACTTAATTAAGTGCATAAAGTTCGTACAGAGGTTGACTCTGTGCCTTCTACCTTATAAACCTGCAGAAAGGGCCAAGCCTAAGCCAAGAGCATCCAACAATAACAAGGAAGTTTAGAGTCAAGATTTTGAGGCAGTGAGAAAGTACCCCCCAGACATGAGAGTTTCGGTAGGGCAGAAATAGAACAGAAAGAACAACGGTTGATTAAGTCTCCATGACTACTCTTAGTTTATACTGTGTAGTCATATTAATCAAAACTTAATTTGTTTTCTGCTTATAGATGAAGAACCACATCTGTTAATCTTGCATGAAGAAAGCTTATGTAATCACTCATGTGTAAATAAAGGCTACTGACTTTGCTCCGGGTTAAAGAGACACACTCTTCATCCCTCCTAACCCCACTATGTTTCTCTGAGTCTTTCTTTTTCACTGCCTGCTGTCGTCTCTCCTCAGGTTGTTGTTCCCTGGAAGCTGAGGCTGGACCTCAGCAGTTTCATAAGATCTCGTATAGGACCTATAATCTAACGATGTCTTTACTCTCAGCCTCGGATAGTTCTCAATTTTTTCTCCAAAATACTTAAATGTCAGTAGTTTGAGTGTTCAGTCTATAACTGTTCACTTTAAGCTGAACATATCTATGGCATCTTATATATTTAAAAACATTAATAACATAAAATTTATATTACAATCCATCTGTGTGTAATTAAGCAACCAAGATAAATAGATTAATTCAAATTTAAGGAATAGCAGAAGTAAATATGAAGTTTTATTTTGAGGGAGAGTGGAGCAATGATTGTGCTCCCCACCTCCATGTTTATCACACAGAGGATAAAGTTAACAGTCTAGTATTGAATAAAGTAAAATTTGGCTTTCTGACTCAGAAATCAGCTGTGCCCAGAACTCAAAGCTACCTCAGAGAAGCACTCCTAAAGCAAGATGCCACATTTCTCCTGGGACCTCTGGTGGCAGATGTTTAATCAAGTTACCCTGACACTATCATCTCCCTTGATACACAAAGCTATGGTAGAGGAGTCAGCCAATTTAAAAAAGGAGTTAAATGATTTCCTGCAGAAAACTAATGAGCCCATTCTGGGTTTGACGTTTAAGATTATGTTTTTAAAAGCCCTTATAGGTCCTGCTTTACCTTGGTCTTAACCATCCAGTAGAAAAGTATGAAGACGAAATATAGGAAATAAAGCCATGCTGTTATGTTGAGCTGTGGGGGA
>NW_004524874.1:1016264-1017267 GCF_000260255.1 Octodon degus
CTTTGAAAAAAAAAAAAATAAATAAATAAATAAATAAATAAAAGCCCTTGTTGGGTTTAGGTAACCCTAAAAAAGTTCACCATTTCTGAAAGTTACAAAGGCCCCATTACCCAGGAATAGCTCACCATTAGTTAAAAGGAGAGCATATTGGACTAAGATATTTATTAGAAAAAGCTGTCTATAGCACCACATTTGTCCAAGATTTTTATATTCGCCCAGATTCATCTATTAGGAGAGCAATGGAAAATCTTAGAATCATAAACTCAGATCACAGTAAAAACTTGAAATCCAATGATTTGCCCTATGTTAGCAAGAAAGTCCCTAGATGTAGACAAGCACCTGCAAGAATGTGTAGAAAGGACCAAACCAATGGTTCTGGGAAATTAAGTTTTTTTCTTTCTCTTTTCTCTTTTTGCTTAGCATTTGGAGAAGGTACTAGTCCCCATGGAAAGAATAGGCTCTAGAGTTCTTCTTAAGTCAATCAGAGAAAGGAAGCAGAACACAAGATGTTTGAAAAGCAAAAATCACACTTATTTGTAAAATTTGTCTGTATATTTGTACTGTAAGTTAGTAAAAGAAAACACGCCAGTTTCTTGTAGATAAAGTTGGAGCAAAGAAGGGAAGCTGCCCGCGACTACAGGGGATAGAGTCTGAAGGGGAAAAGGGACCTGCCTAGGAAAGAACAGTCTTAGATTTTTTGAGGTAACAGATCCCAGAAAAACCTGGAAATTTCTCAAGAATCACCATTAAGGAGAATTTTATCCTTCTGAATTTAGAAGAAAGGAAGGAATTACAGAAAACAGGGCATTCATAGAGTACAATGCATCAGAAAAAGATGGTTCACACAGATTTCAGTACTCACACAAAGCATCTATGCTAAGGAAGGGACCATCAGCAGTGGCAAAGAAGTGACCACGTTCTTGAATATTCAAGCTACATGCTGTGCTTGTTTTGTCCTCCATCCTCTGTTGAATATATGAAATCTGGGTCAACTAGTAAGAGG
>NW_004524874.1:1018012-1018560 GCF_000260255.1 Octodon degus
GGAGGAGGTATAGGAAGAGGTTGGCCAACAAGTACAACGGTATAGTTAGATAAAAGAAATATATTCTTGTATTTTGAGGCACAACAGGGTGCACATAATTCACAATCATGTTTTATGCATCTCAAAATACTTCCAAGATTGGATCTTCAATGCACTTACCATAAAGAAATGATAGAAGTTTAAGGTGATAGTTTTCTCATTAAGCTGAGTTGAACATTAATTATGAAAGGAGGCTGTGTAAGCATTGGAAGGGTTCAGTTGGATAAGGGACTGGGAGTGACCTTCATTGCTTTCTGTCTGAATGCACCATAGCAACAAGGCAAACAACACAGAGACACACAGAGTAAGGAGATTTGGGAAGCTTACTGAGTTACATCCAAAGAGTTACTGGCTGAAAATACTGACCTAAGCCCCCACATCCAGACTCCAAGATCAGCCCCCACTCAGCACTAATCCTACTGGAAACTTGGTGGGGTTTTCAGAACAGATTTGGGCTATGATTTTGTCACTACCACAGAACTACGGACACCAGAAAAATTTTATTGTTT
>NW_004524874.1:1021042-1022775 GCF_000260255.1 Octodon degus
AGGGACCCCCCCAAAAAAAAAGCAAGAGTAGCTATTCTATTTGCAGGCAAAGTGCACTTCAAGTCAACAATGATCAAGAGAGATAAAGAAAGTCACTATATATTTGTTAGGGGAAAACTTCAAGAGGAAGAGATAATAATCGTGTGTTTGTGTGTGTGTGTGTGTGTGTGTGTGTGTGTAAAACACTGGTACACAAAACTACACAAAACAAATACTAGCAGACATAAAACATTGCATAAGCACTAACACAATTATAGTGAGGGACCTCAATACCACACTGTCACAAATATATCAACTAAACAAATCAACAAAGAAATATCAGAACTAAATCAAAACTATGAACAAGGGTGTTCCACCCCACAATATCAAAATACACATTCTTTTCAAGTGTAATGGGATTAGAAGTCAATGGAAAAAGAAACCATGAAAACTCCATAAAATATGGAAATTAAATAACACACTCCTGAACAATAAATGAGTCACAGATGGAATTAAAGAAAAAAATTACACTTTCTACAGCTAAATGATAATGCCAAAACAACATACACATTTTAGATCAAAACCAAAGATCTAAAAATATAAAGAACTAAAAGTCAGAACCCTTCCAAATTTACATGTTTGAAGACTGAAAAAATGAAAGCAATGCTATGAGAAAAATTTATTATGAGGAAACAAGAGTAAGCTCAAATAAGCAATAATGTTGATCCTCAAACTTATAGAAAAAGAAGAGCAAGTGAAGCCCAAAGCTCAAGAAAGGGAAGAAATTATAAAGATCAGAGCAGAAATTAATGTAATTGAGACTAAGAAAACAATGAAAAGAATCAGAGTTGCTTTCTTAATAGATTAAATTAAATTGGCAGACCCCTAGCTAATATTACAAAGGGACAAAAAGACTCAGATCAATGTAATTAGGTATGAAAAGGGTAAAATCACAACAGATCCTGCAGAAATCCAGAAAATAGTCAATACCTGCATGAAGAACCTGTACTCAAATAAGATGGAAAGCAGAAGTTGACAGATTCTTAGGAACATATGAATTACCAAATGAAAAGATATAAAAATTATAAATAACTCAATCTAAATCAATAAAATTGAAAATGTAATTAAAGACCTAACAACAATTTGATGGGTTCACTAATGAATTGTAAAGAAATTTGGAGATCTAATGTGACTAGTCCTAAAACTCTTCAATTAAACTAAAAGGGAAGGAGTACTCCAAACTCATTCCTGGAAGTAATAAATACCCTGATTCCAAACCTAAGGAAGATTCCAACCAAAAAACAAAATAACTACAGGACAATCTCACTAATGAATATAGGTGCAAAAATCCTCAATAAGATACTGGCAAACAGAATGCAGCAAATCATCAAGTAAATTATATACTATGACCAAATAGGATTAACCACCAGGATACATGGATTGTTTAACATACACAAGGACAAAAATCACAAGATCATATCAATAGATCAACAAAAAGCATTTGACAAAGTCCAATACCCATGCATAATAAAAACCCCACAGAAATTTGAAATACATTATCTTTACCTGAATCTGATAAGCCATCTATGACAAACCAACAGCCAACATAATAATAAATGGACAAAAACTAAAAACTACTCTAAAATACAAAGCAAGACAAGGATTCTACTATAACTAGTCCTATTCAATATAGTCCTGGAAACCTTATCGCAATTATTATTATTATTATTATTATTATTATTATTATTATTATT
>NW_004524874.1:1023295-1024844 GCF_000260255.1 Octodon degus
TTAATGCAATCCTGATCAAAATACTAATAATGTACCTCACAGGATTAAAGAAAACTTTCTTAAAGTTCATTTGGAGCCAGAGGACTCCTAGAATAGTAAAAATAACTCTGAGTAACAAAGTCAAGTGAGAGGTATCACAATCCCTGACTTGAAATTATACTACAGAGCTTCTCTGATTAAAAGCAACACAGTAGTGGCAAAAATAGGCCCACGAATCAGTGGCACAGACTAGAAAACATGAAAACAACTCAAAATAGACTGATCCAGCTTATCTGTGACAAATGGGCCTACCACCTTCACAAAGAAATTCTCTTTAGTAAATAATGCTGCAAAAATTGTTTTTCGGGGCCAGGGAGATGGCTCAGTAGAATAAGCGCTTTCCTGGCAAGCACAAGGGCCTGAGTTCAATCCCCGGTTCCGCCAAAAAAAATAAACATAAAATAAATTTAAAAATAAATCTTCAAAAAAATTGTTTCTCTACATGTTGAAGTCTAAAATTTCATGCCTCTCACCACACATTTAACTATAATAAAAATGGATCAAAGAGCTAAATATTGAAACAGAAACATTAAATCTGCTGGAAGAGAGAATAGGTAGAATTCTCAAGGAATTCTAGACAAAACTTTACGAACAAAACTCTGATTTCATGGGCAATATCATGAAGAACCAACAACTGGGATCTCATCTTATTAAAATGCTTTTGCACAGCAAAAGAAATCACCAACAGAGTGAAAAGACTAATGACAGTATGGGAAAAATTTTTGCTAGCTGGTCCTTAAATAAAGATCTAAAATATATAAAGAACTAAAAGTCAGACCCTCCTCAAATTTAAAACCCACAGCCCCTAAATGTACATATGAAATTAATACACAATTCCCAGAAGTAAAAATGGCAAGTAATATATTTAGAAATGTACAATATTATTTGTTATTTGAAAGATGAAAATTAAAACAACACTAATATTTCATCTCCAGAAAGAATGTCTTTTGTTCTGGTTTGTGTCTTGATGTTTCCCCAAAGCCTCATGTGGTCATAGGGTTGTTTTTTTTTTTTTTTTTTTTTTTTTCAGAGGCGGCTGAATCTATAATGTGCAATTAACACCTAGAGTAAAGGTGCTGGCATTAAGGGTGGGTGATTGCTGGATCAGACAATTGGTGGGATTGGCAAAGCCCTAATCTCAACAGACTGGATCCTATGTGAGGGAGAGAAAGAAACTTGTCCTCCTCTCTTTCACTTGTTATTTTCCCTGACTTTTGCCACCATGAATGGTTGCCCCTCTGCCATGTGCCACCTTGCCTTGGAGCCAGCTGATTATAGACTGAAATCTCTACAAGTTGTGAGCTAAATAAGTCTTTCCCTATTTTATTTTGAGTGTTAAGTATTTGCCCCAGCAATGAGAAAAGTAACAAAGACAGCTACAATCGAGAAAGCAACCTATAACAAATTATCAAAAACGGGGCAGCAGGGCACTGTAGGGAAAAAGAACCCTTTCTCCACTGCTGGATGGAATATAGACTGATGCAATCATTGTGCAAATTGGTGTGGAGAG
>NW_004524874.1:1026259-1027551 GCF_000260255.1 Octodon degus
GTTCTCTGCTGCTTTGCTTCCTTTAGATTAGGAAATAGGCCTACACATTTAGATCTTTTCCTTCCTTCACTGGTACTTCTGACCTCTGAGGAAGCATTCCTCCTTCCCTTCCTCTCTTTCTTTTCACACTTTCTAACGGTTCTCAGATTACTTATTGCTGGTACTGCCCTGAATCCAGCCCTCACCTGCACCCCGTCCCTATCCAAAGCCCATTTTATTCTCAGCTGAAAATCTGAAACCAGCCAGGCATAATGTATCCTCTGAGGCAGGAGGATAACAATTTTGAGCCTCGCTTGGCAATTTGCTGGGGGTGAGATATTATCTCAAAAAAATATCATAAAAAAATAAACAAGGCTGAAAATGTGGCTTCTTGTGAAATACCTAAGTCAGGACCTAGTACTGAGGAAAAAAATATTTTTGAAGCCAAATTTACCATTAGAATAGGACTTAAATAGGCAAAATTAAAGGAGTTCAGTATTTCATCCTTGGACAAATCTTTGTTTTAAATCCTTAAGAACTTGGGAGAAAAGGCAGACTCAAGGAAAAGTCAGGGAGTGAACAATAAGATAACACAAGATGTCTTTCCTTATGACCTTCAGGCAAAAAAGGTCTGTATTAGAACTCTATTTTCCATAGTGGGACCCTTACTACTTTATCTGACCTTATTACATTGTTTAAAATAAAATAAAAATCACTAACTATTGAGCAAGTTTTACATGCTATATGATGTTCAAAATTCTTTACTTGAATGATTTGATTTAACTTTCTGGAGTACTCATCATAGGCAATTGTGTTACTGTCTTCATTTAAGTTAGACAGAAAGAGACTAACATAGAAAATTACTTGCCCAGATTCTTCCCCTAAAAAAAGTCTAAATCAATATTGGAGTCCAAATTTGTCTAACTCCAAAGCCCAACTCCAGGTATTGAATCTTAGATACTGTCTTCAATTAGTTCTATTCTTGAGTGTGTTTGCTGTTCATCTTGTGTTGATTGCTACAATAGTTTCATAACTAAGCTCCAGACCTCTGTGTCATACACCTCCAGAGCTCTTTAGAGCCTTCCCCTGGCCCTTATCTGTACTTAGGTCAACAATTAAGGAACTGAAATTAATGCAAGGTCTTGAAGTTAATGTGCCCTACATAGGGCACACTGTCAAGTGCTCTTTCCTTCACATTTTCGCTAGTATTAGTGTTTATGCAGGAGCACCACACACAGCTGCAGTTCTTAGGGACGTTATATATAGCATAGACAAGGGACAAATGACCATTCTATAAAATAATGAATCATTTT
>NW_004524874.1:1028053-1036306 GCF_000260255.1 Octodon degus
TTTTCATTATTGAGCTGTTAATGGCCATTAAAGATGTAAATGAGCAGGTCATAGAGGAATACTGTAAGTGGTGAATAAGCATACCCCCACTCATTATCAAGAAAATTAAAATTAAAATGATGAAACATTACTTATTGGTAAAAAAAATTCAAGAGATTTAAAATATTCCATTTGTGGATATAAAGAGTGCAATATTCCATTTTTTGGAAAAAGACCTGTTGGGAAATCCATTAAAATTCTGCTTTAGACATCATTCTACAGAAGTGTTCACCCAGTTTCAAAAAAACATATGTGAAACAGCACCTATTAAATCATTCCTCGAAGAGTCAAAAAAGGGAGAAGCCATCCTAATCTACATCAGTGGAAGATGGATAGATAAATTATAACATATTTATAATGGAAAATTAAATTGACGTTTAAAATATGAAACAATATTAATAATAACAGTGTCAGTTAAGAAAGATTTCTAACACACATTGTTACATAATAAAAGCATCTTTGAGAACAATAGGCTTAATATAATCTTATTAGGAAAAAATGACATATGGAAATATACTTGTCTGTAGAATGTGAAAAGAGAAATCTACCATAGAATTAGCAATAATTGCATCTGGAACCAAGAATAAGATTAAAGACAGTTAAATAATTCGAAAAAGGGATTATTACTTTTTGAGGGGTTTTTTTTAGCATTTCATTAATGGAGTTACATACATCTACTTGAATTTTCATATGAGTATTTACCTTGTGTTTTTGATAACTTTTAAAATGTTTAGCCAATTATAATATTTGTATAATTGTAGAGGCCAGCAGTACACTGAGCATTACACTCAGTCATTTTAATAACCAATATTTTAATGATCTATGATCCAGCAATAAATGATCACTTTGCATATTAATATTCCTAATGTTGAACTTTTATATTGTGTTAATATTTTGCTATAGTTATTTTTAGGCCTTTTTTAATTCAATTTTATTATTTCACTTTAAAAAGTAAAAGACAAAAGCAAGAATAAAAATTGCTAACAATGTCAAAAACAGGGTAACATATAACGATACATATGTTATTACAAATTTTCAGAACAAGAATACCTGATTAATAATAGCTGATATGTTATCTATTTTTGTGATCAAATCTGTTGCTCACATTAACAGGTATAGTTATGGAAGATTGGGCATATGATTCCATGCTATTGCTTGTTTTCCAGACACCTTAAAATTTTGCTCTTGTCCCTCTTGTTTTCCTTTTTGTCTTTTTAAAAAATTTATTTTATGATGATTATTATTTTTTTTCTTTTTGTATTTTAGGACAGAGCCTACAGGGTCTCACTATGTAGATGGGACTCGTAGTAATCCGCCTGTGTTCAGCCTCCCAAGAGCTGGGATTATGGGTGCTTGCCACCACGTCCAGTCTCAATTGCCATCTCAGAGTGCCTGGGGGCAGGCCCAGCACAGCACGCTGAGGATCGAAACTCTGGCCCGTGCGTCTCCTAAAAATTTATTTTGAAGAGAGTCTAGTAATAATTTATATAACATTAGAAATGGTACACATTTAGAAGACCAAGATGACAAAAATTCAGACATGATTTTTGTACTACATGCTGGTATCCTCAATGTAGTTGCGCAGATCTCATGCATTAGCATACAGAGTTAGTCAAGGTGAAAATTCTACACATTAACTATATCTTAAAGAAACTGATGGAAATTTTTAATACAATCACCACAGCCATCCTGTATATATACTTGCAAGGTTTTTCCCCTGCCTTTTTTCCTATCTTTCCTCCTTTCTCTCATATTCATTGTTTAATCCTTAAATTCCACTTCTTTCTGTTTTACTACATCTGATAAAACTTGCAGGCTTATTTCTTTTTTTCATGTTCTTACACTAAAGAGACTATATGATATTTAGACATGTGGTTCTGATTTATTTCCCTTATGAGTATAGCCTCTAGTTGCACCCCTTATCTGTGAAGGCTTCGAGTTTTTCTTTATAGCTGAGTAATACTCCATTGTAAAAAAAAAAAATAGCACATATTTTTCACCCATTCCTCAGATGATGGACATTTTTGTTGCTTCCAAGATTTGGCCAGGACAAATTGTGCTGCTATAAACATGGGTGCACATATATTAATATGACATGATGTTTTGAGTTCTTTTGGGAAAATTTCCAGAAGGGAGACAACTAGATTGAGTGGGATTTCCAGTCCTAGTTTTTTTAGAAGTCTCCACACTGATTTACATAGTGCTTGTACCAGTTTACATTCCCACCAGCAATGGAGAAGGGTTGTTTTCCCCACAGCCTCTCCAGCATTTGTTATTAGCTGATTTACTTATGATAACTATTCTTTCTGGGGCGAGATGGTATCTCAATGTTGTTTTAATTTGCATTTCTCAAATCGCCAGTAATATAGAGCATTTTTTCAGGTATTTATTTGCCTCTTGTATTTCTTCTTCTGTGTAGTATGTATTAATCTCAGATGCACATTTTTGGATTGGTTCTTTAAATTTTGGGGTCCTAATTCTTTTTAATTCTTTATATATTCTAGATAGAAGACCTTTGTCTGTGTGATTTTTGATTAAGACTTTTTTCCAAATTTGAGGGTTGTCTTTTCATCCTGTTGGTGGTTTCCTTTGAAGTGCAGAAACTTTTCAGTAAGAGGCAGTTCCAGTTGTTGATTCTTTCAAGTATTTCCTGGGCAGTTCGATTTTTGTTCATGGACTGTCTGCCTATTCCTATGTCTTCAAGAGTTCCACCTACTTTCTCTTCCAGCAAATTTGGTGCTTCTGTTTTAACGTTTATATCTTTAATACATTTTTACTTTAGTTTAGTGCATGGCAATAGAACTGGGTCTAGTTTTAGTTTTCGGCATGTAGAGAGCCAGTTTTTTCAGCACCGTTTGTTAAAGAGGCTTTCTTCCAGTGACTGTGTTTGGCCCCTTTGTCAATGATAAAATGGCTGAGTGTGCTTGTAGTTGCATTTGCATCTTTTAATATGTTCCATTGATCCTTGGGTCTGTGTCTTTTTTGCCAATAACATACTGATTTTATCATAATATCTTTATTGTACAGTTTCAAGTGAAGGATTGTAATGTTTCTCGCCTTGCCTTTGTTGCTCAATATTGCTTTTGTTATTCGAGACCTGTTCTGGTTTCAAATAAATTTTGGGAATGTTTTCTCTAAATCTGTGATATATGTTGGTGGTATTTTTATAGGGATTGCATTAAATCTGTATAGCAATTTTGGAAGTATGGCCATCTTCACAATGTTGGTTCTTCCTATCCAGGAGTACTGGATATCTTTCCATTTTATAAAATCCTGTTTGATTTCTTTTTTTCAGAGTACCGTAATTTTCATTGGATAGATCTTTTACTTCCTTAGTTAGATTAATTCCTAGGTATTTCATTTTTTAAACATTATTGTGAAGGGTATTTTTTCTCTAATTTCTCTGTGGTTGTGTTTGTTATCTGTGTAGAGGAATGCTATTTATTATTAGGTATTGACTTTTTAACCCACTATGCTACTGAATATTTGTATTAATTCTAGTAACTTTTTGGTGGAGGCTTTTTGGTCTTCCAACTAGAGTATCATGGCATCTACAACTAATGATAGTTTAATTTCTTCTTTACCTATTTTTATTCCTTTTATTTCTCTCTCTTGTGTAATGGTTCTAACTAATGATTCCAGAACTATATTGAATAAGAGTGGTGATTGAGGACATTCTTGTCTTGTACCTGATTTGAGAGTAAAAGATTTCAGTTTTTCCCCATTTAGAATTATGTTGGCTGTTGGATTGTCATAGATGGCTTTCATGAGATTGAGGCAGAGAGCACTTATATCAATTTTCTGTAGAATTTTGATCATGAATGAGTGTTGGACTTTGTCAAAAGGTTTTCTGCGTCAATTGAGATGACCACATGGATTTTGCTTTTAAATTTTAAAATTTGAAATAAATTTCTAGGCTCGAGCTTTGGGATTGGTGGAAGGTTAAGAATCTATATGAATTGAAGAATCTTGTTGAAACTATCTTACTGGTTTTTTACCTCTACTGCTAATGTTTCCCTCTGCCAGGAAGTCTACAAATAGAAAAGGCTTTGTTTGCTTTCGTCAAAAATTTCCCCTGTATGTACCTTTATCTAAGCAATTTGATCTTAAATTAACTATTTAATGAGCAATGTTTCTGCCATCTTGAGTTGTGTAACAGAACTTGAGTATAATACAGTAAGGTAAAGCAAGGTCACAGACAGATGGCTTGCTTTCCTTCTAACATGACAGCACATAAACTCGATTATCAACAACTGCTTGCTGTTCCAGAAAGCATTCTTCAGTTGGTGAGGGCAATGCTAAAAGAACAACTTTTCCCAGAAGACAATGAAGTTATGCAGTCAGAGATGATTTTTTGGGGAAAAGAAACCCTCATAAAGATGGAGAAGCTTCAAGAAAGCCTTGTGCACTTTTTGGCACGAGATACCCTCTACACTATGGGAACAACTGCATCAACACCAGCAAACCAGCATATTCACCTTTTTGTAAACTGCTGTTGTTATATCTCCTTGGGCACCTGATACTTTAAAATAATGTAAGAATTCTTAAAACCTTTCTGTTATCTGTATACTTTTTCTTTAGTTTTAAACCTTTCCATGAGGTTGACATTGAGGAAACAGTTGAGGTTAGGTACCACATTTTAATCACCATACATTCTCTTGTGGCCCTAGAGAAACAATACCATGATTCTTTCTTGATATCTTCAGAGGAAGTTTCAGGAATGTTTAGAGGAAATGCTTTAATTAAGTAACCAATAAACAATATATATAAGGTTATAAAGAGTATAGGATTATAAGTGTAGAATTAACAATGAAATATACATAATCTACATGATTTAAATTTGTGATGGGGGCTTTTAAAAGGAAAGTTCCTATACTTTTCTCAGCAAACCTAGAAATATTATTTCTCATCCATCTTCAAAATTACTATGTTGCCTTCTCCCATTTGGGATAGACTGTGTTTTTCAGAAATAAATAAGGTAGTACTCATGGACCTCTGTGCTCTTCCAGAGCCTTCTCAGTGTTGTATCCAAAGGTGGATTCTACTGCTTTCCTACTGAAATTGGAAGTGGGGTTTATGTGTGCCTTGATGAACAGATACGCTAGAAATGAAGCTGTATGCAGGGTTGTATCATAAGAACAATGACTTTTCCTACCTCAACCTGGAGGCTCACAGTTAGTACTCAGTCACTGGGCTGTAAGAACATCATTTTGGAGGATCCATATGGAGATGTTCCAGACTAGACGTTAGTCCCCACAAGGGTCCCATATGCAGCTAGCTTTAACTACCACCTGTGTGCGAGAACAAGTCTTCACATCGTTTCTCAACTGTGGGAAATTTTGTCCCTTACCTCCCAGCCAGAGGGTACAGGTAGCAACGCTGGAGATATTTTTGATTGTTACAATTAGCCCCTACAGGCTGAGGCCTGGGCAGTGCCATGCATTCTATACTATCTAGCCCTCCACAGCAAAGACTAACCCATAAAGTCAACAGCCCTGAGCTTAAAAAAATGCTGCTTCATTTGACTCTAGGCTCGAGCCTTTGAGCCATGCCAGTTGATACTTAGTGGAGCAGAAACAAGCTGTCCCTGCCAAATCCTGCCCAAATTGCAGTTTCATAAGGTGATTTGTTTGCAGCAATAAATAATTGGAACACTGTCAAATAAGCAGAGGAACTGAGTCATACCCTCAGGTCTTTGTGACTCTGAAGCTCGTCCATCTTCCCCTGCTGCCTCAAAGGGACACAGTGATAAAGAAATAGGAAAGTAGCTTTAGCCAAAATGTGGTTGAGACTGGGGCAAGGGAAGAAAGGAAAAGATGGCTTTTACCCAGACAAACAGCAAAAGTATATCTATGTTGATGATTTTATGCCCAGCCCTACCTTTTCTCTTTTTTGGAAAACTTTGAGAGAGGACTTTGTTTTCTTTTCTCAAGTTCCTAGTGAATGCATCTATGAGGGTTTTTTTTTTTTTTCTGCCCCATGGTCCCAAATATACCTCAAAAGACTTCTAACATCTGAGTGATCTAAAAGGTTCTTTCCCTAGGAAGCTTTCCCTAGTAAATTTCCCAACCACATTTTCCCTTAGAAAGAACTGATCACCCTACCTCTTTTCTCAAACCATGTCATACCCTATTTTATTCACAAAAATCTTCATAAGAGTCAACCAGTTTTCACATTTTTCCACTCAAAGTGGGGTAAAATCTCCATAATTCTACTTCTCAGCATGTGTCCTAAGACTATAACCTGAGGTTTAGATCAAAATTGAAGTGTAAAACTCTTCAAGATTATTTGTAAGAATTAAAAATATGAAGAAAAAAAAACAAGGACTGATGAAAGGTAGTAGTAACGAATTATAGAACAAGTCCACAAGAGGGACCTACATCATGCAACAGCGTGCAAATCTACATCATGCAACCATAAATGAACTGATTTATTCTGAGCTCCCTTTCTAATTTTACTTGATGCCCTGGCTCTAAGTAATCATCTATTTCTGTGGATATGATGACCAATTCCATCTGTTCACCTTAAATTTCACTCTCAAACATAGCCCTAGATATTTAAATGCCTACTAATACACTTTTTGCACTGATATTCAGGGCATGTTCAAAAACATTATCTATTCTTCAATTTTCTTTTACTCTGTAAGTGACAACACCATCTACTGAGACCTCAAGCAAGAAACTTGGGGCTTCATTAGTGAATAATTCATTCTTTTCTGGAATGACCTACATCCTGTCAATTCATGGGTAGTGTATCCTAATTTTCTGTTGAATCCATCTCAGCTTTCTAATCCTGTTGCCACTGTCCTATCCCAGTTATCACCACCTTCTACCTGAATTCCTCCAATAGTTTCACTTGCTCTTTTTTAATTCATTTTTTGTGTTACCTGCAGACTGAGCTTTCAAAAACAAAACTGATCACAATATCCCTTTCCATAAAGCACTTTATAACCACCATCATTTTAGGAGAAAGACTAAAGAACTTGCTGGATTTTAAAAGTTTATTTTTAAAAACAACCTGGTTTATCTTTCCAGCCTGATCCTAGGCCACTTTTCAAATCTCTTTGCATTTTACACCCTGATCATGAAATAGCATGTATCTTATCATCTTCTGTTCCTTCATAGAAGCCCTCCTAAACACACAAACACACACACATACACATGCATGCATCATGCATACTCATGCGTGCATGCATACATGCACATGTACACACACCATATCTACAATTGCTCAATGTTATGGCTATAAAAATTGGCTCTCAGATATCTTGTCAAAGACAGAATTGACTGATAGCCTTACTTCTTTGCTCTGAATCCAGGACTGCTGACATACTAAGGCCACACTTTCCTGGGCTGCCCTGAGTTTATGGCAAGCCCACTCCCAGGAGACAGGTAACTTTGGCACAGGGATCTCCATCAGCCTTGGAAAGTCCTTGAAGTGTACTTCAGTCCAAAAATTTTCCTCCTCATTTATCTTTCTTCTTTAAAATATCAGACATGCATAATGATGTGATGGCTCTCCTAGCCTCCTCAGAATCCCTCCCCATTATCAGTCATTTGTGTTCTGCCAATAAGATCCTTGCATGTCTCATGCTAGCTTGGCATCTGCTTCTTAAAGGACTAATTCAAGTCGCACTGTGAGTGGTCCAAGAAAGCAGATGGAGCTGTCCCACTCACTGCCTGCTGAGAACAACATACTACCTGGTAAGTGGAGCATGAGTAGTTATAGGTAAGATCTGGCATGAGGTAGCAGCTCAATTTTGATATATATTTCAAGGGTGGTGGTTAGGAAAACATCCTGGTGGTGAAGAATGTTGTTCCAACAATTTAATGGCTCTGAGGAAATTTTATGAAGTACGTGCTTTATCATCCTGGCAAGGACCTCAAGAAATACGGTAAAATCAGTGCTAGTGCATCTATTAAGTCACATGGAAAAAGTAAGCCCAATCTCCACTGGTGCTGAAATATCTGAGTTTTCCTGGTAGCTGACCAAAAAATGAATAATGAAGCTGAGAGAAGTGGGCAGGTTGCAATAGCTCTATTAGGAAAGGCTAGAAGAACAGCCAACCATGTGTGTACTAGTGAGAGTATATCATCCACTAAGGCCATTATAAAACTATTGCTGAGATGGGCACCAGTATCTGTCACGGCTTAGTGGCAGAAGCTGTCCAAAGACAGTTACAGAGCTGGGCTCTCTAACTCCCAAATGATGGTC
>NW_004524874.1:1037113-1044371 GCF_000260255.1 Octodon degus
TGTTGTCTGTAGCTACACTTGGCACACCAGGCATATCCAACAAAATAGATTTTATTCTCTTTCAGAAATTTTTAAAAAGGAGTAAAAAGCTGATTTCAGTGTTTTATTGAGAAACTGGGAAGATGAATAAGTTGTGAGGCCCCGTGTTAGAGCCATGGAGCAGGAAGACGGCTTGCTAGGAAGTGGAGTCTAAGCGTTACTGACATCGGGGCACCTTCTCTGTTTCCCAAGAAAACGGTCATTCTCTTCAGACTGAAGCACCTAAATAATCGGCTATTTTTGTATGACATAGTGTTGGAGGGGACATACAATTCACGACAAAGTGATCTTCCAAAACTTGATTGCATCCTTCTCCTGCTGCCTATTGTCTCTGGACTTCATTTCACTGTCACCAACATACCCTACCACATGCCTTCTTGGGTGGGTGACTATTCAATATACTTTCTATCTTCTAAAGCATAATCATCTGACAACGGCTTTGGCTTTTCTCCTTATTCATAATTCTTTTTTCAATTTTCCAAATTTTCTTGACCGCTCTCACACTATCTAATTACACTTTAAAATCAAACTTCTAAGCCAATTTGACAAAACTGAATTATTTCTATTAAAGTCTCCACATTCAAGAATTTGGTACATTTAGAAAAGTTTTATATTTTCTTCTATATCAATACTGATTAATTCTATTTTTTAAAATTTAATACAGGGTCTGCAGGTTCCACAGGGACTCACTACATAGGTCAGACTCCTAGTGATTCTCCAGCGCTGGGATTCCAGGTGCATGCCACCACACCCAGTCTCAATCCCCATCTCAGCATGGCCCGGGGGCAGGGCTGGCACAGCAGGCTGGGATCAGACCTTGGCCGCTGGGCTAATACTGATTAATTCTTAAATCTAGTCACAAGTACTTCATGTTTGCCGTTTAATTTGAAAAGAAAAATATTTCATTATGTTTTATACCTTATGTTTCTGGATATAATGAAAAACTACTGAATTTCATAAAATTTCTATCATTAAGTGAAATATACATACCTGTTATTTATTTTTACTAATTGATTTCTCCTTGCATCACTTAGGTCTTCTAGGTACACAGCCACATCATTTTGAGATAATTAGCATGGTTGTCTTGTTTCCCAAACTTATTTTTATTTATTTTCCCAAATTATTACTCATCTATCCCTTGAAACGTAACATTAAATATGATAATAATAGGCGTTATTATCTCATCATAGAGTATCATAGGGGTGGCTTCAGTATTTTATTCTAAGAATAAATGAGCCTGCACTGTTGGTGGGAATGTAAATTAGTACAGCCATTCTGGATGTTCCTTAAAAAGATAAAAATAGAACTTCTATATGATCTCCCACTCCTTAGCATATATCCAAAGATAATGAAATTAGTGTGTTGAAGGACATCTGTACCCCTATGTTCATTGCAGCACTGTTCACAATACCCAAGAAATGGAAACAATTGATGAGCAGATGAAGAAAATGTGGCACATGGACACCCTGGAGTACTATTTATCCAGGAAGAGAATGGAATTCCCTAATCATGGTGACACAGATGGAACTGTTAAGAGACAACAAAGACCAGAGCCATGTGTTCTCAATCATATGTACATTTTTAAAAGCTTGCCTTATTTTATTAATGTATATAATTTCATTTTATGTACCAGATAGAAAGTAATTTGAATTTCTAAAAGTCCTTGTCAGTTTTAAATAAGTAATCTTTATCTTAAGAAAGTGATAACACAACACTGGTGCTCTTTGTGAATTCCCCTATCCCCAGCTAAGAAGCTCCTGGCTCCTCTGGTTTTGCCTTCTCCTTCTCCACCACCACCAGGACTTCAGAATTCTCTCTTCACTTACCTTGGATGTCCTCTCTGGCTGCTGCTTCCTTGGTGCATGCTGCCGTCCATCATTCCATCGCGACGTGGACTTTTAGCCACCTGTGTCTGGACCCTTTCATTCATCCCCACACTGCTGCTCAAATGAACTTTCTGAAATGCAAAATATATGTCAGGTCCCTAAGCCTTTCAGTGAATTCTCTGTTGCTCTTAGAATAAAACTCAATCTCTCTACTCCTTGTAAGACCAGAATGATGCAAACAACTTTACATCTGTGCCCCAGTCACACTCTCAATTTCTTGTAATCAACTTGTGTTTTTACCAATTATCTCTTTTGCCCTAAACACTTTTTGATTTTTTACTGGCTAAGTTCTATTTTTCCCCCAACAACCCTTCCTAAATGTACAAGGCTCAGAGAAGAACCCTCAAAATCTCTTCCTTTCACACTCTAATTCCTCCAACATAGCCTTTCCTATTCTAGTTATAGCTACCTGTCCAAGACTCTTACCTTCAAAATGCAATGCACATTACCTAAAACTAGGAGCAGGAGCTATTTTTTTTCCCAGTATGTTATTTCCAGTATCTAACAGAGCACCTGGAATTAGTGTTCCACAAATACTTGTTAAATAAATGAACATTCAGTGAAGGGGAACAATACAGTATAGGACACATTTTATAATAGTATTTCATAATGAATCAATCAAGAATTATATATAAGAAGGGCAGGACATCTGTCCACACACACAACACTATAGACTCCAGCTGAGGGCCTAGATCCTAATATCCTGCATGAGTCCAGCTGGAAACCTAGAGATCATAACAATGCCTCCCTCAAGTCCAACTGGAGGCCTAAAGCCCACAACAAAGTCTCATGCAGGTCCGCTTCACAGATCTGTGCTGGAAAGGCCCAAGGGTCAGTGGTGGAAACTAGGAAGTGTATGCCAGCAGGATGAAGGATCTGTGCCAGCCGGTGGAGGGACCTGAAGTGGAGCTAGGAAGCAACACTCAAGGTAAGCACCAGAGCCCCCCAAAAAGTGCCACAGCCATCCTCAGCAACAGTAAGGTCCTGAATTCATCCAGTGCTGAGAAAAATCGAGTTCCCATCAGGAAAACCAATGTGACAAGCTTCTTCATGAGGCTGAGCAATGCACCATCTTCCCTTCCAGAGCCATGCTCAAGAAAAGGACCCAAGCCTCTCCAAAGTTCATCAGGAAAGCCAGCATGACAAGGTCCTTCAGCAGAATACACCAAGAGAACAAGTGGCCTCCAGTAGCCCCAAAAGCTTCTTCAAACAGCATCCCTATCATTGATCACTTTCCTCTGTGGTCCCATAAGAGAGTCACATGGAAAGAAAACACTCTCTCAGGCTTTCACAGAGAGCAAATTGGTCAAACAATGGTCATGACTCATCCACATGGCTGACACTGGCAAAGGATCTACAAACTGCAATACAGAGCTTCAGGGCAAATTCTGAAGGGATTTGACTGATCTCGGCAGATACAAAAGTTACTTTTCTTGTTATATAGGTCTTTCTTTATCTTGGTCTTAACCATCCAGCAGAAAAGTATAGAAACAAGGTATGAAAAGTAAAGCCATATTAATATGCTGAGCTATAAAAGGCTCAAGTCAACAACTTCTGACATTGCCAGTGCTATGCATAATTTACTACTATTATGGACTACTGGACTATATTGGATTATTTTGCTAAATTCACATACCTACAATATTTAAATGGAAATGGAATACCCATCTCTGACAAAACTAAACAATGAAAGGGGACACAAATGAAGGACCATTTTGAATCTGTATATTCAAAATAGTTAGGATAGGTATATAGCTACTTTCTCTTAATTCACTGAGAAGAAAGGTTTGTACTATAGTGCTTGGACAGAATATCATGTCTACATTTTGTACTATGAATAACCACTAAGAAGACAACAATATGCAATGTATTAATTATTGAAACTGTCCTACTAATAGGTTTTGAAACAGTCTCATCGCTATTTGTTTCTCAATAAAATTAATTAAAAAAGAACCAGCATCCCTAATGCATTTTAGTATCTTCTCCTGTTCTGCCTTTATGCTGCTGGTAACAATCCTCAGGTGGGCCTCCCACACTCAGCACCATGCTATTTTAATTCAGCTGGGTGTAAGAAGTTGATCACCAGTTAGAAATCCACTACAATGAATATAGATCTGAATAACTTCAGATACCTTTTTGACACTCATAATCACCGATGTGTTTTCTTGAAATTATTCATGGGTAGGTAGCATTAATACTACACTTTTTAAAATGTTTCATGATCTTTGTTTCTGTGTACTAGATAAAACCTAACTGGCTTTAGCACATAACTGCCTCCTAAAATATAGCTAAATTCAGTTGGCTAATATTTAATAGGTGTTTGGTAATACATCTTTCAACATTGCCAAGTTTTTTTTTTTATTTTATCTTTACTAACCCGGCAATAATTCAAAACTTGTTTCCTTTAATGGGGATGCCGTCATCACTGCCACACACTGCATTATCAATGGCAGGGAAGAGACTGGATTCCAAACACCTTGTAAGAAGCCTTCTGGGCTCACAGACGACGGCTGGTTATGGAGTCTTGAAGGGCAGCAGGAAGAAGACGAGACAGGAGACAGGAGGAGCCTTCCTCAGAGAACTGGGCATGGCTTCTGGGTCATGAGCACCTTGAAGCGCTTCTTGATTCACTGAAGTGATTCAGTGTCACGAGTATTTGTCGCCTGAGGGGAACCAAGCAGGATGGGCTGAGCATATCTGCTCTCCCACTGGGTCAAATTTCTTCAGCGTATGCATCCAGTGTCTCTGCTCATTCAAGTAACACTGGAGAAACATGGCCACACTACTCTATCACTCCTCCACCTCAGCCACTGCTCAGGCTCAACGGTTTGCCAAATTTTAATATTATAAAATTTATCAAGTATTATGACAACTTGATTTCACTTTTATTTTTCTAAATGTTTTCCATGAGAACCCTCATTCAATAATATAACCACAAATCTAGTCAATCAGAAATTCCAATATTTGTTAAGTGAATAAATGTATTGAACTGTAAAGCTTTCCTTGCTTTTTTTTCTGTAAGTTAGAAGTGAGTATGTAACTTGGACATTCACTGTCATGTCAAAGTTGAGTCCTGGGTGTGCACAGCCCAGGGCCCAATGCACACTAAGGTTATCAGGGGCCTCAACTTTGCCTAAGCAGAAAGGGGAGGAGCTTAAACTTCTAGTTTCCTTGACACTTTGATACATTCTTATTTTCCATTGTTCTTTACTTAGCTCTAATATATCTAATATCTGGGAAGTCACACACTTAGTCCAAAATTGTAAATTACATTCTTTATTCTTAAATTACATTAAGAAGTACCAAAAAGTAAAAAAAGAAACAAGTCACTGAGATTGTATATATTTATGCATACATACACATGCACTGACATATACATCTATGCATATACACAAGTTTGTGTAATATATTATATGCATTTTTATACATGTACATTCACATACTGATACACACATGTATAGTCTTTTATTCTGTGACTTGCTAAGAAAAGTCTGTACATCAAGACAGTAGAAATAACCTCATATTTTGTCCTAATATACTCAGACATCCTAAAAAATGTTAAGGTATGTAATTCTTCTGGACTTCACTTTTATATATAGTACCAGACAGACCCCTAACCCAATCACCTTGCTAATGAGTTTCCAATTGTATGATATCATTTATTTACCAAATCCCTACTTTGCTTCACTGAAATTAAATGACCTTTTTTATCACTTGGGTAGCTGCACAGTCACTCACCTATTTCATTGCATTAGGTAATAGTTTAGAATAATAGTAATGTTGGCAGTCTTACAATGACCGATGACCCCTCTCAGCACTAATAGTAATGGAAAGGCCCTTGGACTACCATCAGTGCTGGTTTCTGCTCTCCTTCTCTGGAAATCTACTGAGTAGGTCTGCAGCAGTGGAATGCTAAAAGCTGATGACACAGGCTCCTGAGAGCAACCTGCACATCTCTCCCCGGTGTCTCTCAGTGGCAGTCTGTTGGCAGCTGCAAATTGAGCATGGTAGAAGCACAAAATACTGCAAATAAAAGCCCTGTGGGGAGGGGGAGGTGATGAGAGAATTGCTTGTCACATGTTGCCAAATATTTATCAACATAGCACCTGTTTGAATCCTTCTATGTTGTTACATCAGACAAATTATCTACTTATCCCTCAACTTCTTTCCCTGAGCATAATAATAATGGCAATTTCCTCATAGATGGTTATGAAGATTAAAGGAATTAAAGTATGTAAGGCATTTGAAAGTGTCACAGGCAGTCCAATCAGGAGCTATTCCTATTCCCCATTCCTTTTCTCCTAATAAATTTTTCTACTCAAAAAAAAGGTGTCACATACACTATCATCATAATTTTCTTTTTGGTCATTTAAAATTTTATATTGTATCCTTATTGTTCCTCTCTTTCTGGCATCCTAAGTCTTGTTTTCCTAATTTCATTGGATATTTATTTCACTTATTTTAATTCTTTTTATTATATAATGGTCTTGATGACAAAACAACAGCCAGCATCATACTAAATGGACAAACACTGAAAACTTCTACAGTAAAATAAGGAACAAGACAAGGATGTCCACTGTCATCACTCCTGTTCAATATAGCTCTGGGAACATTAGCCAGAGCAATCAGACAAGAAGAAGAAATAAAAAGAATAAAGATTGGAACAGAAGAAGTTAAATGATTTATTTGCAGATGACATGATACTTTATATAGGAGACCTCAAAAACTCCAAGAAAAGACTTTTAGATTTAATAATCAGATTCAACCTCATAGCTGGTTGGAAAGTCAATGCTAAAAATTAATAGTATCGCTGTACACAAATAAACTCACTGAGAGAAAAATTAGGGATACCACAGTTTTCATAATAGCACCAAAATAAATGAAATACTGAGGAATCATTTTAACAATGGAAACAAAGATCTCTACATTGAACGGTATAGTACTTGGAGAAAGTAGATCAAAGAGGATATCAGAAAATGGAAAGATGTCTCTTTCTTTGGTAGAAAGAACAAACATAATAAAAGTAGCCATACTCCCAAAATTGTTAATTAATACAATCCCAATCAAAGTACAATTAGAATGATAAAATATGTACTTCATAAAATTTTCTTAGAGCCAGTGAATTGTTACAACAGAAATCTTCTCCACCAGGACATTTTCCTATCCATCACCCTCAAGATATTTATCAATTGAGGATCAATCTGGGGCAGAGCGGACCACTGGGTTCATGAGTTCCAAGAGAAAGAGAGGAAGAAAAAGGAAAGAAGGAAGGAAGGATCCAGAAAGGAAGGAAGGAAAGAGGGAAGGAAGGAAAGAAAAAAAGAGAGAAGGAA
>NW_004524874.1:1044739-1062710 GCF_000260255.1 Octodon degus
TAAAGTGCCCTATGATGAATATGATCATTATATATAGCTAGATTATATCAACACACTTAATAAAAATAAAGTACAATTATAGCTCTTGAAACAAATGGTGAATTCATTATGAATTTATTTGACCACATTTTACGTATTCCTATGGAGCTTGTTTATCATCATTTTATTTTACATAGCCTTTCAGTGATAGATTTTTGAGTGATGTATGTATAAGGTTAAATATCAGATTTATAAAATATCTACAAAGAGAATTCATCATGTTTACCCTGTCCATCTCTGTTCAAATGGTACTAACTTGTGAGAACTCTGCTAATCACTTTGCTTTAGATCCTGTCGTGATTCTCTGTAATTAAGACAACTAGACTTCTGTTTCAAGACTCACACAACTTATGTATCCTCAATTAACTGTTTGTTTTGTTAGATAAAAATTCATATTATTTCTTTTTCTTTCTTTTCTCATGAGAGTCACAGTTTTTTTCAATTTCTACTCACAACAATACCCAACCTGCCCCCCACCACCACAGCCTGGTACCAGGACTCAAACTCATAATGTTGCACTTGCCAGGTGCCATTGCTGCTCAGCTATATCCCCAGCACCATACAATAATATTCTTAAACTACCACTTCTTTTCCTAGTAACAATGTGTGCAACATTTTCGTACTCTCTTTGAATGAGGGTAGCATTGTTCATCTTCCTTGTCCATCCAAATCCTGACTGATGGCAACTCTGCTTTGGTTTTACATTGTGGTTCTTAAATGACATTTTCTTTGTTCTGTAATCTTAATGCTTCCATAATTTCCATACAAAGTAAAAGAACATAAAACTTGAAGACAAAATGGCTATTATATTCCCTAAATTAAACTTTTTTTGTTTTCCTTTACAGTTTACAGATCAGGTTTTCAGCATCAATCAAAGGAGAATATTCCTGACCAAGTTCAAAATTATTCCTCTTGTTTACACTCGATTGTAAGATCCCAGTCAAGCCACAATTTAGATGGCTACCTCTTTGAATCATGCCTCTTTTTGTTGTTGTTGTTGCATTTTGGATAATTCTTTTCTATTTTGTTTTGGGTTTTGTTTATTTTTGGCTTTCATAGAATCTCTGATTGCATTTTTCTCTGTTTTTATCATATGAAATATTCTAAACTATCCATTGCAAAGCAGGTTCCATTACATTTTCAGTTGTTTTTGTTCCTTAAAGCCTCCCTCCTCCAGTCTGCACCATTTTCTAAGCCACATAAAAAAAATTGCATATCCCAGGAGTTTCATCTTTTTTTCCTCTTTTGGACCCAGAAATGAACAAAAGACTTTGCTAGTGATATTCCTGTCTCAGCCTCCCAAGTGCTAAGATTACAGGCATGCACCACCACACCCAGTTTCAGGGGCTGGCATGGTGTGACCAGAGTTCTGGGGCCAGCATAGCATGCAGTACTAGAGATAGAACTCAGATCCTTGTGCCTTCTAGGTAGGCATTTAGACTGCTGAGCTATCTCCCCAGACCCTGCCACAGATTTTTAAAATCAGCATTAGTTCACCTGTTTAACCAAATTAAATAAAGTTGAAATTTACTTGATTTTCAGGTATTTTCTCTCTCTCAACTATTAGTCATTTACAAGAAATGTACATTGGTAGATAATAAATTAACATTTTGTGTTTGAAAAATTTATATTCATTGCCTTATTCAATTTTATTTCTAGTACACCTTTCTAGAACTTGAGTTTCTTTTAAATTCAACAATATATTGATTAGACTACTCAGTTGTACACTGCTATTGCTTTTAATAGTTTGTTCTCAAAAGGTCAGTTGTTGGAGTTTTCCATTTTTTAGAAAATTTCTAACTCATATTTTTATTATGAAATTGCACGGTTTATAGATAAAATAATTAATATTAACCTATTTCAAGATTTCAAAATCCCATCTAACAAACATTGTATTATTTATTTAGCTTACTGTGGGTTAGCTATGCCTATTAGAAATATCAAATACACAAATACTCTTGTTTTTCTTTAATTATAAAAGCTTTTTTGAAATTTCTTTCTTTTTTATTTTAAAGAGAAAAAATAAAACAATTCAAAACAAGATAACGGGGGTGTAACAATGGTTAATACATTGTATATTGTTAGCTTTAAAGCTAATTTCAAAAAGTGTGAGATACAGGCATTTAATTGTCTAAACTGCAAATTGTCCCAAATGCATCCATTTACCTATAAAAGTCCCCATTTGTCCTACCTTGTGACTGAGTAGTACTCTATTTCATATAAAAAGACCACATCTTCTTTATCCATTTCTCAGTTGATGGGTATTTGTGTTGTGTCCAGGATCTAGCTATTACAAATTTTGTGGCTATAAACATGGGTGCACATATATGGTGATACAAGGTTTGATTAATTTCTGGGAAGATACAAAGGAGGAGGCCTCCAATCCTAGCTTTTCTTGAGGAATATCTGCACTGATTTCCACAGTAATTACACCTGTTGATGCTCTCACTAACAGTGAACACTGTTCCTTTTTCCTCGCAGCACTGCCAGCATTTGTTGTGGATCGACTTCTTGAAAAGCCACTCCTTCCAGGATGAGATGGAATCCCACTGTTGTTTTGGTTTGGATCTCTTGAATGACCAGTGATGTTGAACATTTTTTTAATATACTTATTTGTTGTTTGTATTTCTTTATCTGAGCAGTGTGTATTCATGTCAGATGCCCATTTTTGGATTGGATCTTTAAATTTGGGAGGTCTGATTGTTTTGAGAGCTTTATATGTTCTTGATAGTAATCCTTTGTCTGAGGAACCACTGGCAAGCATTTTTTCCCACATCGTGGATTGTCTCTTCACTCTGTAGGTGGTTTTCTTGCTATAGAAAAGCTTTTTTTTATGTTTTTCTATTTTAGGGAAGGGTCTACAGGTTGTTCAGGGTCTCACTACTAAATCTGATCTGTCGTGATCTGCCTGTATACAGCCTTCCAAGAGCTGGGATTACAGATGCATGCCACCAAACCCAGTTTCAGTTGGCTCTCAGTGTGTCCCCAGGGCAGGGTTGGCACTGCAGGTCCTGAGGATTGAACTCCCGGCCCCTGTGCCTGTTTGCAGGACCTTTAATCTGCTGAGCTATTTGGCCAGCCCTTTACAAAAGCTTTTAAATAAGATTAGACCCAAGTTGTTCATTCTTTGTGGTAATTTCTGTGTGATTGGAGTTTTATTCACAATCTTTGCCTACATAAATATCTTCAAGAGTTTTACCTAGTCTATCATCCAGAATATTTAATGTTTCTGTTTTAATATTAAAGGTTTGATTCATTTCAAATTTAGTTTAGAGGCATGGTGAAAGATATGAGTTCAGCTTTAATCTTCAAAATATGAAGAGCTGTTTTTTCCAGCACCATTTATTAAGGAAGTTTTTTCTTCCAGTGAATGTCTTTGTCACCTTTGTCAAAAATAAAGTGGCTGAATATGTCTCAAGTTATTTCTGCATCTTCTAATCTCTACAATTGATATTTGGGTCTAGTGTTTTGCCAGTAACATCCTGTTTTTATCACAGCAGCTTTGTAGTATATTTTCAAGTCAGGAATTTTGGTGCCCCTTGCCTTGCCTTTTCTGCCCAGAATTTCCTCTGTGACTCTAGGTCTCTTCACATTCCAAATGAATTTTAGGAATGTTTTATCCAATTCTGTGAGATATACTGTTGGAATTTTTATCAGAATTGCATTAAATCTGTACAACAGCTTTGGAAGGATGGCCATTTCAATGTATTTATTCTTCCTACTCAACAGCAAACGATATCTTTTCACTTTCTCATAACCTCTTCAGTCTCCTTTTCCAGAGTACTGTAATTTTCAATGTAGAGGTATTTTATATCCTTTGTTAGGTTGATTTCTAGGTAATTCATTTTTTTGGATTTTTTTTTGTATTTTAGAAAAGGGTCTACAGAGTGTCCAGGGTCTCACTACTAGATCAAACTCGGAGTGATCTGCCTGTTTACAGGCTCCCAAGAACTGAGATTATAGGTGCATGCCACCACACTTAGTCTCAATTGCCTCCTCAGCATGCCCCAGGGGCAAAGCCAGTACAGCAGGCCCAGGGATTGAACCCCCAACCTCTGCACCCACTTGCAGGTGCTTTAATCTGCTGAGCTATTTGGCTGATGATATTTTGAAAGTTGTTGTTTCTCTAATTTTCCTGTTAGTGAGTTTATTATTGTGTACAGGAAGGCTATTGATTTTTGAGTGTTGCCTGTGTATCTAGATAACACTACTGCATTTGTTTATTAAATCTAGTTTTGAGTTGAATTTTTGGGGGTCTTCTATGTACAGCATCATGTCATCTGCAAACAATGATAATTTAACTTCTTTTCCCATCCTTATTCCTTTTATTTTTTTCTCTTATCTAATTGCTTTAACTAATGTTTCCAGAACTATGTTGAATAAGAGTAGAGACAGTGGACTTTCTTGTCTTCTTCCTGATTTTAGAGTGAAAGCTTTTACTAATGTTTGTTTATTTATTTATGTCCATTTAGTATGATGCTAACTGTCGGTTTGTAATAGATGGCTTTTGTCAGATTGAGATAAAGATAATCTATTCCAATTTCATGTAGGATTCTTATCATGAAAAGGTGCTGGACTTTATCTAAAAATCTTTTCATCTATTGAGACGATAACACAATTTTTATCCTTGGCTCTGTTAATATGGTGTATTACATTTATTGCTTCATGCATGTTGAGCCATCCCTTCATCCCTGAAATGAATACCACTATATAGAGGTCATGGTGTATAATCTTGATGATTTGTTGTGTTCTATTTGCTAGCATCTTAATGAAGAATTTTGCATTCTGTGTTCATTAGGATTATTGGCCTGTAGTTCTCTTTCTTGATTTTGGTATCAGAGTAATGTTTTCTTCCACTAATATATTTGGGAGTGTTTCTTCCCTTGCAATTTATTGCAGAACTTGAGAAGAAGTGATGTTAGATCTTCTCTAAATTTCTTATAGAATTCAATAGTGAATGCATCAGGGGCTGGGGAATTTTTATTGCATTTGCAATTTCATTGATATTGGTTTATTCAAATTTTTTATATATTCTTGATTCAGCTTTGGTAATTCATATATATTTAGGAATTTGTCCATTTCTTCTCTATTTTCCATGTTATGAGTATATACATTTTCAAGGTAGGTATAGATGATCTTCTGGATTTCTGCAGGATCCATTGTGATTTCACCCTTTTTTTCCCTAATTTCATGGATTTGAGTCTTTTCTTTTCTTTCTTTTTTTTTATAAGGTTGAATAAATTTTTGTTTATTTTATTTAATCTTTCAAAGAATTAACTCTTCAATTCATTGATTCTTTATATTGCTTTCTTAATGTTAAATGTATTATTTTTTGCTCTTATCTTTTTTATTATTTTTAATGTATTTCATTGTTACAGGGTCTCATTACACAGCTCAGACTTGTGGTGATCCTCATGCTTTCAACCTCTCTAGTGCTGGGATTTCAGGCATGCACCAGCATGCCCAGACTCTGTGGCCAGCACAGCTTGCCCTGGGGCAGAGCTGGAGCGGCATGTGGCGCTGGGATCAAGCCGAGCTTGCCTAAGCTTGCCTAAGCAGGTGCTTTAGACTGCTGAGCTATCTCACCTGAACTTTTGCTCTTATCTTTATAATTTCCTCCATTCTACAAACTTATGGCTTAGCCTGCTCTTTTTCTACAAGGTTAAGGTTCACCATTAAGTTTGCACTTGCTGTCTTCCTTATATGGGTATTCACTGCTATAAACTTCCCTCTTAGGACTGCTTTTGTTGTGTTCCATAAATTCCAATATGTTGTTGCATCTTTTTTTGTAGCATCTTTTTTATTCAATTATAGAAACTGACTAATTTTTCCTTAACTTCATCTGTGACCCATTGGGCTTCAGGAGGGTGCTATTTAATTTCCATGTGTTTATTAAGTTCTTGCAATTTATTTTATCATTGATTTCCAATTTCAATGCATTATGATCTAATAATATGCATGGGATAATTTCAATTCCTTTGCATTAACTTAAGCATTTTCTATGAAGTAGTATGTGGTCTGTTTGGAAGAATGTCCTATGTACAGCTGAGAACTACATGTATTCTGATGTGGTAGGATAGAACACTATGTAGATATCTACTAAGTCCATTTGTGCAAAAGTTAGTTTAGTTCTAATATTTCATTGTTGAGCTTTTGTCCAGTTGATCTTTTTGTGACAGTGGAGTATTGAAATCTCCCAATAAATTTGTATTAGTCTTCATTTGATTCTTCATGCCTGTTAGTGTATGTTTTATAGAGTTAGGTACACTGGTGTTTGTTGCATATATATTTATGTTTCATATTTCTTCCTCTTTGACTGTTCACATTACAAGGATGTAGTGACCTATTTTATCTTAATCAGCATTTTTATTTAAATCATTTATTTTTTTATTTGATACAGGGTCTCGCTACACAGCTTGGACTGCTACACAGCTCAGACTTGTAGTGATCCTTCTGTCTCAGTCTCCTCAGTGCTGGGATTACAGGTGCGCACCGTAATCCCAGTTTCAGTGGCTGGCATGGCACAACCAGGGTTCCAGGACCAGCTCTGCATGTGGTACTAGTCTCCTGACTAGTACTTTACTTGACAGGAATATTTTATTTGACTCCTACTTTGAAAATGTTCCATTGTCCTCAGACATCTGCTATTGCTTCTAAGAATTCTGCCAGTCTTCTTGTTGCTCTTTGGAAGATAGTTTTGGTATGATGATCATTTGTATTTAATGTTTTAAAAAGAAAAATGACATTTTTATTTTTATTAAAAATTATTTTCCTATTGCCTCCATTGTAAGATAATATTCACTCTTATTTTCTTCTAACAGTGCTATTGCTCTAGTTATAATATTTAATGTTTAATTGATCTAGATTTATATCTGTAATATAATAAATATGTTTATCATTTTTTCTTTGAGTTCTTTTTGTCTTAGACTTACTTTAATAAAAGTTTTTCTATAAATCATTTACTTGAGATTTTCAACCTGATTCATATGATGTATTTAATTATTTTCCTAACAATTTTATATATCTCATCTACTACATTTTCGTATGTTTTCTTTCTTTTTAATCACAGTTGGGAGAGAACTTGTCTGCTTTTTATGTTTTATTTTATATTTTATCTAGATTTTCCAATTTCTTATTCTTAGACCTCATTTACATTTTCTTCTTTAAAATCTTGTTTCTCAAATTTTCTTTAAATTTTTAAAGATTTTCTTTAAAAGATATTCTTTAAAATCTTTTAAATCAGCTGGGGAGTTAGCTCAATGGCATAAGTAACTGCGTGGCAAAAACAAGGTTCTGAGTTCAATCCCCAGGACCAAAAAAAAAACCCAAAAACTTTTCAATCTTTTTGAAATTATGACTTAATCTTTAAAATTAAATCATTAATCTTTAAGTCTTAGTTTTTTCCTGGTTTTCTTTTTTAGTTTTTCTTGATTCATTTGAGAGAAATATTTGTCATATTTTTGATTAATATTTATTTATTTATTTATTGTGGCACTGGGGATAGAACTCAGCACCTTACACTTGCCAGGCAGGTGCTTATCCCCTGAGCTATATCCCCAGCTTTTCATAATTATTTAGAGCTACAGATTTACCTCTGAATAAAGCTTTAGCTGCACCTAATAATTTTTTTAATTATTGAGTTTTGATTTTTTTTACTCTGTCATAGTTTTCAGCTTTTGTAGAGATGAATATTTGAACAAATTTTCTACTCCTCAAAGTTCCCACTGAACTAAGCACGGATCCTAAAATTTTAGCATCACCAGGTGGCAGAAGCTCAAGGGAACCATTGACTTGAAGCCTTGAGACATTGTTATAATATTCCATATACAAATCAAAGTAAATGAGAATTGAGCATAACATATAACTAGTCTGAGGAGCTGTATCAATTTCAAAGGTAAAGAAAGAATCTTATAAGAGCAAGGCAGTAAATTGTTCCATGTTGCCAGTGCCTTCTTTCACCTTTTGGGAGTGAGTGATTCAGTACAGCAATGGAGGCCAACGCACTGACTTGAGGATGCGCGCTTTCATGAACCTTTAGTTTAATGGAGCTCTTTGGAAAGATGTTGAAAAACCCAAAGCTATATTTCATTTTACATACATGTTAATGTTAAAAGTTTTCTTTTTTCTTTTCTTTTTTTTTTTCTGTATTTAGTACAAGGTCTACAGGGTCAACAGCGTCTCACAAAGTAGGTCGGATTCGCAGTGATTCTCCTGTTTTCAGCCTCCCATGCGCTGGGTTTACAGGCCTGCGCCACCACGCCCAGTGTCAATGACCGTCTCAGCGCACCCCAAGAGAGGCCCGCATGGCCCGCTGCGCGCTGCCTAAACAGGGAAAGGAAAAGTTCTATGTATTAGGTTCAGGGTGGCTCCTGAGTGAGGATGGTGAGAATTCAGGTTTTTTTTCCTTTTTTAAATTTTTTCTTTGATTTTTTTTTTTTTTGGTACAGGATCTCGCTACTCAGCTCCGACTCATAGTGACTCCTGTTTTCAACCTCCCCAGCGCTGGGATTACAGGCATGCGCCACCACACGTGATTTCGGTGGCCTGCATGGCACGCCCAGGGTTCCAGGGCTGGCACGGTATGGGGTACTGGGGATCAAACCTGGGTCCTTGCACTTGCCAGAGAGGTACTTAGACCACCGAGCTATGTCCCCAGAACCAAGATCCACCCCCCCCACCAAATCTGAGGGAAGACTGGGATGGGAGATCTCAATTACACAGGGACACAAGTGAGAATATTTCAGTCCTGTGGAGGTAAATTGACTCATGTTATGAGAGACTCAGAAAAGTTAAGAGAACTGACACAAATTAAATAGTAATAGCAAGTACTGTGTATTGTATATTTTAATGTATTCTAGCTATTATCTCTTAAGTACTGCCATAATCAATGAATTCCAGCAATTCTAATGTGAACTACCTATTCTGAATTTATCCTTTACACATTTTTTCATAAACTTCTTTAATAAATATTCAAACAGTACTAAGTATGTCAGTGTTCTAAACACTTTATAAGTAATTCATGCAATCCTCATTATGGTCTTGCAATTTTTTTTTCTCTTGAAAATCAAGGAAACAAGCAAAACAAGATTAAGTAACTTGCTCAAAGTCATAAATTAGTGAAGAGTGGAGTTGAAACTCTAAGCAGCCTGGCTACAAAATCCATGCTTCTAACCAATGAACTTTGTTTCATATTAATTTTTCAAATATTAGCCCTCACATTCAAGCAAGCTTTTGTTTTATACTTGTTATGGTTTGTGTGTATTTTTCCCCCAAAGTCTCATGCAGTCATTGAGGCACAGTTCTCCAGTTTGTGATTAATTCATGATCCAAGGCTGGGATTATGGGTCTGAGTAATGCTGGGATTTTGGGGCAGATAGCCTAAATGTAACATATGATAGACAGAGAGACAGATTTGCTCTCTGTTGCCATTGTTGCTGCTGCTCCTCCCTTGCTCTCTGCTCTTTGCCACCACCACAAAGGGTTGCTCTGTGCCACATGCCAGTCTGCCTTGAGGGCAGCTGAATATGGACTGAAACCTCCATTAACTGTGAGCTAACTAAACCTTACCTTCCTTCATTTTGGGTGTCAGGTATTTTTCCCAGCAACAAAAGAGGAGTAACTGAGACACTCTCCCAGTGTCAAAATCTGTATCAGTCAGGGTTTTACCAGAAGTCAGATATAACTCAAGATGTACCAATGTATAAGAAATTCCAAGATTGGTTCAGGATGGTCAGCCGCAGAGTCAGATGAGGAAGCTTGCAGAGGGAGTCTGCACACTGGAGACTAAAGGATTCAGTCCAAGGTCTGGAGCTCACTGCAGTGCTCTAGGCAAGTCCATGTCAGTGTATCAGGATGCTGATGGATCTGCGACAGAAGGTTGATGTGTCTACACCAGAAGCCTGAAGGATCCAAAGCAGAGGTTAAGAGCCAGAAGATGACATCCAAGCTGATGGCAAAGACTGGAGTTTCTCCAAGGAAGAATGGAACCCTCTGTCCTTCCTCATTGTCCTTTAAGTGATGAGTCACTCTAGAGTGTGGCCTCCACACCTTAGGGTGTGGAATTACTGAGCCAATTTAGTGAAGCTCTTAGCTTCTCAAGTTGACACAATCAATCCACCACTACAATATTCGGTGCAAGTACTAGTTATTCTTTGAGAATTTAAAATAATAGAATGAGTACTCATTTGAAGAAAAGTGTCAGGATGAAACTCACTAGCATAAACAAAACAAGCAAGATGACACGAGGAATTCACAAGGAGCACCGGAGCAGTGGCTTATGGTGGCAGTGCAGAAAGAGTCTAACCTGCCTAGAATGATGTCAGATGATCTTGGATATTTTGAGCTATTTACTGCAAAAATAAGGGCATCTTTATTAAATCAATATTTGAATAAAATATTTTTAAAAGAAAGATAGTGTCTCCTGAAAATTTAAAACTTAAAAGAAAAAGTGAGACCAGTTAAATTTAACAATGTTTTCTTGGGGCCAGGGAGATGGCTCAGTAGAATAAGCACTTGCCTGGCAAGCAAAAGGGCCTGAGTTCAATCCCCGGTTCCGACAAAAAAAAAAAAAAAAAAAAAATGTTTTCTTAAGCAAGGAAAATGTTCTAGAGCTAGGCAGCACTACAGACCAAAAATAATTCAACATTCTATGACCATTACATGGATAGGTTATATTTGTAGGTGAAGAAAAAGAAATGAAGTGCAAAACACACTTGCTTAGATATAGTCAGCATCTGTCTTATATGCTCCTGGTCTGGTCCGTTGACAGCCTGTGATTATTTCAAGATCAGTTGCTGTGATTGGCTGAAACTCAGCGCTTTGGTTATATGGGTATAATACTAAGCTGTGGTTGGTTTACACATCAAGCCAGGGTAGCATTCACTATATACAGAGGTTACATTGGTTACATACCAAACTGTATTATCCAAGTGTGGAACAATCTGAGGCAAAATTTATTTCAATTTAACAAAGGATAAATATGAATTAAGATTTATTTACTTGACTATCATTGAAAAATAAAGAAAATGAAAGATGCTGCCGCATAGCCAGGAATCCCTAATACTTTTCTGAAGAATCTACTTCAAGATAAAACAATCAAAAAAGCTTGAAAATGAATCAACAAATTCGCAGTTGTAAAAGTATGAAAAAAAATTGGGAAGAAGTTCTGAATCCACTTAAATATAGCAGTAACTATGAACACAAAACAAAGAAATCATTAAAATATTTGAGATTAAACTCCATAATCAAATAATAATAATTTTGGATATAATATTATGGAATCAAATAAATGTGGAAGAAAAATGCCAATAAGAAGGTTTAAGGAGGATTTAAAAAGATTAAATGGTGAAGAAAGAAGTGACACAGGATGGAAATTCTTTATTATACAGAGCTGGCAGTCAAAACATAAATTTTGATATTTTTTATAATTTTTATTCATTTTAGTGAGAAAAAAGATAAAATAGCAATGAAACAGTTTCAGAACAGGTTAGTAGGACATTTACAATAATTAATACATTGCATATTGTCATCTTCGTAGTATTCAGAGGACAGAATGCAGAATGGTATCTTGTCTAAACTATTATTCTCAGTGAACTAAGAGAAAGTAGTTGTATATCTATCTTAACTCATATATATTATGATATATATATATATATATATATCCCTTTTTTTTTTTTTTACAACAGACCTGTCCTTTTTTTATATACTTTTGTGAAGTTAGTAACGCATGACACTAGGTTGCTTAGCAACTGGTAGCAAACCTTAACCAGACAGAATGTTCATCTCAGGAATGAGGTAGCTTGTTTGCTTTAGGTTGCACTTCTGAAGTATATATATTAAAAGTACATTTTATTCAGACCCATGAAAGTTACTGTGACATGAGGAACATAAAGAGATGTTTCCATAAAGAGAAGTTCTCAAAATATGAAGGATTTTTCATTAAATCAAATAAATATATACCATATTTTTTAAAGTTTAAAAGATGATTTCAAGTGGGGCTGGGGAAAAAGCTTAGTAGAATAAGTACCTGCTTGGCAAGTGCGGGTCCTGAGTTCAATCCCCAGTACCACAGAAAAGAAAAAAAGATGATTTCAAGAGTCCTTTTAAAATGTGCATAGTCAGTTAAATTTTTGAGAAGGCTATATCAAAAACTCTAGAGACTTATTTAAAGTGGGAAATGAATATTATAGATACTTTATGAGCTATAAGAAGTGTTTGTAACATCATGTTTCATTGTTTGTTGGAGAGAGGACTTAAAGGAGATGATTTTCTAGAGTTAGGACGAATTAGTGGCTAGAATTGGACATCAGGGTGGAGCTAGTGTTTGAGCCTAGGATTTGAAACTAGAAGTCAGAGGTAAGACTCAGGTTAAATGGGAGAGGTATCAAAATGTTCTGAAAATGTTTGATTTAGAGGGTTGATTTATTCATTTCAAATTAATTTATATTAATTAATTAATTAACATGTGATATTAGGGACTGAACCCAGGGCTTTCACATTGAGTTACATCTCCCTCACACTGAATTACTCCCTTCCCTCTTTTTAAAAATTTGGAGAGAGTGTGTCACTAAGTTGTCTATATGGAACTAGAACTTGTGATCTTCCTACTTCAGCCTTCCAGCATGCTGGGATTACAGCTATGCAGCATATTTTGGCAACTACATATTTTCTGTCTAGTTTTTAAAATATATTTTCAGTACCTGTTGCATTCTGGGTGGATATTTCTTTCAATGCCTTGTTCTTTCATGCCCTGGTTGAAAATTTCTAATAATAAATCTTCTGTAATTCTTATCTTTGTCCTTGAATGTGCAATTCTTTTTGTGCAATTTTTCTGACTAGCTTTGATATTTTCTCTTTATATTTGGTTTTAGCAGCTTGGGTATTATGCCCGATATATTTAGATGTGATATGAGTATTTTTTCCCTATTTCATTCTCTGTCTTCTGAAGTTATAATTACATATATGTGAGAACATTTGATGCTGTTCTGCAGCTTTTTATTCTATTTTTAGACTTCTTTAACTTTGTAACTTGTATCTTATCTTCAAGTACATTGATTGCATTTTTATAACTTAGTTGAATCCTCTGACAAGCTTGTTAAAGGAATTCTCCATTTCTGTTATCACATTTTTTATTGTGTGGCATCCATTTCTCTCTCTCTCTCTCTCTCTCTCTCTCTCTCTCTCTCTCTCTCTCTCTGTTAAAATTCCCTACCTGTCCACATACATTGTTTATCTTTTACACTTGAGTCTATAACATAACATTTTAAATTCCCTGTCTGATAATTCCAACATCTTGGTTATTTTTGAGTTCTGATTTGGTTGTTTAATCTTAATTTTTTAAATTGAGGAATCTAATAAAGAAAGAGGGGAGACACAAACAATATACAACAGAACACTGAAAATGTCCTTTTAGTCCCTGTGGGGGCATGATATCCCCAAAAGAGCAGCAGCAGTCTCTGGCAGACACTTTGCAAGGGCATAAATCTCTCAGCCAGGACTTGCACTAAGAAGGGATGGGGAGGAGACAGACTGTTTATCGGAACAGTATAAAGACAAGAAGAGCTATTAGAAAGCCTGACAGAGAAAGAGATATTGGAAAGGACCTTAGCAAAAAGTCCCAGGTTTGTGGCTTATAAAAACTCAAGTACATGTCAAGAACTTCTATAAAATGTTATCTAAAAGGTAAAATACCTAGTGTTAATTCCAAGAGTTCTGGTCTTCTCTCCATAGGCCACATCAACCTCCCAGTGAGCCCAGAGATGCTTTTTTTTCTTTTTATTAATTTTATTAAGAAACAAATAAAAATGAGACAGTCTCACTACAGGTTAATAGGACAGTTACAATAATTAATACATTATATTATCTTCATAGTAATTATTCATAGTACAAGATGCAGACATGAAATCCTGTCCAAACACTATTGGTACAAATTTTTCTTCTCATTGAATTGAGAGAAAGCAGCTGTATATCTATCCTATTTTGTATATACATATACAAAATGGTCTTTCATTTATATAATCCTTTTCTGTTTAGTTTTGTCAGAGATAGGTATTCCATTTCCATTTAAATATTGTAGATGAGTGAATTCAGCAAAATAATCCAATATAGTCCAGTAGTCCATAATAGTAGTGGGTTATCTGTAGGACTGGCAATGTCAGAGTTGTTGACTTGAGCCTTTTACAGCTCAGCATACTAATATGGCTTTACTTTTTATACCTCGTTTTTATACTTTTCTGCTGAATGTTTAAGACCAAGATAAAGAAAGACCTATATAACAAGAAAAGTAACTTTTGTATCTGTCATGATCAGTCAAATCTTCTCAGGATTTAGCCTGAAACCCTGTACAGCAGTTTGTAGATCTTTTATCCGTGTCAGCTATGTGGATGAGTCATGGCCATTGCTTGACCAATTTGCTGTCTATGAAAGCCTGAGAGAATGTTTTCTCTCCATGTGACTCTCTTTAGGCACACTCTACATCATCGATCACTTTTCTCCGTGGCCCCATAATCTCCTTGAATAGAAAGTTTGGGACACCATTGAGTTACAGGGTGTTACAGTACAGGCTCTTTTAAGTCCTGAGTCCTCACTGACCTTGAATGGCGAGGGCCAAAATGTTGGCTATCCTTGCAGCCCTTCTTTTTACTAATTTTTGGTTTGCAAACTTAGGTTGTTAACCCTCCAGAAGAGAAGCTTAATGATGTTATTACCCTATAACATAAGCAGATGAGCTTAACTTCAATATCTGTCTGAATATCAAACATCTTAGACATGATATGGAACAGGTAGTTTCCATCAAGTATTGATATGTTAAACTTTAAGGCTACACTTTAAAAAAAAGAAAAAGAAATGTATTGCTTCTTCTAGGGGAGAATAGGAAGTTAAAGGATATCGAGGACTTTCTCAGGTGATCTGTACCCTGTAAAGCAACTTTTCAGCACAGCACAGGTATAGCAGAATGTATCTCTTTGCCGTCCATGTTTCAATATGCTGTATCTTTAACTCAAGGGCTCTCAGTTCTCATTTAGTGTTCTAAGTCTTGAATGCTAATAAGTAGTACCCAATAGATAAAGGTCATCAATAAAACCCATGATTTTCTTGAGCCTGCTGGTGATGACCCCAGTGTACTTAGATGAGTCTTGGTGAATGCCCTACTGCACAACACACTCTTGTCCATCACAGTGGCTGCCAAAGGACAATTGCAGCAGCACCCTGCCCTTACAGGCTGTCTGTATATATCATCTTGTATCTTAACCCGTGTGTGTGTGTGTGTGTGTGTGTGTGTGTGTGTGTGTGTGTAATACAATGCAGTAGAATGTAAGATAAATAATATTCACACCTAGAAAGAGATATAATAATATTTTTACCTCTTATTCTTCTAGAAGATTAGTATGAGCAGTTGAGTAAATCAAGAAGTGGCCTGGGTTTTGGTTTTGGTTCCTGTGGCTTTCCTCAGTGTTTCTCCATCCCAAAATTCTTCCAATATCACCTATAGTTCAGGTTGTGGGTTAGTGTTCCTATGATTTTTTTCTTCTTTCTGCTCCACCACCTGATTTTGACATTTCCTGGGCACCTATGCCTCAGTGAACTCTCCGCCTGCTCTTGCCCTTTTCCCAGAGGGAACCAGAAGCTGATTGTTACTTGCTTCTTGCCTGTCTGGTCTCTCGTGTCAGGGTGTCATCTTTTGTCTGGCTTGTCTTGTCTTAAGGAATCCTTGGACCTCTGGGACATTTTAGATGAGATGTGGCTTTCACAATTATATTTTCTTCCTGATGGAAGTCAAATTCATCCTATCATCAAGATGTTGCATGAAGGGTTATTCTTCTTCAACAAGGTCAAGGACTTTTATTTTTGTTTATTAGCTATACCCTTTCCCCAGCCCTAATACCTCCACTTGTGTACCAGATAAAACAGAGTGTGCTTTTCTTCCTGGAGAGGACTTCTGCCTTGTAGGTATGTAGGATGCAGAGTTTGTGTCCATGCCACAATGACACAACTTTCTTCCAGGATTGCCCTCTCCACGAAGGATCTCGGATCTCCTGCTCAATATTTTTCACAAGTAACTGCTACAGGTATACAAGACTCAGTGGTTGGTGTTAAACCTCTTATATCTTTGGTCCTCATACATGGTATTCTTATATTACCTCATAATTGGATGCTAGTAATTTGTTTTTAATATATGTGCTGCCGAGGCAAGCACTGGATGCTAGCAATTTGTTATGCCTCATATCTTTGGGTTTTTCCTTAGATTTCAGGCTAATCAATTGACCTGAAACCTGTTTTCTGGTTAATTCAAAGAATGATTTTGAGAAATCGTTTGACTTTTTCTTGTTAAAGGGGAAGGAAGACTTCAGTGTTCTATACACTCTGAGCAGAAGCAGAGCATTTTCTTTCACTCTTCCAGATGTTTTTTTAATGCATTAATATTTGCTTGGCGTTTCCTTGACCTCATTTTTCTTGGTATTTCTTTCATTTGGTCCGTTTTTTAATGGACACACATTTTTGTGCAATTGTTCTTATCTTTTAAATTATTACAGAATGAAAACATTTTAAATATTTATCAGGGGCTGGGGAAGTGGGTCAGTGGAATAAGTGCTTCCCTGGCAAGTGCAAGGGCCTGAGTTCAATCCCTGGTTCTGCAAAAAAAAAAAAAAAAAAAAATGATTTAAGTATTCATCAGATCAACTCTGTTTGCTGCAGTGACTCCAATAGATTACCATTTTTTTTACATTGTGATAAAATATACATAAAACTTACCATCTTAACCATTTTTAAATGCATAGGCTAGCACTAGTAAATATATTTATTATATTGTGTAACCATTGCCATGTTATAGTTACAAAACCTTGTAAAAAGGGAAGCTCTATGCATTAAATAGCAGCTGACTGTTTCCCTTCTTCCAGCCCAGAACTATCATTCTACTTTTGTAGGTATAATTTTGAGTGACATCAAACAATTTGTCCTTTTGTATCTGGCTTATTTCATTTAGCATGCCTTAAGGTTCATCCTCATTGTAGCATGTGTTAGAAATTCTTTCCTTTTTAAGGTTGGGTAACATTCCATTACAGATAGATACCTCATTTTGTTTCTCAGTTAATTCATTGATAGACATCCTGTTGCTTTCACATTTGAATTATTGTGAAGAATACTGCTACAAACATGAATCTACAAATATCTCTTCATGATCTTACTTTTAGTTGTTCCAAGTATAAATCCAGAGAGAAAATTACTGAATTTTTTTTTAGTAGTTGATAAGCTTTCATACTATTTTCTATGTCATTGGAGTTATTTTTTTTCTTTTAAGTTTTTATTATTTAAATACACCATACTAGAGCAAATGTCTCTGAAAATATCACAAATAAAAGATTTTTTTCTTCATTCAGCAAATTAGAAGTAGGGGGGAATTTCTACACAGTAGCTGCTATGAGCCTGATTTTTTTCTCTCTCTGGTTTTTTTTTTAATCTTTGCCAAGGGAGTAACAACATTAGGACAAAAACACTTACATGCATGCATACATTGTATTTTACAGAGATAAAATAAGTGTCTGTGATAGAATATCACAAAAGCCACATCTCTTTCCTTTATCTCACGTTCAGTTTTGATTGAAACACATTTCCTTACAACACTTAAATATACAAGAGCAAATAGAATGTTGTTAAGGTAAAACACAGGGTACAAACTCTGGCCGGTGCCCTGCTAATTGTTAATGAGGGTAGAAAGCAGATTTGAATGCTTCTTTTAATTAGCTTCATTAGTCATTTCCCTCCCCTAAACTCCCTCCCCCCCAAGATGTCCTCCGGTGGATCTTTTTTCATTTTCTCTACAGTCTCCCATTAGCCCAGGTTCATGGAGTCCTTAATGTTCATATTCAGTCATTTTAATACACCAATAAATGCGGGAAGGGCAGTCAAGACTAAAGAAGGTGCAATGGCATGG
>NW_004524874.1:1062810-1066311 GCF_000260255.1 Octodon degus
CTCTACAGAGTTTGGACTTATCCAGCTGCATCTGGCTTAGGTCTGGCTGCTGTGCTCAGCTCCTTCCCGCTGCGGACCTGGGCTAGGACTGGGTCCGGGTATTCCTGGAACTCAGCAGAAATTCCTACTGGGCGGGAGGGGTGGGTGAGGTATGGCAGAGTGGTGGGTGGCAGCCCGAGGGGGTGGGAGAGGGTCCGGCCCACACTGTGCCTGGGCTGGGACTGGTCCCGCCGGCGCAGGTTAGCAGGAAGCTCTCCACACACTCACCAGAATTGGGCTAGGACTGGGTCTGGGGGTTCACGGAAGTCAGCAGAAATTCCTACTGGACAGGAGGGGTAGGGGAGGTACAGCGGAGTAGTGGGGGGCGGCCCGAGGGGGTCGGAGAGGGTCAGGCCCAAGCTGCACCTGGGCTGGGACTGGTCCCGCCAGCACAGGTTAGCAGGAAGCTCTCCACACACTCACCTGGACCTGGGCTAGGACTCAATAGCATTTCTATACACAAACAATGAATGAACTGAGAAAGAAATTATAGAAATGATGCCTTTCACAATAAGACCAAAAAACGAAATACTTCGGAATCAATCTCAAAATGAAGCTTTAATAAAGGTCCAAACATGTTCACTAAAGTAGTCTTTTCAATAAATGGTGCTAGAAATACTGGTTTTTCCACAGGCTGAAGGCTAAAATTAGACTCATGTTTGTCACCATGCACTAAACTACAGTCAAAACTGATCAAAATTTAAATATTAAAACAGAAACACTAAATCTTCTCAAGGAAAATGTAAGTAGAAATCTTAAGACATAGGGGTAAGTAGAGAGTTCATAAACAAAAACCAAACTGCATGAGAAATACTGCAAAAAAATTACCAACCGGGATCTCATCTTTTTGAAGTTTCTTCTCAAAAATGAAACTCCAACAGAGTGCAAAGGAAACCCACTAAATGGGAAAAAATTATAGCCAACTGTCCATTCAACAAGAGCCTTCTACCTAGAACATATAAAGAATTTTTAAAAATCAGATCCCCCAAATTCAAAGACCCAATCAAAAACTGGCCATAGGAGATGAATACACACTTTTCCTTAGGAACATGCATTTTGCCAAGAAGCACAATAAGAAGGGCTTCCAGAAGATGCAAGCAAACAATGCCAAGGTCATGAATGCATGCACCAAGGCTATCAAGGCCTTTGTCAAGCCCAAGGAGGTCAAGCTTAAAATCACCCCAAAGGTAGTAAACTACAAGCTCACTCGACTTGCTTACATTGCCCACCCCAAGTTGGGGAAGCATATCTGTGACTGCATTGCCAACTGTTGCAGGTCTTGCCAGCCAAAGGCCCAGGCTCCAGCCAAGGCTCAGTCTCCAGCTTCTGATCCAGCAAAGGCCCAGGCTCCAGTTTCTGCTCCAGCCAGGAGCCAGTCTTCAGCTTCTGCTCCAGTCTAGGGTCCCAAAAGTGCCCAAGCCCCTATAAAGGCTCCACAGTAAAAGCCTCTTATCTGCTGATGTAAAACCAGAACTGGTGTGACCCCTGGGGTGCCATCTGTAAGGCGGTAGTGTCCTCGTGTGCTCTTTGTACAAATAAACCTGAGGCAGGATTTTTAAAAAAGGGAAGAAAATGTAAATCAAAACTATAATGAAATATCACCTGGCTGTAATAAGAAGGGGGTATTATCAAAAAGACAAAAGATAACAATTGCTGGTGAGATTGTAGAGGAAAAAAGAACTCTTTCACAGTTTTGGTGAAAGTGTCAATTAATTGCATCTTTCTGTAAAATAATATAGAATTTCTCAAACATTAAAAGTAGAATTATCATACAATTTAGCAAATCCAAGTCTTGGTATACATCCAAAGGAAATTAATGACCATGTACAGAAGGCATCTATATCTCCATGTTTATTACAGCACTGTTAAAAATAGCCAAAAAATGGAGACGAACCTATGTGTCCACAACTTGACGAATGAATAAAGAAAATATGCCTATACATAATGCATTACTAATCAGTCATAAAAAGGATGAAAGCCTGTCCTATGTAACATGAATAAAACTAGAGGGCATGGTAGGTAAAATAAACCAGGCACAGAAGTATAGGCTGCATGATCTCCCTCATATGTGGAACCTAAAAAACTCCTCATGGAAGCTGAGACTAGAGTGGCAGTTACTAGAGGTGAAGGATAATAAGGGATGGAGTGTGGGTCAGTGTGTCCTAAGTTACAGACACATAAAAGCAAGGAGATCTGGGGTTCTGCAACACAGTATTATGACTAAATTATAAATGACAATGATGTATTGTGCATTTTAAAAGGCTAGAAGGATGATTTTGAAAGTTTCACTACAAAGAATGATACTACACTGTAGGAGACATAGCTCAGTGGCAGAGTGCCTGCCTGGCATGTGGGAGTGCAATTCTTGGTATTAAAATAAATAAATAATTAATTGCCTGGCAAATGCAAGATCCTGAGCTTGATCCCCAGTACAAAAAATAAATAAATAAAATAAAAAATAAAAAGTAGAACAAATGATACCACAACCTGCACAGCCAGTGGAGTCCTGATAGGGGATGACAGGAGACTACCAGCCAATAAGACACATTAAAAAAAGCTGGGCCTGGTTGGGACCTGACCTCTTTGCTGGACAGAGGCAGTGACAACCCAGCATGTCTTTCTTATACACAGTAAAAACGGGGAAGTACACAATGGGGACTTTGCAAAAATGCAAGGTCTCAGTGTTTCATTGAGAACACTGTAAGCAAAACTTTCTCAGAGCTCTCTGGCTGTAGTTAACAGGGAGGAACACCAAGGTTGGACTCTTGCAGGACAGGCTTTGCTCTAGTCCCATAGCTTGTCCTCCTGCTCACTCTGGCACTTTGTGATTTGGGGGCTGGCCCTGTTCTAGCCTCGAAGGTGTGGTTGATCTCCAGCTCTGCCACTCCCCACAGAATGATAAATGTTTAAGGAAGTAAATATGTTTAGCTTGACGTAAACATTCTGTAATGTGTACATGTATTGGACCCATTAATATGTACATTTTATATTTGCCCTAGTCAATTAAAGCAAAAATAAAGTCTAACGACGATAGTATTTTTCAATAACAAAAGTATGAAAGTATTTATAAAATGTAATTTCACTAAATATGGTTTTGGTTTTACAAACGGAGCAATCACAGAAGCCTGAACTTTTAAGTAGTGACTCAAGTGACCTCTATGGAAATGGCAAAAATTAGAACACATGACAGAATGCCCAACAACAACAACAAAAAAAAAAACTTCTGGGCATACAAGTGCTTTGATGCTAAATTTTAATATGGAAATACAATATTATACAAACTTTCATTTCTTCTTTACTTGTTGGTTCACTATTCTTTTTGTGATTTTTGTTCTATGAGATGATTCAGTCTTTGTTTCAAGAAACACTGGTGGGGCTGGAGAGATGGCTCAGTGGTCTAAAGCACCTACTTAGAACAAGCTTAGCAAAAGCATCAGGGACCGCGGTTCAATCCCCCAGCAC
>NW_004524874.1:1066411-1070509 GCF_000260255.1 Octodon degus
AAATAGGATCACAAGTCCACTTCTTGTACAGCAATTAACCACTAAGAAGAATATATGCAGTGTATTATTTGTTGAAACTGTACTTCCAATTTGATTTGAAACTGTCTCATTGCTATGTTTATCAATAAAAGTTTGAAAAAAAAGGAAGACATACAAGAACTTGGAAATCACACATAAGAAATTTCTAAAATGATAGCAACTGAAGTAAAGATACAGGTCTACCAGGCTATAGAAGAAATAAGGTAAGAAATAATCTCTCAGGTAAAAAAAAAAATGATAACAGTTGTGAAAGAATTGCTCTGTACAACTAAAGAAGACACAGATTTAAAAAATAGAAAACAGAAAAGTGGTGGAAACACTGAAACAACAACACAGGAAAGAATTAGAATGCATGAAACAGATTCAAACAGATATCTAGGAAATTAAGCACTCCACTGAAACCATTTGATTGAAACTGAAGATGGACTTTTAGGCCTCAAAGACAGCAGTGTAGCTAATGAACATGAAAGGAAAGATCTCTTAAAACTGACAAGGAGCAGGAAAAAACAATTATGCAGCTACAAGATGACACAAAGAAAAATAATATAAGAATAATAAGTGCCAATGAAACAGCAGGAGAGAGCACAAATGGCATAAAAAAACTATTTGGAGAAGTAGTAGCAGAAAATTTTCCAAACATAAGAAAAAAACCTAAACATGTAGTTAAGCAAGGCAAATAGAACTCCACACAGCAGTAATCATAATAAATCTACACTTAGACATATAATAATCAAGATCTCAGAAATTCAGCAAAAGTATAAAATACTAAAAGCTGCTAGATAAAAGAAACAAATCACCTATGATGGAAAAGCCATCAGAATCACAGCATACTTCTCAACAAAAACCATGAAATCAAGAAGAGCTTGGACTGAGGTATTTCAGGACATGAAAGAAAATAACTTCCAATCCAGACTAATGTACCCTGTGAAACTATCTATCTACTTCAATGGCAAAGTAAGATACTTCCATGTCAAAGAACAACTGAAGAAATTCATGAATGCCAAACAACCCTACAAAGAGTATTGACAGATATTATAGAAAGAGAAAAAAGTGACCACAACTTCAACAACAACAGAAAGGAGCCAAAAAAAAAAAAAAAAACACAGGGCAAGTAATTAAAAAGAGAGAAAAACTATGGAACCTACAGCAGGAAAATAATATGACAAAGATAAGCTAATACATACCAGTTTTTAGCATCAATGTAAATGGCCTCAATTCACCAATTAAAGAAACAGACTAGCAGAATGGATTAAGAAACAAAATCCAAAAATATGCTGCATACAAGAAACATATTTAAGTCAAAAGGAAATTGACAGAGTAAAAGTCAAAGGATGGAAAACAATTCTCCATGCCACAAGAAAACAGATAAAAGCAGGACTAACTATTCTGGTTGCTGAAAATATCAACTTCAACCCAAAAATCATTCAAAGTGATAATGAAAGTCATTATGTACTTAAGGGAAAACTGCAACAGGAAGAGATAACAATTATAAATATCTATGAACCTGATGTAGGAGCAGCCACCTACATAGGATAAGTTTTAACAGATATGGAAAATCAAATGAGCAATAATACAATTGTCATGGGGACAAATCAACAAAGAAATAACAGAACAAAACCAATTTTGTGAAGAAATCAACTTGGTAGACCTTGATAGTGTTTCACCCAGCAACAACAGAATAAACATTCTTCTCAGATGCACATGGGACATTTTCCAAAATAGGCCATATACTAACACACAGAGAATTCTTTAGTAAATGCAAAGGAACTGAAATTATCCCATGCTTACTATCTGAGACTGTGCAGTGAAATCAGAAATTATTCACAAAAGAAACTAAAAAAACACCATAAACATGGAAATTAAATAACCACCTCTTAAACAACCAGTATATCACAGATGAAATTAAAGAAGAAATGAAAAAAAATACAGTCAAATGAAATGCAGATACAAGTTACTGCAGCCTGTGGGATAGAGTGAAAGCTGTCTTAAGAAGAAAATTTATTGTAGCAAATTCTCACATCAGGCAAATGGAACAAGTCCAAATAAATGATTGACTCCTGCATCACAAGCCCCTAGAAAAAGCAGAACAAGTCAAGCCCAAAGCCTAAAGAAGGTAGGAAATTATAAAGATTAGAGCAGAAATTAATGCAGTGGAGACAAACAAAACCATACAAAGAATAAATGCATCAAAGATTTGATTCTTTGAAGCAATAAATAAAATTGATAAGCCCCTAGCTAACCTAACCAAAAAAAAGTAAAAACCCAAATTCATGCAGTAAGGATTGAAAAGGGTGAAATTTCTATAGACCCTAGGGAAATTCAGAAGATCATCAATACCTACTTCCAAAATCTTTATTCTCCCAGGATGGAAAATACAGAAGAAATTCACAGTTTTGGGGCCAGGGAGATGGCTCAGTATAATAAGCACTTGCCTGGCAAGCACAAGGGCCTGAGTTCAATCTCTGGTTCCACCAAAAAAAACCCCCCCCCCCCCCAAAAAAAAAAAAAAAAAAAAAAAAAGACAGACAGAAAGAAAGAAAGAAGAAAGAAAGAAAGAAAGAAAGAAAGAAAGAAAGAAAGAAAGAAAGAAAGAAAGAAAGAAAGAAAGAAATTCACAGTTTTTAGATACATATAAAATGCAAAAGCTGAGTCAGAAAGATATGTAAACTCTGAATAACCTAATAATGAGAAACAGAATTGAAAATGGGATAAAAAAAAATCCTACCAACAAAGAAAAGTCCTGGTCCCAATGGAATCACAGCAGAATTCTAAAAGAAATTTAGAGAAGATTTAATACCAACTTTTCTCAAAATTTCAATGAAATTGAAAGGGAAGCAATTCTCCCAAATTCATTCTGGAGGTAAATATTGCTCTGATTCCAAAGCCAGAGAAAGATCCACCTAAGAAGAGAACTGCAGACCAATCTCTCTAATGAATATAGATGCAAAATCCTCCACAAAATACTAACAAACAGAATGTAGAAAATCATCAAGAAGATTATATATCACAACCAGATCCATAAATGTAATGCACCATGCCAATAGAGCCAAGAACAAAAGCCACATGAAATCTCAATATATGCAGAAAGTTTCTGACAAAGTGCAGCACTCATTCATGATAAAAGTCCTGCAGAGAATTGGTATATATGGTCTATATCTGAACCTGATAAAAGCCATCTATGAGAAATAAACAGTGAACATCAGACTAAATGGGCAAAAACTGAAGGCCTTCACTTTTTTAGCCAGGTCAGCCAACCCTAGGGGTGGAGCTGGCATGGCATGTGGTACCAGGGATTGAACCACAGTCCCCTGCTTCGGCCTAAGCTTGCCTAAGCAGGCACTTTAGACCGCTGAGCTATCTCACTGGCCTTGGCCTTCACTTTAAAATTAGAAACAAAACAAATATGTCCACTGGCTTCACTCCTATTCCATGTAATGGAAACATTAGCCAGAGCAATTAGACAAGAGATAGAAATAAAAGTAATAAGGACTGGAAAAGAAGAAATGAAGCTATCATTACTTGCAGATGACATGATACTCTACATAGAGGACCCCCAAAATTCCAGCAAGACACTTGTTGATTTAAAAACCAAATTCATTAGAATATCAGGATACAAAGTTAACCCTCAAACTTCTGGGGAGGTAGCTGAGTAGAATAAGTGCTTTCCTAGCAAGTGCAGTGCCTGAGTTCAATCCCTGGTACCACAAAAAAAAAAAAGTTAACACTCAAAAATCAATAGCATTTCTTTTTTTGTTTTTTTGGAACATTTTCTTTTTTATTTTCTTTGTAATAGTACATTAAGTAGCACATCTTATTTATGTTTTTTATTTATTTTTTCTTTTCAAAGTTTTATTGATAAACATATAGCAATGAGACAGTTTCAAATCTAATCGAAAGTACAGTTTCAACAAATAATACACTACATATATTCTTCTTAGTGGTTAATTGCAGTACAAGATGCAGACTTGTGATCCTATTTACAAACACCATTAGAAAAAATCATTCTATTCATTAAGAGAATGCAACTATATATCTATCCCAACCACTTTGAATACACAG
>NW_004524874.1:1070609-1076167 GCF_000260255.1 Octodon degus
CACCGCTTCCAGGAGAGGGAGCCGGCCGTCACAGGGGGCGGCTGGGAACTGCTGCCCGGATTCACCACGGTCTCAGAAGGGAGAGGGCGAACTTTGCCTGTCCCCGGCCCAACTTGGCTGCTGCAAAAGCTGGAGTTATTTTTGAATAAGCAGAAAACAAATGCTAGATACTAGACTTCAAGAAGTATGAAGGAAAGTTACACATAATGAGATATTTCTTATATTTATACAATATTAAATGCCACATTGTACACTTATAAGAAAAGAACTATAGTTATTTCAGAACATGTATTTATTTCACATAAAACAAAATTTTAACAAATGATTTTAATAGATATTTAGTTGTATAGAATGCAATTTTGTTCAACGTACTATTTTGTTCAGTATTTTACCAAATAAATTCTGGCCTGCTATTTATGAAATTAATATTTCTCAAAATCAGTATTTCCTTGGTCTGAAGTTGCTGACGTGAGCCTTTTACAGTTTAACATATTAATATAGCTTTACTTTTTATTAGGATAGATATACAGCTACTTTCTCTTAGTTGTTTAGAGAAAAGGTTTGTACTAATATTGTTTAGATAAAATGTCATGTCTGCATCTTGTCCTATGAATAACTAATATGAAGATAATATGAAATATATTATTACTACTGTCCTACTTACCTGTTTTGAAACTATTTCATTATTTTATCTTTTTTCATTAAAATGAATAAAAAATTAAAAAATAAAAAATTTCAGAGATTAAAAAAAAATCAGTATTTCTTGCAAGCTAACCCCTCTCAACCAATGCAAAAGACATCTACAAGTCTGTATTTATAGCTTTGACAATGACGTATTCTGTATAAATTTATGAATGCCTGAGTACTTTACTGTGTCTTCTAGAGGTGCACATGAGAATTTACATGTGAAAACTATTGTTTTATAGACCACTGACGTGTTAGGATTGCATGTTACAGAGAGTAACCTAGAAAAGCTAATACACGCTGTTTAAGTCCCTCAAAACGTTTATCTTTCTTAAAGAAAAGCCATGAATCAACCCTCTTTTCTGTCTTATTAATGGAAAATTGCTGATACTTCTAGAATGTGAATTACATAATTCTTCATTTCCAGAATTGATTCAAGTATGCCTCTGACTGTCTTTTATTACATCTATCTTGTTTTGTTTTGTTTGACTGTTTGCTTTGTGGGGTAGGAATGGTATACTGTCTTCCTCAATCTGTACAAAAGGCCTCCATATTTTACCTTACAAATTACCTTGATTAACAATGACTTGCCTCAAGAATCCTCAAAGCACAAACCACAAACAAAAATAAGGCAGATAATAACAACTTAGGGCAATTATTGCCTGTGAGCACAGAGAAGATAAAGAGATAGAAACAATAAATTGAAAAAAGCCTCTCCTAAAAGATTCAACTGGCACTTTACAAGGCCTCACTGGTTTATTCATCACAAATCCACTTTTTTAGGCATAACTTGTTACTGAAAATAAAGCCCCATTCAAAGAAGCAGGAAAAAATTCACACACTCTGGGGAGGCAGATGGTTGCTTATTCATAAAATTCTATCACTTCAGGATATTATAAAAGTTTTAAACAAACAGAGGCCATAAAGTATACTGAATTTCAACTGGAAAGACAATATTTTCAAAATGTCAGTACATAAACTATTATACACAATAATCAATGAATATGGAGAAGTTATTTTGACCTTGTATTACTGTATGGAGGTCATTGGTTGTTCTCATGGCTAAGAGTATATTCTCTCTCTCAGTGGGGCAAGGCAAAGAACAAAGAACTAAAATGGGGTGATTGTAAATCAGAAGCAATTCCTTCCAGAAACAAAAAGAAAAAAAGGAACAGACAAAATTTTGCCCTCAGAGACTGAATATTTTCTAACATTTATGTGTGACATTTAACATGATCAAAGTTTTTCAGAGTAACAGAAGACCTATTTATTTATTCATTTTTTCTATTAAAGAAACATTTATCTCAGAAAGAAGAAATGTAGTATGACAACTATGATCCACAATACAAAGACAAAGGGAAGGTGAGAGGTAGGACATTATCAAGGTAGCATAGGAGGGGAGAGTTAGATACAATAAAATAAGGAAGTTGAGAAGTGTTTCCCCAACAATATTATTCAAAGTTTCATGACAAGGGAGTAAAGCAAAAGGCCATAAAGTATACTGAATTTCAACTGGAAAGACAATATTTTTTAAATGTTTGTAACATAAAATATTGTACCTAAGAGTCAATGAATATGGATAAGTTATTTTGACCTTGCACTACTATATGAAGGTCATATCCTCTGAGTAAAATCATTTAGCGAACCTCACCCCTCAGACATCCGAGTTGAACAGCTATTCATGCAGCAAACTTCTGGGACCAGAGCAAGAGAAATCAGGTGAAAGACCACAGTGTCTGTTGTTAGTTAACAAAATGAGAAGATACATTGAAGAAGGAAAACTTACCTATATCAATTCTCTTCCCTGCCTCTAAGCAGCCCAGCATGGAGAGAAGCGCCTACCATTTTAATAAAGGAGAGTGAGTTAAGATCAGGCTTTAGACCTGAAACAGCACTGGGCCTGCTCTGCTGAAACCCATTGCTGCACAAATCCCATTACTCTACCACCACTCTATCTGCAGACTGAGCCCATAGAACTATCAGGCTACATGGCAAGGGCCTTGTTACCACTTCTTCAAACAGCTGCATCAGAGTGGGAGCAGGCCTATCCCCACTGGAGAGGAGGGATTGAAAGCTGGTCTTCATTTCCGGAGTGAGTGCCAAGCACATTATAGGGAAACTGAGAACCCAATAAAAACTAAAAGCCCTATACACAAACTAGAACTCATAGATAGAATCTCTAAGCCAGATATGGAAATGGGCAGGGATCTATGCACCTACAGGACAACAAAAATTTCAGTTGTATTAGTTCTAACTTTGCACTGGACCAGGGAAGCACCTGTCTTCCTCTTGAGAGTCCTCCTAAGATTGTTCTGGTGCCTGTAGCAGTGAGATTGGTATGACCCAGCTTAACAGCATCCTTAGTGGTAAAGAAACTGTATCCAACACCCATATCCCATCACTGGGCAGCAAAACTATCAGACTCATGTTCACAGATTAGGTTCTAGAATTATTCCAGGCACAGGTAGAGAACTGTGTTCTAGTGGGAAAGATCAGTGCTTTGGCTCACATCACTGCTATCCGTGTGTCTCTGAGATTGTGCAAGCCTCACAGTTGTAAGGCTCAGGTATAATCCAGTTTAGTATCAACCCAGGTGGCCAACTATCTGCCTTCACTATACTACTCCCACCTCAGGCAACATAGTGTGATATAAGACTTCACTTATTGTAGCATGAGGGGGAGAAAGGGAAAGGTAGTATATTAATTTGTCTGTAAGTTAGAGCTAGGTCAGTGAGAGTTAGCACTGGGAAGACTTTAATAGCCCCTAATCTCAGGCTTATCTGAATGCAAAGTCTCTGGAACAGCCCTAGTGCCAGGGGAAGACATGTGTTCCCAGTATATCAGACTCCTATTACAGGCAGCAGCACTTCTACCTTGTTATCACAGTCTTAGGCCACAAGTCCACCACAGCAATAGGCAGCTCATAAAAGTGTAGGCTATGGTTCTAATCTAGTGCTATGCTGGCCTAGCTTTAGTTGGATGTGCATTCAGGCTGTGATGTACCTTGGTGGCCACAGGTATGACATTGAAGTTTGGTCCTTTCATAGGGTCTTTACTCATAGTCATTGATATCCCTAAAGTACCCAACCACAGACCAGCAATTGTAGACAAGGCATCGAGGCTGCCTGTACCTCCAGGAAAAGGATTGTGGGAACAGACTAATCTTTCTAAGTACTCTTCTGTTTTTTTTTTTTCCAAACAATGCAACAAGGTGTGTGGAACAAACCTGGGCTTAGATTGTCCTTTAGTACTAAGAAAGTGACAACACATCAGATTTCTGGCATATCTGAATTTGGGTGTCCTCTACTGCTGAAATAATGAAAATAACTATAGACTTAGAAAAAATAAACAACCAGTAGAATTTTGAGGGCTGGCCAAATAACTCAACAGATTAAAGTGCCTGCAAGCAGATGCAGGGGCCAGGGGTTTGATCCCTGGGACTGCCGTGCTGGCCCCACCCCAGGAGGTGCTAAAGCAGAGACTGAGACTGGGCACAGTGGCACGTGTCTGTAATCCCAACACTCGGGAGGCTGTAAACAGAAGAATCACTAAGAGCCCAATATAGTAGTAAGACCCTGAACACCCTGTAGGCCCTTCCCTAAAAATACAAAAAAATAATAATAATTTTGAAAAAGATGAGCAGCAATGAAACCAGACCAGAAATACATTCATACCTCAATAATCAGTTGCTTTAATACATGTTGGTACAAAAATTTTATCCTAGACTGAAAGAGAAGATATGAAACAAGATATACTATGAAAATGAAATCCAAAGACAGTAACAGCAACCATAATAATATCAGATAACTTTAGACCAAAAGTAGCAAAAATTTAACAAAAAATCTTTTTTTGATAATGATAAAGCACTCAATCCTAAATGTGTACACAGCCAACATCAGAGCACCCATATATATAAAACAAGTAATAATAGATTTAATAGGAGAAATAGCTTTCAAAACAATAATAAACACTGTAACACTTGACTTCCAGAAATGGAGAGATCATAAAAACAGCAAATCAACAAAGACAAAATAATTCTCATTTGTACCCTGAATCAAAAGAACAAAATAGACATCTATCTTACCCAGTAGCTGCAAAATACACATTCTTTTCATCAGATTATACAACATTGTCCAGGACAGATCATATGATAAGCCACAAAACAAGCTTAAACAAACTTTTCTTTAAAAATTGAAACCATATTAAAATATCCTTTCTGACTATAATTTAATAAAGCTAGAAATTGATAGCAAATAAAATTTTGGAAACTGCCCACACACGAGAAAATTGAACAACTTATTTTTCAGCAATCAGTGGACCAAAGAGTAAATCAAGAGTGAAATTTAAAAAGTTTGTTGTGATGAACTGTGGATGACTCTAGTTGGTCTACAGCATTCTGGTAAGCTGTGGGACACCTCCACGCAGGTGTGGAGCCTGTGCTGGTGACAGTCCAAACTTTTAAGAACTTAGGAAGACCCTGAGAAACCCGTGGGACTCTGGAGAATTGTGATTTGTGGGCCCAGTACGTGCAGGCATGAGGCATTCCTGGTACAATTTAAGAACTGGAGGATTCTGGGCAGCCTGCAGGACTCTGGTGAGCACTGACCTTAGACCCCAGCACACAGGTGTGAATCTTCTGCAGGCACAGGTCTGATGTTTCAAGAACTTAGGAGGATTCTGGGTGGCCATGGGATACTGGTGATTTGGCCAACACCCACAACTTACATTGAATCTTTGAGTACCAGGCAGTCACACCCACTAGTAGAGAAAGCCTTGATGAGACCTACAAAGGTCCCCACTGTAACAGGAACTTCACTGACACATGCTTTACCACTCTCCTACCACTGCTAAGTCTGGATGATTATTGGGAGCTT
>NW_004524874.1:1076267-1107193 GCF_000260255.1 Octodon degus
AAAATTTTTTAAAAAAAGTTAAAAAAAAAAAAAGAAACACTGGTGTGTGCTGTTGTTTATCAGATCCAAAATATAAAGGAAGGATCATCTCTCTGCTCTCACATCCTTTCAAGCCCTGTTGTCATCATCATGATCAATTCGCACTCCCTGAATATTTTAACATCACTTTTAACTCTGGATCTTTGGTCATTTTTCCTTCTTCACCTAAAACGCCCTCCTCCCATTCCACTCTCTGAATGCTCATAAACACATCTTAACTTGGTTCGTCCTATTCATTTTATAAACACCATCTTTTCTGAGTTGATTTTCTTAACTGAGTCTTCTTTGGTGGGAAACACACATCTAATGTCTTGTGCATGTCCATATAGTAGACCTTTAAATGCACAAAAGCCACCAGCTGTGTTTACTTGTGTCTCTCTGCTTTGGTGACAGTGATAATCTCTTTGAAAGTCACCAAACCTGAGTCACATACAAACACAAATTGTAAATGTAGAACAATTTTCTATTGGGGCAGCCCTAGCTTCTCTAATGTTTGTTAGTGGTAAAGGAGCCATTAAACTTTTATTTCTTTTATCCCTGTCTATAACCCTTCTGTATGGGAGGTGGCACTGCTATAAGAATTACATTACATTAGTACTCTATTAAACTCTGGGGTGTGTCAAATGTCCATAAAATTCATGAGATTAGGGGATGTGGCTTCTCATGTGTTTGAGCCCAAAGCTATTAAAGACACACTTTTTGTTCCATCAGAACAGTGTGGAGGAACTAAGCTACATTGTGGTGTTTCTCATGTAACAGAGAATCCATAATGTAATGAGATAATTTGCACAAGGCTTTTAAAGAGATCATTTACCAACGTGAGATAAATAAACACAAGACTGAGAATTTCGTGTGCAACTTATATGAACAAGTATGATTCCTTATAGTAATACATTGTGCAATGTTTGTAGCTATTTCAAACTTGACAATTAAGTGTTTGTTCCTAAGAGATTTTTAAAAACATTGCAACTAACAGTTGAGTATTTCAGAGTGCTTCTTGTTCTTAATCCTTTGAATATGGATAAAAGAGAAACTGTGATCATGACAATAAGAAACAAGATGAATAGTTTTAAAATTATATAAAATATTTACCAAAGTTATCTAGCCTCTAACAGTTCTTTTGTTCATTGTATATTTATCATCCTTAGGTTATTAATATTCACTATCCTTGTCTTTATCTTGCTACAATGAACAGTAAACACCATAGCTCTGGAATTTTCAGAGGGTTTTTTTTTCCTTGTTAGCAGATTATTTTCTCTAAGGTTTCTCATCAAAGCCCATCCTGATCTATAATTCATTTTAATTTTAAGTAAGGTTAATTCAATTTTGAGGCATACAATTTTTATTCCAAAACAGAAAATTATTAAATAGTATCCAAGTGAAAGAAATTTCTATTAGTAGTTTTAGGGCTCTGAACATAGTACCCCAAAATGTGCCACCCTGGTATGCTGAGCATTTTAAATTCAAGCTGGCCAAAGGGCCTCAGAGACAAGGTATTTCTGAACTCCCATTCTTGTCTTCTACCCTACTTCCTCTCCTAAAATAAGTAATAGAAACCGAAATTACTCTTTCCTCAGGCATTCCACAAAAAGGGGAGAATTCCTCTCCCCTGTTATGGTTTGTATCTAGTTGTCCCCCCAAAGCCTCATGCAGTCATGTGATGGGGACTTTTAGAGTTTGTGATTAACTCATGATCCACTGGGATCATGGGTCTGAGTACTGATGGAGTTATGGGTGTGAGTACTACACCCAGCCTGGTGCTTATAGCATGAGTGCTACATAAGGGAGACAGACTTCCTCTGTATAGCCATTGTTGCTGCTACTCCTCCATTTTGCTCTATTGCACTTTGCTGCTGCCATGAAAGGTTGTTCTCTGCCATGTGCCGTTCTGCCTTGGAGTCAGCTGAATATGGACTGAGACATCCAATAACTGTAAGCTAAATAAACCTTTCCGTTCTTTATTTTGATTGTTTGATATTTGTCCCAGCAATGAGAGAAGACTAACGAGACATCCCCATAAAACTTACAAAGATCATTCCTTTCCTTCTTTTTTCTTCATGCACATTCCAGAGGAATCATGATCCATACATGGGAGAAAGAATGCTACACACAGAGGCCAAGAATCTGAGCAGACAGACATAGCTGCTTCTCCTTAGTCTGTTACCATTAGATCTTACCATTTCTTCTAATCACATTTTTGTTCGTCCATCCATTTTTCACTGAAAATAAATATAAAGAAATCATGGGTTACTTTACTATTAAATATGGTCCAGGAATCAGCAGCATTGGCAGCATTTATTATATTTCAGAGGCTGAATTTTAGGTTTCATCCAGACCCAATGAATCAGCACTAGCAAACTTTCAAAGACAATTCTTTTCCTACTCAAGTTTAAGAAAATTTGGACTACAGAATAATTTTGAGGGTAGGTGACCCTTCGACAAGAATATGACACAAATATCTTCCTGTAATATAAGTTCATGAGAACAGAAATTATTGTAGTCAGGGTTTGCAAGAGAATAGATTTAATATGGGATGCATAATTTATATAATTATTTTATAACATTCACCAAAAAATCAAATGCAGGAGATCTGTCCACACACTAGAGACCGAACGAACCCATTTGAGGGCCTGGATCCCATGGCATTGTCGTGAAGGAATCTAGCTGAAGACCTAGAACACATGGCAGTACTCTCTATGAGTCCAGCTGGAGGCTTAGCGACCACGACAATGTCTCATGCAAGTCTGTGTCAGGTATCTGCATTGGGACAGCCCAAAGGTCAGTGGTGGAACTAGAAAGTCTGTGACAGTAGGGTGAAGGATCTGTGTCAGAGGACTGAGGGATCTGCCCTGGAGCCAGGAGTAACACTCACAGTAAGAACCAGAGCTCCACTAAAGAGAAACACAGCCATCCTTAGTGACAGTGAGGAGCCAACCTCCTCTGATGATGAGAAGAAAGCTGAATGTATCCAAGGAAAACCAGCACGACACGTTTTTCCAAGGGAGTCAACAGGGCAACATCTTCCCCTCCAGTTCTCTTTTTACGTTGTTGACAAGAATCCTCACGGAGGCCTTCCATACTCAGAACCACACTGATTCAGTTCAGTTGGGTGTTATAAGGTGACCACTAGTTAATCCAGTACAGGAATTGTTCATCAATATTCCATACAATAAAAACAGTATCTTAGGTAAATGATATTTGATAAATGTCTACGGGTGTAACAACCTGTTTTGCCATGTAATGTTGTCATTGTCATTATATTCTTCCCATTGTATTGGATCTTAATTTAATGTTACCTTGATGCTGCCAAGGATGGGACATCGGCTTGAGGAAAGAAATGCTGGTCCTCCTAAGAAGCATCATTCCAAAGAAACTTTCAGCATCCTCAAAAGGCTATAAGCCCACTGCAAACATTATGGTGGTTGAAAACATTAGATGTGAGAAAAATGTAATATATATTTATACTGTAGGTCATAGAAGTCAGATTTCCAGCAGGCATTTTATTGTTTTAGTGGTTAGATTAATTGCATTTTAGCAACTTCATTCTAAATTCTACAAGATTAGGTTTCCTTTACTCATTGAGGTTGTTTGTTTGCAATTATATCCTTGGCATTTGACCTTTATTCTGGGCCTCCTTTTTTCATTTCTAGGAGTCACACTCCTGTAAGTTATAAGTCCTTGAACTACCACATGCTTTTCAGGAGTAATATGATTTGCAATTATAAGCCTGGTGAACCCATGGATGAAGGACCAGATCTTGATCTAGGCCTTTACATAGATCCTGATGAAGACTCTGATTTGCAGTTAAACACCTGATGGTCTTTGTAAATTGAGATAATGGATTTAACTCTTATTAAAGGTAATTTTGGAACAGCTTTGATATAGGATTATAGTATCACACATTTCCTAATGCAATAAAGGTACAGCTTTCATATCTAAAAATACTACAAAAGCATAACTTAATGTAAATGTGTAGTTAATAAAATCAATGACATCCTTATGTGATGGGAAAAAAAAGTTTTGCTTCTATGGGGTCTAAAGACACAGTGAAGAACCCCTTTCTCTCCACTATCATCAAAAAGTAGTTACTCATAATTTTAATACAGACTTAAACTTTGTTATTAATATCTTGTGAAAAGAATAAACTTTTATCTGTGGCTTTGCATTCTTTTTCAGTATCCACCCATATCAACTATTCCTTCAGTATTCTGTGTTCTACCTCACTGAGCTGTTTGACATTCCCATTGTTTATTCATTACTCTGTGGCAGTGTGTTACAGCAGCACAAGACTGCCTAAGACAGCAATGCAACTCTTCTGAGAAGACATACACAAGTTCAATTTGGTATGCCATTCTAATTTTCACCTGTTTCTCTGTATAATATCAAGACTGCACTTTCACTCAAAATGTCTCCTTTTTAATGACAAATTGTGTATTCACTCAACTATAGGAGATAAGCTAGCAAAGATGGAGCAGAAAATCATGCTAGAAAATTGTCCTATTACCTAGGAAACTATACAAAAGGATGTAATGTAGGTGTATTAGTTCTGAGGTTATTTTTATTGCATATAAACTCTTCCAGTATACAGAAAGAAATGAGGCAATTACTGATTCATATTGTGACCACAATGCAAAAATTTGGCAAGAAAAGCATTAAATAAAGAAAATATGGGGTAGTTTTTGTTTGACTACAATTGTAGAATTATTTTGTAAAATAATTAAACTATCCAAATAATATTTATAGTCATTCTAAGAATTATTCAAGATTGCAAAAAATCTAATATTAAGCATCTAGTTGTATAATTCATTACTTAATACAGTAAGGATATGAAAGCACTAGTAATATTTTATATGCATTCTTAATAACAATTTTACTTCACTTCATAAAGAAATTTGACAAAAACCTACTAGAAAGCATTTTAAAATTTTTGTTACTTTGCAAATATCAGAAGACAAAGTCTGACTGGACTCTTTCTCCACTGTAGAAAAATAAAAGACCTCACCTGTAAGCTAAGGACAGCAAGCACCTTCCTCTGAGGGTGCAGTTAAAAAAATCATTTCAGGGTTTGGGAGATAGCTCAGTGGTCTCAGTACCTGCCTGGCAAGCACAAGCACCAGGGTTCAATCCCCAGTGCCATATGCCCTGCTGGTCCCAGAACCCCAGGCATGTCATGCAGGGCACCAAAAGCAAGTATGGTGGTACACACCTGTAATCCCAGTGCTGGGGAGGTTGAGACAAGAGGATCACTACAAGTCTGAGCTGTATAGTAAAACCCTGTACCTAATTAATTAATTAATTAATTAAATTTTTAAAAATATCATTGCAGCTGAGAAAAAGAATAGAGGAGGAAAAGCCTGCTGTTACAGGGGGCAGATTAATGTCCTAAACACACAAATAGAACCACACTAGAGACATGATAAATGAGAAGCCGAACCCATAAGAACTAGGGACATCGTATGTGACTACAGCTAAGAATTATTCACAAAAGCAGAGCTCATTCTTTCTTACCATGACCACTGCCAATATCAAGGTAGCAAGTTTGAAATAACAAGTAACAGAAGAGAAATACTGCAAGAGGGACAAGAGAGTATGCAGACTAACACTCTGTGAGACTCAGAATTAAAAGGATACTGTTTTTAGCTCCCCTGATGAAAGGACACCTCACAGAAGTTCAAATGGCCAATATGTACATGAAAAAATGTTTGACGTCTCTGGCCTCTGGAGAAATGCAAGTTAAATCCATTCTGAGATTCCACCTTACATTGGAAGGAATGGCTATTCTCAAGAAATCAATTAATAACAAATTCTCAAGAGGCAAAAGCAAATCTTTTATATTACTGGTGGGATTGTAAAGTAGTACAACTATCATGGAATCAGCATGGAGATTCCTCCAAACACTAAAAATATAAGTTCCATTCAACCCTGCCATTTCCCTTACAAGTATTTCTGAAAGAGTTAAAAATACCGTATCACAGGGACACATCCATACCCCTGTTTCTAGCAGTACCACTCATGACAGCTAATCTTAGAAGTAGTCTATATGTTCATCAAAAGACAAATGGATAAAGAAAATGTGGTATTTGTGGAGTCCTGATCTGCCACAGAGAAGAATAACATGAATCATTTGAAGGGAAATGGATTCACCTTGTTAAAAGAAGTAAATATTAAGTGAAATAAATCAGATCCACAACCTTAATTATCACATAGCTTCTCTTACATGAGAAACTCATTATAAATAAAGAGCAAAAAAAAAAATCCCCACAGATAATTGGAAGTAGGAACATAACTTTCTGAAACATAAGGGGATCAAGAAAAGAATTATGATGTGTTATGGAAGTATACCAACACCCCACAATGTAGTCACTGCCCTGAAGAAAGGCTCAGGAACCCTCCATAGTGGATTTCTGCCTGTGACTACTCCACACCTCTATACAGGAGAGGCTTTTGGGCTTTGCTGAAGCTCTTATTCTCTTTTCCTTTCTCAGGCTGCCTGATGGTCCTGGAGCACTACATCAAGGCTGATGAGGTTAATATTCCAAACTGGAAAATCGTGTCCTATTCTTCCTCATCTGAGTTCTTACCCATCCTCCACCAAGTTCTACTAAGCTTTGAAACCCAGTGGTTCTTCTTAAAGCAGCTACCCCAGGCTAGGCCAGAGCCTCACAGCTTGACCCAGACCATAAGAGTTGGTCATTAGTGCCCCTAAGGGGGCTAAATTCCCAGTGTGATTCTTTAAGCTATTGTAGTGAGCTCTCTGCTAAGGTGGATGGTCTTTATTAGAACATCCAGGAACCATAGACCAGAAGAGTAGAGAGGCTTTGAGGTGCACTGCTCAATATAGCTTCTCACTGATGATGGGGTAAGAGTTACTAATGTCCCCATTTTAAGGATGAGGACACTAGCTTAGAAGTGTTATGTAATTACCCAGTTTACTTGGTTTAGTGAGTAGCAACATTAGGATTTTAAACCAAACCCAAACCCTTTATACTTTGGATTTTAAACCAAATCCAAACCCTGTATACTTAAATATATCATACAAGGAGTTATGTGAGCTCAATGAGGAAATTACCTGCCAAATAGACTCTATTACATGAATCTTTTTAATATAATCTGGTGGCCAAATTCTGGGGGGTTTTGCATGACAAGAGTTACATGAAATAGCAGGGTGAGATTTGACTTGTTATATCTTTATCCCAACTATGTGGATGTATTGACTTTGTCCCCTACAGACCTGATATCATTGTCCTTCATTATTCCCTGTCTATGGATTACAGCAACCAGTCACTTTTAAACCTGCCTTGAGTATACACATTCATGGTTAATTACATTGGAAAACATCTCTCTTGGATCCATCAGTGAAGTCAAGTTCTTCTCAAATAAGCTCTCAGAAAAGCCTATGCCAAAATATGGACCTCAGGGGTCAGCGAGATAGCTCAGTGGACCAAAGCTTCTGCTTAGGCAAGCTTAGGCAAGCACAGGGGCCAAGGTTCAATCCCCAGCACCACAAGACACACCAGCCCTACCCATAGGGTGGTCTAAGATGACCATAGAGTCTGGGCATAGTGGCACACTCCTATAATCCCAGTGCTGGGGAGGTTGAAAACACTATGAGTCAGAGCTGTGCAGTGAGACACTGTCACAATGAAATACTTTTTTTTAAAAAATATGGATCTCAAAATATCTTCAAAATTTTAATTCCTTACAACTTAAGATAGTAACCTTTCCTTATCTCCAACAGGAAAATCATTAGTACAGGGACTTCCATAGCCCTTCCAAAACATGATCAGGAAATTATATTCATATCCTGGTTGCAGGCTGGAGATATGAAAGAGGCAAAGAAAGACTTTGTTGGAGCCCTGTTTGAGCCATCCTCTGAACACATAACACCCAGATTTAATGAGAAGAAAAAGCTGGAATAAATGAGAAGTGTTCAAATTTTAATGATTTAATACTTTTACTTCAAAATCCATAAACAACTCCTGCCATCTGGTCTTGTTTTTATTTTATTATCACACCGGAGGGAATCTCAGCCTACTACATGATAAAAAAAATAAAGCATCAGATTCTTCCTTTCTCCCAACCTCCATTTCCAGTTCTGAGTATAGAATTTTGCAAAACAAATCCCTGCCATTATTTTTCCAGAGGAACAATTCTGGCTGGAGTGAAAAAGAACTCCAAGTAAGACAAGCACAAAAGGTGTTTTGTTTCCTTGAAATTAGTGTAATTTATACAGCTGTTCTTAGAGCAAAGTTGTTTTAGGAAATGGATCTGAGCCCCAGCAGTGATTTGGGGGTCTTGGCACCATTTCCCTCAGAGCCGTTCTCAAACTGAGTCACCTCACTCTACCCTGAATGTCTAGATTCAAACCACCAGAAGAATAAAGTGAAGGAAGAGAATGAAGAGAATTCTGAATACAGAGAACAAAATTAATCAGACACTATGGACAGTTACTCTGTATCGTTTTACACCTCTTTAAATAAATGAGTCACGTGCAAGTTATAAACTTCATGAAAGCCACTTTTTTCAAAATGTGTAGTTCAATGCTTTGTTCATGGTTCTGAGTCAGAGAGAGACTACAATATTCAAACAGGGCCAACTATCACCCAGGGGTAGATTTTACATACACTTTCATATCCTTGAAGGAGAGAGCATAAATGGAAAAGTAAATGCATTGAATAAGTGAGAGACTATACCAATACTACCCTTCCAGCAGTGATGAATACTGCTTGTATCGAAGTTGAATAGCATTTGGTGGCATAGGTTTAGTTTGTGGGCCATATCCTTATTCTTCGAGTTTCTTTTCTTCCTCTTTAAGTTATCAATGCATCATTTCATCTCCTCCAAGCCATTTGTTATGGTTTGTGTCTATTTGTCCCCCACAAAGCCTCATGCAGTCATTGGGGCAGGCTTCTAAAGTTTGTGATTAATCCATGATCCAATGCTGGGATTATGGGTGTGAGTGCTACACCCACACTGTGGTGGATAGCCTGAATTCAATATAAGGAAGGAAGAGGCTTGTTAGCTGCCACAGCCAGTGCTCCTCCCTTTTTATCTTTCTGTTTTGCTGTGTTTTCCACCGCCATGAACTGCTGCTCTCTGCCATGTGCCGCTCTGCCTTAGAGCCGGCTGAATACGGACTGAAACCTCTACTCACTGTGAGCTAAATAAACTTTTCCTTCTTTCATTTTGGGTGTCAAGTATTTTGTCTCAACAATGAGAAAAAAGTAACCAAGTCACCAATTCAGTCAGGTGTTAAGGAGATAATCTTGTTAATTCTCCATCACTCTATCCGTGCTGCAACCTCCATAGAAAACATTTATTTCGCATGGAAATGATCAAAACAGTGAGGACTCAATCTGTGCTGCATGAAGCAAGTAAACAACAAAGTGCTGTCACTTCACCCCCACAAGAACCCTACTAAATGTTTATCATTATTGTTATTACTTTAGGAATTTGAATTTCCAAATGATTAATTAGGTTGAGTTTATGCAACCAAATAAGGGGCAGTAACTAGCTGTATGACACCAAGAAAACTTTGCTGTTTCAGGCTCAGTTTACTTAACCATAAATGAACCATAAACACATACAAGATAGTCTCAGGACTGCTTGGAAGTTTAGAAACAATTTGGCTCGGATGCTTGTACCTAAGGAATTCTCAATATATTAAAACTATTCTTTGACTTACTATTAATAATAATAATGACTCAAAAAATGGTTTTTAAAAGCACATTCTGTTCAGGTAGCTGGTTGACAGTTTGAAATACATAAGACTCTGGCTTTTTCCTCAGGCCTGTCATTTTTAAAACTTTATAATATTTTAAAGAAAAATATTTTTATGATATATAAATCAAATCATATATTCTACCTTTTCAAACGAAAAAAGTCCCATCAAGTACATCCTGACTTCGATTCCTCAGGGCTAAAATAAAAGCTGCTATATCAGCAGAGATTATATTATTCCAGGATATTTCCTTCAGGAACTTAGTGGAACACGCTATTCTCTTAGAATTCCATTTCTCTTCCGTTTTGAGAACATGAAAGCAATAGCACAGTGTCAGCCTCTGCAGGGCTGCAGAAATGTTTCTTGTGTCTCTTTTGTAGATGAAAATTAAATTTAATTATTCTTCAGCATGTCAAAGGCACTCATCAAGTCGAGGTGGTTTATGCTGAACAGAGTCTACGAATAAGATTTAATTTGCAAATACTGTTTCCGCAAATCTTCCTGAACTCAGAGAATGAATGACTATTTGTGGCAATGCGTACGGGAAACCTACTGTGCTGACTAAGAAATGCCATTTGAGGTGGAAAAGCTGTGAAATGCACTGCACTTATTAATTCCACCACAGAGTAAATCCTTCAGTGAAAACTTATGAAATGTGAAGCTTTGTTCCTAGGAATCAGCCCCCAGGAAGCTCTGATTGCATTAAAGAAGGCAGTGGGGGATTTACAGAACATATCAAGCTTATCAAATTTGATAGGATCCTCTCAGACTTTTTTTCAAAAAATGCTAAAATGCTGACAGACAAAGCTACAGCCATCATTCATGTTTGGGCTCTTTGTAAATTCTGCGTGCAGTAGCACTAGACATATTACACTGAGGTTCTAGTACGTCACTTTGATTTTTTTATTTTCATTATTATTATTATTATTATTATTATTATTATTATTATTTTGTATTTTAGGGAAGGGTCTACAGGGTGTTCAGGGTCTCACTACTAGATTGGACTCATAGTGATCCCCCTGTTTACAGCCTCCAAAGAGCTGGGATTATAGGGGCGTGACACCATGCCCAATCTCAAATGCTGTCCCAGAGTGCCCCAAAGGCGGGGCTGGCACTGCAGGCCCGAGGATCAAACTCCCAGCCCCTGCGCCTGCTTGTAGGCACTTTAATCTCCTGAACTATTTGACTGGCCCAAGATACAAGGTGCTTGATTGATTGTTTGATTGATTGATTGATTGGTTGATTGGTTGATTTTGCTATCCCTGGGATCAAACTCGGGACCTTGCACTTGCCAGGCAGGTGCTTATGCCACTGAGCTATATCTCCAGCTTAGTACATCACTTTGAGACTCAGTGACACAGACAGACAGAAGTCCGTCAGTGAATGAAGAAAAAGGGAAACACAGGAGCAGGCGCTATCTTAGGAAGTGGGCCAGCACAGACCCTGCTATTGAATGGCTCTGAGTCTGGTTCTCAGTTCCATTATCTTCTGTGTATCCTTGAGTAAGTTACTCCACCCGTTAGGTGCCACAGTTTCATCACATATGAAAATGAGAACGTGGCATCAGCACTGCGGGATGATTGTGGGGGTAAAACAAGGAAGAATATATAAATGACAGAGGAAAGGGGTCACACAGTGTGGCTTTTATGTTTCTTGCTTTGGCTGCTAGTAGGATGAACACAGGCCTTGGGGGAAGCTCCTTCTGAGGGTTGTATCTCCAAGGTTGAACTTTCTTCTTGCCATGCAAACAGAAAGCGTCTTCAGCATGAGGATTGTGCATCAGTCTCAAACAGACAAAACGGAACACACATGTCGTTGATCTTCGAGATGAAAGTTGTTTTCAAGAATTAGGTAAAGCAAATCTTTAAATCCAGCCAAACACAGAGAACGATGAGAAAAAATTAAATGTATTTCTGCCATTATTTAATAAATCTTAGAAGAACGTGGAGGTGTTGTGTGTGTGGTATCCAGGAGAACTGTGATTGATGACAAAGTTAAGGGAGACTACCTTCTATGGACAGAAGGGTTCTCTATTAATCTAAAATTAAAAATAAGAAAACATGAGTAAGTAAACAAAATCTGTCTTTTCTAAAGACTTCTGTGATGACAGTAATACGTGCTCAGGATAGCATATTTCCTTGATGATAGCAAGGAAGGATGATTTCCATTAGCTAATTGCTTCACCACACACAGAAGTATATTCGTCTCCAGGATCTCACTGGGACCCTTCACAGCCCTCTGAAGTAGGAGCCAGTTGTGTTACCCACAACTGGGTTAATATGAGGAATATTTACCTTATATGAGGACTTAAAGTGCAGATGAGGAAAATGATGACCCAAGTTCTCTCGTCACTAAACAGGAAACAATGCAGTAGGTGGAAGGTTTCTCAGCCCAACATTTTAAAAACTACATCACATTGCCTACTTGTTATGGTGTAGATCTAAAATATTCTCATAAATCCTTGTGTGTGAAGGGCAGTTGGATCACAGTGAGTCTAGACTCTTCAGTGGGCTCAACCACTGGGGAGTCCAGGAGTTGAATGTGATGTTAGGAAGTGGGGCCTCCCTGGAGATGGTGACCGGGTGACCCAGGGGAAAGAGAGCGTTCTAGTCACCTGTGCTTTCCTTCTCCCTCCATTTTCCAGCTGCACAGATTGAACACCTCCTCTTCTGCAATGCCCCTCTGCCATCCTGTTTCTCCCTCAGAGCCAGCTCACCATGGGCCAAAATGGAGTCCAGATAAACCTCTCCTCCTTTAAGTCACCAGTGTTGGTGAGGTAGCTAATGTGCTAGTTATTATTACTAGATATTGAAAAGTTATATTGCAAGATGTTACTTCCTGTCACTCTCTATCCATAGCAAAACAAAATTTTAAGTAGCATTTTTATTTAATTAATTAGTTAATTAATTTGGTACAGGTTCTCCAACACAGCTCAGACTCATAGTGATGCTCCTGCCTCAACCTCCCCAGCACTGGGATTACAGGCATGTATCACCACATCCAGTTTAGTTGGCCAGCAGAGCACATCAGGGGTTCCAGGGCTGGCGCAGCATGTGATACTGGAGATCAAACTCGGGTCCTTGTGCTTGCCAGGTGGGTGCTTAGACTGCTGAGCCAACACCCCAGCCTCAAACAGCATTTCTGAAACATTTGTGTTTCTATCCAAAGATTGCCTTTAGGTTATCAATAGCTTTCAGGTACTGCCACAAACACATCACTAAAACCTTTTTGAGAAGATAACATTTCCTATAAATAATATGCCAAACCCTTGATATTTAAAATAATTACATGTCATGTCAACACTCTCCATGTTTGTCAATGCCATTCCTACTTTATCTGTACAAAATTGCAGGAACTGAAAATTAAGTAAGCTATGCTAGTAGAGTTGAAGACAAAATCATGAAGTGCCAAAAGGAGGTGGCAGCTTATAAATGGGTGTCATTTTTGCGTATCTCAGGACAATATTTAAAGACTCAAGGAACTCTTATAAGAATTTCTGGAGACTATGTGTTAACAACTGCAATGAATTTGTGTTCCCACCTATTGATTCATAACAGAGAGATTAAGAACACATACACCCATGTATATACAATCATACGTGGTCACAGTTTAGGTAGTAACTAAAGTGCTTCCCAAGTCTGTAAAAGATGACTGGCAGTTCATCACAAAAATAGACATGGATAGTGATATGGCTATTGTTCAGATGAGTTCATGATAGTAAAATGAGATATTTGGTATCATGTTTGGAAGACCTTAAGTGTTTCATGTGTATTTAATACTTAAATTTTTAACTAATTTTCTCTTTCATAGATCTAACATTAGACCATTTCATGAACCTTGGTGAAAATTCTAAAAACATCACCATTTCTTTTCTCTCTCCTTCTACATTTCACATAGTAGTAAATACCCCAAATTATCAAAATTATCATTGATTGCCTTCTTTGTATGCCTTGGTAACATTTTAAACACTTAAGTTTACATACATGCATTATAGAACCTATACCCACAAGACAGAGCTGAAAGGCACTTGAAAGATTACCTGGCTCTTGGCCCAACCCCATCACTTCACAGGTGTGTACTCTTGAACTGGGGATATCAAGTAACTTTCCAAAAGTTACATACATAGCTGGCCAGCAAGAATTATCACCAGAATTTAGCTTTCAATCCAAAGATTTTCCCAAGACCGGCCAAATAGCTCAGTGGATTAAAGTACCTGCTTAGGTAGACACAGGGGCCCGGAGTTCAATCCCCTGGCCTGCTGTGCCAGCCCCGCCCATGAGGCATGCTGAGATGGCGATTGAGACTGGGCGTGGTGGCTTGCACCTGTAATCCCAGCACTTGGAAGGCTATAAACAGGAGGATCATCATGAGTCCAATCTATGAAGTGAGACCCTGTACTAAATACATAAAAAAAGAAAAAAGAAATTGAGATTATACACAGCCAGGGGCCCAGGCAAGGCCATATACCCTTCCCTTCGATAGGGGTGGAGCTGCAGGTGCGCAGGTGGGGAGTGCAGACCTGCAAAGTGTTCCAGGCAGTGAGTAATAGCTGCTCAAGTCTATAAGAAACACAGCCCTTGGTAAAACTACATTGAAAAACTGGGAAAGAAACAAAATGGAAAAAGTGAAAAAAACTGAAAGTGAGGAGGCTGAAGAATTTGTGGTAGAAAATGTACCAGAAGGGGCTGGGGAGATGGCTCAGTGGAATAAGCACTTTCCTGGCAAGCGCAAGGGCCTGAGTTCAATACCCAGTTCTGCAAAAAAAAAAAGAAAAAGAAAAAAGAAAAGAAAACGTACTGGACCTCTGGGCAGTGAATGGGAAGGTACAGTGTTTCCCAAAGTGTGAGGTGTTCACCGATGCTGAGCACACACAGAAACCTAGAGAAAAGTTAGCTTGTCCAGAACTAATTGAAGCAGTTCCCGATTCTCTAAAATCTGATAAGGAAAAAGATAGTACGAAAAGAAAATCTCAGAGTGAATCTGATGACAGCAAATCAAAGAAGAAAAGAGATGGTGCTGAGAACCAAGAGACTTTGACAGAGGTCTTGATCCTGAATGAGTAATTGGTGCCACAGACAGCAGTGGAGAGCTGATGTTTCTCATGAAATGGGAAGATTCAGATGAAGCTTACCTGGCGCTGGCAAAAGAGGCATAGATGAAATGTCCTCAAATTGTACTTGGATTTCTTCAACAAAACATGAAGCCCAGTAATAATCTGCATATATATATATCTTGGTTTGTGATTTACTACTAAAATAATTGCATTTCATAAAAATCAAGTTTAGTATGTTAGTTTTGAAAGTAGCATTGGAGAAGTTGTTGAGAATTTTTTTGTTTCATATCGATAGCACATTAAACACATAAAAGCTTTCTAAAGGCTGGCAATATAGCTCACTGGACTAAGCACTTGCTTAGGTAAGTGCAGGGGCCAGGGTTCAATCCCTGGCACAGCATGCCTCATTGGCCCCACTCCCGGGCACGCTGAGCCAATGATGGAGTTCAGGCGTGGTGGCACATGCCTGGAATCCCAGTACTAGGGAGGCTGAAAGCAGGAGGATCACTACAAGTCTGAGCTGCATAGTGAGACCCTGAAAAAAAAAAAAAAAAACCTTAAAAGCTTTCTTTTATTTCCTTTATCAGAAAAAGGCATTTGGCAGCCTGGTATATGACTCCTGCTTTATTGGGGAAATTTTCCATGGTCCAACTCAATCACAACTCGATTTTAATCTGTGTGCTTAAAGACCATTCTGAGTTCTTGTTTTGTTTTGTTTGGTTTGGTTTTGGTGTGGTTTGGTGTTTTGAAATTTCTTAGATTTGCACTCTTGTTTCTCTTCTGACTTTTCTTAGTCCATGTTTGCAGTACATAATGGCCACATGCACTGTGTTTAATTAGTACATGTACATAACACCTTTCAGTTCCTTTTTCTCTTTCACTCCATCCCTTTTTTCCAGCTTCAGATTCATTATTTATAGACTCTGATGAAGTTAATCATTACATATATACTGATTAAAAACCAAACTTGTGTGTGCATAAATAAAAAATTTAAATTATTTATGTTCAGTTTTTAAGCATCCTCCAAAACAAAAACCACAGGTGATAAGCCTACACTTCTGAGATGTTAACATTCTGGGTAACCTAAGAAATAAATCACTTCCAGTTAAGCTGAAAGCTATCCTGAAGCCATAGCCTTCCAACTTAAAGACTTAAATAGATGGTTTTATAGTTAATTGGACAGTTTAACTGGATAATTTCAAAGCAAGTGCATTATAATATATGTCTTTTATCATGTAAATACAGTAGTTTAACTGCAAAAATCCTGAAAAGAAAAATTTTATCGCTACTAATAATGTCCCCTACCCAAATAAGGAAACTAGACCAATTGTGGTTTGTTTGAATTAGCTAAGAAAGATCTGACAAGTGAACATTTAAAGATTCCTAATGACTCAGACCTTTATAATACATTGAAATCTATGTACCTTAAGTTCATAATTCACAGAATGTTTAAGATTTGCTTCATGACTGGTGTCAAATATGAAAAGGTCCTTTAAAGACTTCTCCAAATACAGCTTCTCTAACAGCAATGGAACACCCATCTCTGACAAAACAAAACAAAAAAGGATGAAATAAATGAAGGACCATTTTGTAGTGAAAAAAATATACATGTGTATATACAAAATCGTTATGATAGATATACAGCTACTTTCTCTGAGTTCAATGAGAAGATGTATACTAATATTATTTAGATAAAAGATCATGTCTGCATCTTGCACTGTGAATAACTATTACAAAGACAATAATATGCAGTGTATTAATTATTATAACTGTCCTACTAACCTGTTTTGAAACTGCCTCATTGCTATTTCCTTCTCATTAAAATTAATAAAAAAATTTTTAAAAAGATTTGCTTCATGGAAACCTGCTGAGCTGATTAGAGATGTTCCCTGTTTAAGACCCAAGTGAACAAACTCTTCTTATCTAAACCTGCCCATTTTTCTTCACCCTGACTTTCCTTCTACATATGCTCAGTCACTTCAGTATTTGAATTACTGTTACATCAGGAGCCAGGAAAATAACTTTGTAGTAGTCAGAATGTTATCCTACTGTATGTTATTTTTATTGTAAACAATGGTAAGAGTAGTCAATAAATAATTTTATATTTTCTTAAAAATGAAATCAAATTTCACTCTCTTGTCTAGTGTCACACATCATGCAAGTATTATGAGATGTTTTCTGCACTGCTTGCAGCCCTTCTCCAAAGCCGTGTCTGTTATCCCAAACTGTTCTGAGGCAGGGGAAGAGCAATAACTCAGATAAGTGGAAGGAGCCAAAGCAGGAGTTGGCTAGCAATGTCCAGATAACCCCCTATCAGGAAGATTACAGACACGGGAATAGGCATCACAAAAGCAAGGGAGCACAATTCTAAACAAAAGACTTTTAAGTAGAGCTCTGCGGGTATTCTACACTCCCCTCCATTGCAAATACAGTTTTTCTTTTTGGAAAGGGCATATTGCTTGACAGTGAGGACTTAGCTTCAGAGCAGTAAATCATAGCCACAGTCTACCGAGCCATCTTCTTCATATATGGAAGAAAGTGTATACCACAGAGGCTTTTCAGCCTCATACACAGTCCCCTCCCCCCATTAATGGAAGAACCAACATGTCCATCTGTGCTTATGAAAATTTAAGCTTGCATTTTTCATCCGATCAAGTATCTTTATTTACCACCCTTTCCCATAAGCATTTCCCTTGCTCATTATTTATTCAGGTATTGCCTATTATGATCTGAATACTCCTGTAAGCGCATTAGGACGAAGACACACAGACCCCCGTCTTCAAGCAGCTCATTAACCTATAATAATGACAGGCTGGTAAGCAATACTTACACTTGTATCCCCAGTGTAAAAAGTGCAACCCCCTCAAAGACCTACAGTCTCAGCCCCCCTTGCATTCCACTTTTATGTTCAACTTCTACTCCGCTGAGCTATTTATCATGTTTTAAAGCAGTAATGTCTTTTAAACACTCTATGAATTATCATGATGTGCATTTGAAGTAGTGTAGGGTTCAGCTTGAATTTAAAACTAATTGGGTAAGATATGTATCTTAATGTTTGGTGTGATTTTAAATATTTTATATTATAGAGTGCAGGGATTATCTATTAACATTGAAAACAGAAGCAAGGGCTGGAGAGATGGCTCAGCAGTTTGAGCACCTGCCTGGCATGCACAAGGATCTAGTTTCAATCTCGGTACTGCACACGGTGCAGGCCCCACACTAAGCTGGCCACTGAAGTGGGCATGGTGGCTCATGCCTGTAATCCCTGTGCTGGGCAGGATCATACAGGAGGATCACTATGAGTCTGAGCTGCATAGCAAGACCCTGTACCCCCCAAAAAAAAGATGTTTATAAAATCAGAAGCAAAAAACCTAGGTTTTGAAGCATTTTGCTAAAAAATTATTTTAAATGTTTTACTAAAAAGTTTCATACAAATATGTGCCTATGTATAGTTCATGAAGCTATAGTAAATCTAACAAGTCTTCTTTCTTCTTCACTCACTACCTTTTCTTTCTCAACTTTCATCAAAAGAAGTTCCTAGATCATTTTAAAGCATCTCAGTATTATATTATTTCTCTCATCACACTTCATACCTTTGACAGAAAATGAGGGTTCTGGGCAGGGGACACAGCTCAGCAGCACAGCACCTGCTTCGGAATCTCAAGGTCCTGAGTTCAATCAATTCATAGGGGAGAGAGAGAGAGAGAGAGAGAGAGAGAGAGAGAGAGAGAGAGACAGAGACAGAGACAATGAGTGTTCTTAAAACACACACAAATTAATATTAGCACACACACCTGACTAATAATTCTTTAATATTCTCTAATTCTTTTTCTATGTTTAATTTTCTCAAAACTATCTTTTCCCAATTAATAAGGACTATGCACTGTAACAGCTGATTGTTCTTTTAAGTTTATTTAATACTTACCAGTGTTCTCCACCCTTTACACTATTATCTTTTTGTGGAGGGGGGACTAGAATTTCTCACACTGTGGATTTGGTCTGTTCTTTTCTGAGAATTGGTATATTTTTCTGCCTCTCTTTTTTTCTGGAAACTAGTAGTTACATCTACAGGCTTAATTGAATCAATTTTTAAGAAGGATATCTCAACAGAGCACTTGTGATAGCTTCCCATCTATGTTACATAATATCCATTTGGTCTACTTTTGGCAACATTATGGCTAATTAGGAGGGCTCAGGTGGTGTCAGTTCTGACACAGCCATTAAAATTTTCCATGAACCATTCACCTAATGAGTGTATCAGACCCTGTAGATTGTTACCTACATCCATTATTTTGTTAGGCATTGTAAAATCATAATTTTCTAGTTCTATCTTTTATCCTGCATATATTTACTGATTGTTTTACTAAAGAATAATTTTCCTTCAAAAGCTATTTGGCTTCCTTGAACTACAGTATATGAAGGAAAAGGAAATATTTAATTCTTTACCTTTACTTATCATTTTTTTAGAACAATGAGTTTATCCCCACTCTTGCTTTTATATCAGGTTTCCAAGATGATTACAATATTGTTTTTTATCTCCATGTGGCACTTTTTATCTTTTTTGTAGCTCATTGTCAATGGTTTCCTGATCTGAGCTCAAGAAGGAACCTTTTCTTAAATACCAAATCTCCTTGAGCCTAGAAATCTCAATTCTTTTAAAATTTCTCCTGCTTTGTGTAACTCAGTGTAGAAAAGAAGTCGTGTTAGGCTTCAGTTGAGAACACTAACTACAAACACAGTAAAAGGACTAAGGAAATAAAAGGGTGATGATGGGATCTTCAAGAAGCCACTGCTGATCTAGGCTGAGACTAAAGAGAAGAAAAAGCAGGCACGGCCCCCGGTGACTGCTTCCGGGACAGAGCTGCTGCCACCACTGTAGGAAGCCTGGGACTTCAGTTTCCAGGGAGGCTGAGGTGGCTCTGCAGACATCAGGCACCACCGCTGCGGGAGCCAGCGGCCTGCAGCACCGTGCGAAGCACTGCCTCCGCTGCACGAAATCATGCGTCTCAGAGACCCGAAGTCCTGGGTGATCTGGGGGTAGCAGTGAATGCCAGAGAAACCGCCAAAACCTGAACTAGAACTAGAAAGAAAGATGAACGTTGCTCCTTTCACCTCTCTGTCTAATCTCCTACCACACTTTACATTGAGAGTCTACCAAGACACTCATGCAGGCAAAGGAGGCCATGAAATGGAGTTTTCAAACTTGCGTTCCTTGCGGTATCTACAGAGTAGGAAAGGGCGGCAGCAAGTTGACCCCAGATAGGCCCTTGACCACATATGCTGCTTTTAGTAAATCTAGCATTTCAGGGAATACCTCTAAGTCTTTGGAAAGACAGGGTACCTTGAGCTGTAGACACTTTTACAAGTCTTGTGATTTTCCTTGTTTGCTAATTCATAAAGAAGGGTTTTTTGTGCCTCTCCGCTATGGTCTTATAGGCAAGTGGGAATTAAATTAATTCAACGAGTTAGGACAGGAGTTCAGTTACAAATCTGTGGCATACCATTTACAAATATATACACATTGTCAGCAGAGATCAGACTCTCTAGGCAACAATAACCAAAACTGTAGTCTCTACCAGGAGCTTCATCTCTATAAAATCATAGGGGTGGCAGCTGTAAGGACAGTTTCTTGCCACCTTGCCACTCCACCGAATTGGGGCCTGTTCAGATATTTGGGATATTCCTATCACTGGCAAACTGAAACCATAACAGGATGCCCAACAGGCACCCTAAGGAGTCCTCAGATTGTCTTGCTGGCCATAGGCACATCAAAAGAATCTCCATCTGCCAGACCGATGTGTTCTAAGAGTGAATTTTAAAACTTCATTTTTATTTTTATTAATATATACTAATTGTATGTCTTTATGAGGTTCGCTGTGATAATTCAATACTGATATACAATTTGAAGTCATCATTAACTTTTCATTTTTTAATTAATTAATTTAGTTATTTTTGATTTTTTGAGACAGAATATCACTACATTATTTAAACTGAACTTGAACTCACTGGGTAGCCCAGGATGTCCTTAACTCACAGTAATTCTCCTGCCTCAGCCTCCTGAGTGCTGAGATTACTGAGGTGGACCACTAATCCCAGTTAGTTTTTTAGATACTACTTGTTGCATTAGATTCCCATTTGGGTAATTTCCAGTCATCTTCCTCATCTCAGGTGTGTACATGGTTCTCTTTTGATTTTTTATACTCTGAGAGAGTATATTTTTATCTTCTCTGAGAGAAAAACAATGCAAAGAAACTCTCAGAATTTTTCAAAACTTTGACCAGGAGTGGCAGTACTGGCCTGTAATCCCAGCACTCCAGAGGTTTAGGGAAGGATTGCTGTATGATTTAGGTCAGCCTGGGCCACAAACAGAGTTCACAACCAGCCTGCACTGCATAGCAAAACCTTGTCTCAAAAAGACAAAAATATTTTTGCAAGATTTTAGAGTAGATTATCCCAGAGAAAAGCCTGTCTTGTTACTTTTCATATGGAAAAATGTATGCCAAGAACATAGACTTTATGTCAACATTCAGCCCTCCAACTCTTACCCAAAGTCTCTGTAAAACATGAATAGTAGTAGACCTACTTCATCAGGCTATACTGAGGACTTAGTGAGGATATATGCTGGGTGCTATTCTTGGCTCACCAGAGGGCCAAGTTACTGATAATGGTGATAATGATGATCATGTCTCTTGATTTAATAACTAAGCAACTAATATGTGATGCAAAAGTAGTATTATTTCCACCTTCAGAAACCAAGTTATTTTCTCTTTCCCAGTTTCTATAGCCAGGCTATTATAATAACAAAGGTGAGATTCAGTCTTCATGTTGGGTATATTTTGATGAATCCAAGTGTATTTATAGCTCTAATTCCTAGAGTTGTTCGGTGCTTTCTAAATGTAATACCAAGTCATGCAGAGGTCTTCCTGCTTTTACTTTTGGCTCTTCTACTGGTTACTATTTCTCTATGAAAGACTGACAAGCAGCACTGACCCAAAGCCCTTTGTTACCTTTGAAACTGCCTTGAATTTCTTTTCCCAGTACTTATATTATGTCTCTATAGCCAGTGCCTTAAAATAATGAAATAAATGCTACTAGGTGTAATTGTGTTCTGAATAATACCCTTAAGTTTGAAGCTTTTCATGAAGGTCTTTAGTGTTTTTTCTTTGCTCATGCTCCTTATAAAATAAAATAAAATAAGATAAGATAAAATAAGATAAAAAAGAAAATCACCTCTGGAGTTTTAGCACCAAAAGGATTATCTTCTTCCACCATCTGTTCTTTGCTATAACTCTAACAAGGCAGACTTTCTTTAATATATAGGAGAAACTTCAATACAAAAAACTACTAAAGAGGGCTGGTCAGATAGCTCAGCAGACTAAAATGCCTGCTTAGGCAGACACAGGGACCTGGGCATGTCCCCAGCGTGCTGTGCTGGCCCCACCCCTGGGGCATACTGAGAAGGCAGTTGAGACTGTGTGTGGTGGTGAGAGCCTGTAATCCCAGCAATTGGGAAACTGAAAACAGGAGAATCACTATGAGTCTGATCTACATAGTGAGACCCTATAGATCTTGTAGGCCCTGTACTAACTACATAACCGAATGACTATATTTCCCAAATTATACTCTAAGATATATTCAAGAAAATCCCTGGCAAATGCCTGCCTTCCATTCTGTATCCAAAATATATAAATTGATGTTGAGCCAGTTACGCTAGGTCTATGCAAGCTAATCCTAGTTCAAGAAACTAATTTAGTATTCCAGTTCCATGTTGCACACAAAAAGTCATGGTGTGTTAGCTTACTGTTACTATGACTGTTACTGTGATGAAATACCTGAGATTCTGGGACAAAAGACCCAACACCCAAAATTAAGGAAGGAAAGATTTATTTAGCTTGCAGTTTGTGGAGGTTTCGGTCCATGTTCAGCTGGCTCCCTTAAGGCAAAGTGGCACATGGTAGAGGGTAGTGGTTCATGGCAGCAGAAAACAGTAAATGGCAAAGGGAAGAGTAGCAGCTGTGGCAGCCAGCAAAGCCTCTCTTCCTCCCTTATATTGTATTCAGGGGATCCAACCCAGGGCAGTTGTAGCGCTCATACTCGTAATTCCAGAATTGGATCATGAATTAATCACAAACCCTAACAATTGGTGTGGTATGTTAAACGTCCTTTATTTCTTGGCCACCAAGAAGCATAAATAGTGGGAAGGACCCAAAACCAGTGCTTAAGGGCTTCCTCCTTCTGCTTTTATCTTATCTAGGCTCCCACCATGCTGGAGGATGCTGCCCACAAGGGGTGTTTTCTCTTCTCTCATTTTTCTGTTCTATCTGCCAGTTTTCTCTGGAGAGACCTTTAGATAACTCAATAGTATGCTTTACTAACTTTTCAGGTATTTCTTTATCCTGTCAAGTTGGCAGTCAACATTAAGAGAGACAGTTCAGAGGCATACGCATCGGCCTGGCAAGCATAAGGTCTTGAGTTAGATCCCCAGTACAAAAAAAGGAGAGTGGACAGTCAACAATTATCATCACAAGTCCACCCCTAGTCAGCTTGGTACACAGTCACATCTCTTTAAGCTATACTTAACCTCCAAATAAAGAAAAGAATGAGATCTTCATTCCACCTAGCATTATAAATTAGCTTGCATATCACCAAAACAACACTAATTCTTCCCCTCAAATTTCAACAGTTCAAAAATTGCTCTGATTCCAAGTCTAAAATGTCCTCCAGAGACTAAGACAAATTCTTACAGGTGAGCCCTTGTAAATATTTTAACAGTTACAAGCTCCAAACATACAAAGGCATAGAGTAAGCATTCCCATTGCGAATGAAAGAAACAAGGAAATAGCAAGGTTTAATCAGACCAAAGCAAAACCAAAACCCAGCTGAGTAAACATCACATTCTATGGCTCTACATTGAGCATCTGAGGCACCTGCTAACCAGATGCGAGCTCTCAAGAGCACAGACAGCACTGAACTTCTGCCCTTGTGGGCTTCTGCCCACACATCTTAGCTCCGGGGTTAACTCTACTCACTGCCTAGAACTCTCCTGAGCAGATTCTCAATTTCCTGCAGCCTCCACTGAAGTTTTGCTTTACTCCCCAGCTTGACGAATTGCTCCCTCAGGGGCCACCTAGTAGGACTCTGCCCTGCTACACTGATTGTCCAATGCCTTCCTTTGAAATTCCTCCACCACCACACAACTCTTGCATTCTTTTTATCCTGTAGCCTGTCTCTTATGTTTCTCATGTAAAAGAAACCATGTGATATTTAAGCTTGCATGCATTCCGCATTCCTGGAAAATCAGCACAGTATTTTGTTGATGATGCCAAGGTCAGAGGCCATGGGCAGCACTAGATAATTGGGTTTCTTGGGCCACAACTCCAGCAACCTCTGAGGGCCTGGATGATTGAATCTGATAAAATGATTCCTGGAGAAAGCTTCTTAGGTGGTCCCTTGCAATCAGGGAACTCTTCTGCACTTTTCTCAATGTCTTTCAAGTGACTAAACTTCCTCACCCCAGAGCTGATAATGGGTGGTGTCTGGTGTATTTTCCAGATGCCCTCAAAGCATCTTTCTTACTTGCTCAGTGAAAATTACTTCCTTCTTATTAACAACACTAATCTCTACAGCAGCTGAATCTTCATTGCCCCCAACTTCATAAATGCTTATTTCCTGGAAAATTTTCAAATCTTTCTGCTCTGTCTTTTACTCATAATTCTCATTGTAAATCTTTTTAGAAACAACCAGAAAAACCCATGTCATAACCTGAATGTTGTGCTTCCTTGAAATTCCTCCAACAGAATAGTCTATTACCATCAAATTCATGTTTCCAAAATCTAATCAGACAGTAAATAACAAAAAGAATCAGCCACTAGGAGATCACCTATTAAAAAGCTTTTTCACAGCACAAGAAATTACCTGAAGACTGAAAGGACAACCCATAGTGTGGGGGAAAAAATTTGATCAGCTGTTCCTCAGAAAAAGGATTACTGTTTAGAATATATAAAGAACTCAAAAACTCAGAACTCCCGCATTTAAAGACCCAATCCAAAAATAGGCTCCTGAGGTGAATACACACTTCTCAGATGAAGTAGAAATGACAAATACATGAAAAGATGTCCCACATCATTGGTCATTAGAGAGTTGCAAAGTTAAACAATACTGAGATTCCATCACACTCTCAAAATAATGGCTATTATGAAGAAATCAACCAATAACAAATGCTGGAAGGGATGTAATGTAAAGGAGCCCTTCTCCATTGTTGGTGGGAGTGCAGACTGGTGCAACCATTTTAGAAATCAGTGTGGAGATTCCTCAAAAAAACTAAAACTAAAGGTTCCATTTGCTCCATCTATTCCTTTCTTGGTGTCTTCCCAAAAGCTTCAAAAGCATCATCATACCACAGTGATATATATGTATACCCATGTTTATAGCAGCACATTTTATAATAGCTAAGTCTTGGAAACATCCCAAATGCCCATCAATCAATGAAAGGATATAGAATATGTCAGTATTTTATACAATAAAGTAGTACTCTGCCATAAAGAAAGATAAACTTGAGACATGTCTAGGTAAATGGGTAACCTTCAGATCATATTCTTAAGTGAAATAAATCCAACCACATGTTTAAATATCCCACTGTGGGGTGGGGATATAGCTCAGCAGCACACTGCCTGCCTAGTAAGTGCAATTTCCTGAGTTTTTCTCCAGTGTGAGAAAAAAATGGTAAATAAGGACCAAAATGAACAAAAGTATTGTGAAATAGAAAGAAAGTTTTCAAAAGGAAGCAAGGGAGGGATGAGTTATGAAGGAAGGAAGAGAAAATAGATACAAGAATAGAAGAAAAATGGAAACAAAGCTTTTGTAAATAAGGAGGGGAAGAAAGGTTGCAGAGAGGAGAAGGAAGTAGGGGGAAAAGGAGAATTAAGATATATCATGTATGGGATATAAATTTCCAACAATGAATGTTATCATTATGCATATCTAAAATGCACCAATAAAATTAATAAAAGTTAATTAAGTAATTCAGGTTCCCACAGTGTGTCAGGGCCTGAACAAATTGCAGACACGTTCCTTGCTGGAATTCAAAGTGAATGGCCTCTAATCCAATTCCAAATGTGTTCTGTATTCCCATCTGAAAACTCAGGCACAAAGTCTTTGCTGCCTCTATTCCTACTACCATTCTGGTCTTCTGGGATCATGCCAGAATCACCAGTTAAACTCTACTTACAGCATTCTAAGCTTTTTTTTCTCCTGCTTTGCCCAAACATTTCCAAATTCTTTCTACAAACCAGTTCAAAGGTATCTGAACCATATTATCTGATACACTTATATAGCAACAACTCTAATTTCAGACTTCCTGGACTCCAAAACTGAAGAAACAAATTTTTTTGCTGTTCAAGTCACCAAGCTTCTGGCCTCTTGTGATAGTAGCTCATGATGACTAAGATCTTCTTTTGCATTGGCCTCACACTCAGCTCTCATTTTCCCTTGTGGTTTTATTATTGTTGCCAAGAATTAGATTTAATTTTGTGTGATTTTACAAAACTCAAAATAAAGGGACTGACTTTTCCAGAGATCCCAGAAAAAGTCTCCAGATTCCCTCTACTTGAACCAACTTTGCGTATATTCCTATAGTGGGTCACTGGGCTAATGGAAAAGAGTGGGCAGTTTTACCAGGTCTGGAGTTTAGGGTTGAGGTCACCTTCCCACTCCGTTCTTTCTTGTTTCTCCACCTATACGAATGATGTAGAAAAAGAATGTTTCCTGACAAAGAGGTGTTTTTAGTAGAAGGAAGAGGAGCAGAATTTGAGTTGGGGCAAAGTAAGCATTTGCTGTATAAGACAAAAAATGTGATGATATATATTCTCTCATTGATTTATTAATTTTAACATTAAGAAAACATTAAGATTCCATGCTTTCATCACAATCATAGCCTTTTAATATAATCAAGTTTATATATTTTGTGATAGAGTAGTTTCCATGAAAAGTACACAAAATTAGCTGAATATACACTAAAGATATCAAATGTATTTACAGAGACCTTGTCCAAGATTTTGTTGTTAATTTTCACATTTAGAGTGCTAGAAATATGCTAATGCATGTAAGTATGGAGAAAGCTAAGCTGGAGACCTCACCCATAATTCTTGTGAAGGTGACTGGCCCTATTTTAGATGATTCTACAATCTGAAATGGAATCAACAGCTGAGGCTTTTTTCCCCAATAATCCATCATGACTTGATGGCTTTAGGAAAGAGTAAGCTGGCAGCATCCACACCAAGAATTTGTTAACTTCATACACTGCAATTTATTTTTTGATGTACAATGCCACAACTACTATTAAATTTCACAGGATGGCAGGTAGTTATTTATTAGATAGGAAACTGCTCCCTTAAAAATATCTTTCACTCTTCTGTCACTTAGAAAGCACTGAACTTTAATTGAAAATTGGTCTAGTCAATCTGCTCTGGGCTCCTGAGAAATAATTTGTGTGAATAACTACCACCAAAATCTTCCCTAAGGAAAAGCTTTCATTAGGACTGAGAACACTTTCTGATGATTCTAATAATTACCTTTCTTTGAGTTACTGGCTCACCAGCATGGTTGTTGTAAAGGGCTTTGCTGATTTTTTTTTCAGGACTCTTGCCTTTACAGCAAAGCTTCCACAATTTAAGGAGGAAAATATTTGATCAGGAGATTAACACTTATTAAGAACTGTTTGACCTTCAGTGCTTATTGAAATGCCTTTTGAAAATCTGGGTTTTTTTTTTTTTTTTAATCTTGAAAACTGTTCTTGTAGAGCATAATGAGACCCAGTGCCAATTTATGCTTCTAGGTCCCTAAAGAACTTTCTTTGATATGGTTATTATTACTGACATAAGTTTATGAGAACATAGAGGAAGAATCCTTGGAATGAAAACAGGAGATCTGGAGTTGAGTTTTGAATCTACCTAAAGTAAAAGTTAAGCTGGAGGGCCGGCGAGATAGCTCAGCAAACTAAGGCCCGCCTAGGCAAGAGCAAGGGCTGGGGTTGGGTCCCTAGTCCTACATGCTGCTCCAGCCCCACCCCCTGGACACTCCAAATAGTGACTGAGTCCAGGCACAGTGGTGCACACCTGTAATCCCAGCAATGGGGAGGCTGAAAATAGGAGGATCACTACAAGTCTGAGCTGTATAGTAAGACCCTGTACCAAATCCATAAAATGAATAAAAAAGAAAGTTAAGCTGAAAAAATAAAAACGGTAATTTCCCATGAGTTATCACGAAGATTTTAAAAGACAGTATATAGAGAAACAGCATCAATTTTGTACGAAAGTCCTTATACATGTTAGTTGCATCTGAATAAATACTGAAGCATTTGAGTTGGTGAGTTAGATCTCCCCAACATAGCCTCTCTCTTCCTCTCCTCTCCTCCCCTCTTATCCTCCCCCCACCCCTCCCCCCTCTCTCTGTCTCTGTACTTGAACCCAGGCCCTTATATTGTGCTACATCCCCAGACTTTTTCAATTCTTTTTTTTTTTTTTTATTTTCAAACTAGGTCGAATTCAGTTGCTAAGTTACCCAAACTCGGCTCAAACTTATGATGCCCCTGCTTCAACTTCCTAAAGTGCTTGGATTACAGGCATGCACTAACTTTCTTATATTTACTATTTGCGTAGCAAGAGTTCATTAATACAACATTCCTGCATTTAGTAGGTAAACTCAGTGGTGAGCGCACTTCCATTTTCTTAATAACATAACAAGGGCTTGACTATTTTAAAAAGAGAAAGAGACAAAAGGAGTTGAGATGAGACAAGAAAGAAAAGAACAAAAGAAAATTGTATAATAATTTCTTCTGGTATTCAGAGACACTGACATAAATGTTTGCAACCTGTCGAATGCAGAACAGAGAACTGAACTAGGTTTCAGGTAGGAACTCTTAAATGTCACTGAAGAAATCCGGAAAAAATGTCACAGACAGCACAACACTTGAGCTGAGATATGAATAATAAGTAAGAGTTTACCAAGTGAATAGAGCTGAGACAGTATGAGTAGAGCCCTACAGGTGGAGTAGAGATTAATAAGTTTTAGTAACAGGTATGCTTCAAAATTACACAACTAATCGGTAGGATGATAGGCCCCCTACCCAGATTTTTAGCTCATTTGACTTCATTTCTCATTGATATATATCAGTCTTATTTTGGACAGTATCAAACTCAACTTAATTTTCAGCCTCTTATCTCAATTCCTTTACCACAGTGCCATTTGATGTCCACTTAGTGGCTCCTCTTCACATTCTAATCTCAAGCCCAAGGTTGGACTTGTTATTGAATAACAAAATGAAAATATTTTATTTTTCTAATTCTTCATTGAGGTAATGGATTTCTCTTTATTCAAATCAATAACAATAATATTTTAGTTAATTATAGCATATGCATGTATGAAATAAGTGATAGCAATATTATAGAAGGTGAGAAGAAATTGAGACTACCATGTTGTAAGGTATTTGTCCTATATGTGAAGTAGTGTAGTTTTATGTAAAAGTGGAATTAGATTTTTAATGTTTGTTTCCTCCATTTCCCTTTCCTTCCTCCCTAGTTCTTCTCACATGATCATTTCCTTCCTACTTCATGATGTCTAGCATACAGTATGGATCAAAGATCTAAATATTGGGCCAGTGAGATAGCTCAGTGGCATAAGTGTCTGCCTTGTAAGTGCAAAGTCCCAAGTTTGATCCCTGGTACAGAAAAAAATCTAAATATTTAAACAGAAACATTAAATCTGCTGAAAGAGGGAATAGGTAGAATACCTGAAGAGGTAGCTATAGTCAAAGATTTTGTGAACAAAAGTCCCATAGCTGAGGGAATGTTACAAAGAATCAATAACTGGGATCTCATTCAAAAGCTTTTGCACAGAAACAGAAAATATCAACAAAATGAAGAGACAACCCAAAGAGTGGGGGGAAAAATTTGCCAGCTGTTCATCAGGCAAAAGAGTAATATCTAGAATATATAAAGAGGTAAAATCTCAGAGCCCTAAATTTAAAGATTCAATCCAAAAATAGGCTCTGAGGTGAATACACACCTTTCAGATAAAGAAATATAAACATCAAATACGTGTATGAAAGAAAGATTTCAGCATAATTGGTCATTGGAGAGATGCAAAGTTAAACAACACTGAAAATTCCATCACACTCCCAAAAGAATGGCTATTATCAAGAAATCAATCAATAGCAAATGCTTCTGGGGCTGTAGAGGAAAAAAGAAACCCTTCTCCAATGTTGGTGGGAGTGCAGACAGGCGTGAGCACTGTGGAAATCAGTGTGGAGAGTCCTCAATAATATGAAACTAGAGGTTTCATTTTACCCAGCTTTTCCCCTTCTTGATATCTTCACAAAAAATTGAAAATATCGTACCAAAGTGATACATGTGCACCCATATTCATAGTAGCAGTTTGTAATAGATAAAGCTTGGAAACATCCCAAATGTTCATCACCTAATGAATAGATATAGAAGATACGATTTTTATTATAATTTTATGACTGTGGTCATTGGAGTATTATAATAGAGTTCTACTCTGCCACAAAGAAGGATAAATTTGAGATATACCTAGATAAATAAGTCACCTTGAAATCATATTCTTAAGTGAAATAAGTCTAAAATGTTTAAATATCACATTGTTTCTCTGGTATGAGAAACCAAGAGAGATTATTTATTTTAGATCTCTATTCTTTTCTACTGTAAACATTCAATGATACGCACTTACCTCTAAGCATCATTTTACTTTATGTCATTTATTTCATTATTTAGTTAGAAATATTTTTAAAATTTCTCTTGAGATGTCTTCTATTCACTTATTGTTTGGAAGTGTGCTGTGGCATCTCCAATTATTTTGTTGTTCCTTTTTTTTCAGTTTTTCACCATTTAGAATTATGTTAGCCATTGGATTTTCATAGATGGGTTTCATCAGATTGAGGTAGAGGCCATCTATTCCAATTTTCTGTAGGACTTTTTTTTTCTACAGTTTTATTGATAAACAGATAGCAATGAGACAGTTTCAAATCAAATCAGAAGTACAGTTTCAACAAATAATACACTGTATATATTCTTCTTAGTGGTTAATTACTGTACAAGATGC
>NW_004524874.1:1110583-1122757 GCF_000260255.1 Octodon degus
AGGGTCCGGCCCACACTGCGCCTGGGCTGGGACTGGTCCCGCCGGCACAGGGTAGCAGGAAGCTCTCCACACAGTCACCGGAAGTTGGCCTTATTTTGTTTTTTAGTTGTCTTTCTGTTACTGATTTCTGATATCAATCTGCTGTGTTCTGAAGACATATTTTACATGATTTGCAATCTTTTGAATTTGTTAATGTGGATTTTTATGGCTCTGCTTGTGATCTAACTAGATGAATGTTCAGTCAGCTTGAGAAAAATGTGTCATCTGTTATATGGTTTCTTCAACAAACGTCAATTTGACCCAGTTGATTGATGGTACTGGCCAGTCCAATAGGATTTTTACTGATTTTCTGCCTGTAGGACATTTCAATTACTAAGGAAGTGTGTTGAAGTCTCCAACTACAAAAGTGAATTTTATGTTTCTCTTTAAATTTCTACCACTCTGCTTTTCATAGTTTGAAACTATTTTTAAATTCATACTCATTAAAGATTGTCACATAATTTAGAGATGTGACCTCTTCATGATTATGCAGTCTCTCTACCATATCATTTTTATTTCTGTATTTGTCTGAAATTAATATACCTATCCCAATTATCATTTGATTAATGTGATGTGTTGTATTTTCTCTATTCTTTCTTTTTTATTCTCTTCATGTGTTTATATCTAAAGAGGACATTGTTTGAACAACAATTGGGTCTTTCTCATTTATTCTCACAGTCACTTTTGTAACATCCACATTTAAAGTGGTTGGAATGATTTGATTAAAATATGCCATGTTTGTAAATATTTCCTATTCTCATGATTTTTGCTCTTATATTCTCATTCTTTTCTACATTCTATGATTTTAATAAAATATCGTATTTTCTCTCCTTTTTTGCCTATCAGTTGTACTTGAATGTTCTAATTGTCCTAGAGTTTGCAATATATGCTAACAAAACTAATTTAAGTCCACTTTCAAGTAATAGTACACCACTTCATGTATAGGACAAATACCTTATAACACAGTATTCCTAATTTCTTTCCATTCTTTATCATGTTTCTATTATTCATTTAACTCATCCATATTCTATAATCAACTGAAACATTATTGTTATTGATTTGAATAAAGAGAAATCTGTTGCTTCAATTAAGAATTTGAAAGATAAAACATTTTTCTTTATCTTTGTTTTAGTTCTATTTGTGCCGGTGAATAACACAAAGCAGAAAATTGATAAGCAACTAAGATTTACCCTCTCAGAGTTCTTCCAGCTGTAAGTCCAGGATCAAGGTGATATTAGGGTGGCACCAGTCAATGGTTTTAGAGTTTTTCCAGTGTAAACAGTAGTTCAGTGGAAGATCCACACATGTCTTAGGTTCCCCATGCATCTGCGCATGAGTAACCTTCTCCATTACCAACATACCCCATTCAGATGGTGAACTTACCACAGCTGAGAATCTACACTGACTCATCAGCACCATACACTATTTGTAGTTTACACTAGGATTCATTCTCAGTGCTGTGCTTTCTGAGAGTTTGGACAAATTACAATGCTATTCACTATTCTCCCTTTTCCCTATGCCTCAGCAATCTCTAGATTTTTTGGTATCTCTATAGTTTTGCCTTTTGCAGAGTGTGCTAACATATTCAGCCTTTTTGACTTGGTTTCTATGACTTAGCATTCTGTATTTTCCTTCCCTATATGTCCTTTGCTGGTTTGGTATCTCATTCATTTTTAGTGAGGAATAATATCCATTATCTGCATGGATCACAGTTTACTAAGGCAGCTAGTAAAGGACATTTTGTGTGCTTTCAAGTTTTGGAAATTATGAAAAAAAATTGTTACAGACATCTGAGCACAGGAGTTTGTGTGGACATAAATTTTCAGCTCTTTTGAGTAGATCACAAGGAGCATGGTTAATAGATCATATGCCAAGAGCACATATGTTTTGTAAGAAACCACTAAACTCTCTTCCAAAATAAAGAAACCACTTTCAGCACTCTCACCAGCAATGAATGAGAGTTATTATTGCTCCCCATCCTCACTAGCAGTTGGTGTTTGTTATGTTTTGGGTCTAGGTTCCCTCCCCTCAAAGACTCATGAAGTTACAGATTTTTTTTCTTCAGAGTTGGCTGAATCTAGAGTATGCAATAAATTTGTAGTGCAGAACTGGGTTTAAGAGTGGGTACTTGCTGGATCAGTCCGCTGATTGGATTGGTATCACCCTAATCCCAGTAGACTAGATAAAATATAGGGGCAGAAGCGTGTTGAGTATTTTTGTCCCAGCAATGAGAAAAATAACTAAGCCAGAATTGTTAGCATCTTTTATTTTGGACATTAGTAAATGTATGGTGATATGCATTGTTGTTTTAACTCATGTTCTCTTTATGGCATAAAACATGCATACTTGCCATCATTGTGTCTTGTTTACTAATATATCTGCTAAGGTCTCTAGCTCATTTTTAAATTCAATTGTGTTTATGTTTTATGAATTCTTTATAAGGGCCAGCAAGAAAGCTCAGCTGACTAAGCACCTGCTTAGGCAAGCACAGGGACAGAGATTCAATCCCCTGAACTATGTGCCACTACGGCCCCACCCCCAGGTGTGCTGAGCCTACCACTGAGACTGGGCATGGTGGCACACTCCTGTAATCCCAGCGCTGGGGAGGCTGAAGACAGGAGGATCACTAAAAGTCTGAACTGTGGCGTGAGACCCTGTACCAAACACTTAAAAACAAGAGTTCTTTGTATGTTTTGGATGGGTCTTTAACCTTGCACAGATCATTTGAGAACATTTCCTTTCCAGCTTGTGATTATGTATTAATTTCTTGACAGCATCTTTTACAAAGCAGAAATTTTTAATTTTAATTAAGTAGGGTATATCAATTCATTCTCTCATGTATTGTACCTTTTCTGTTATATCTATAAAGTCACAACCAAACCTAAGGCTAGCTAATTTTCTCCTACATTATTTTCTAGGAGCTTTATAGTTTTGTGTTTTACACTCAAGGGTGATCCATGCTGAGTTAATTTTTGAAGTATTTAGTGTCTACGTCTAGATTGATTCTTTCTTATTTTTTCTTATTTTTTCATTGAATGTCCAGTTGCTCTAGCACTTTATTGAAAAGACTAACTTCTCCACTGCCTTGCCTTTGCTCCATTGTCAAAGATTTTTTTACTATATTCATGTGCATCTTTGTTGAAGATTAGTTGCGTTAGATGTATGTTTGGTAATTTCTGCACCTGTTCTATTGTTATTGTTATTGCTATTGTTCTATTGTTAATGTTATTGTTCTATTCTATTATTATTCTAGTGTTAGTTTTTCATTGTTCCTGCTGATTCTCTATTGGATGCATTAAGAGACTCCTGGAGAGGTGGTTGGATCACAGAAGCACTATGCTCATCATATCTTAATCCACTGATGATCATAGCTGAAGGTACCACTAGTGGTGAGGTCCAGTTGGAGGATGGGGGTCACTAGGGGAATGGCTCTGGAGGGGCTAGCACTCTCTGATGCTCTTCCTTTGGTGTTGCTTGTTTTTATGTTGTAGGTGCTAAGACCTTTGTCACACGGAAGGGCAAGCTGACCAATACACATATTATCTTAGTTACTATAGCATTATAGTAAGAGTTGAAGTCAGCTAGCATCAATATTCTAACATTATTTCTCTTTAGAGTATTCACTATCTTACTACATTTAGTCAATCATGTAAAAGAAGGGAATATATTAGGTGATGGAGGAAAAAAATGACCAAGTCTTCTGGGTGTTGTAGTGCACGCTTGTAATCCCGACACTCAGGAAGATGAGGCAGGAGTGTTGTTGCAATTGCAAGACCAACCTGGTCTCAAAAAAAAGTGAGCTCAAGGACAGTCTAAATTGCATAGTGAGACCCTGTCTTAAAAAGACAAAAGAAAAAATCTGATTCAAATTACCCATATATTTGCATACATGGGAGAAGTAGAAATAAGAGAATTTCATTTCTTTAACTAGATCCAGAATTTGTTCAGCTCTGTTTATCACTTTAAAGAAGAATAATAGAAAATAAAAACACAGATTTAGCCTTTTAAAGATAACCACATATCAGGTTACAACTATTCCCCTTTTGGAAGACAAACAAGTAAATAAGCTAAGTAAAAGGTACACAGAAGAGGTAGATCTGATATACAGAGAACTCATAAATTTTCTTTCTTTCTATCTAGAATATTGGAACCTGCTTTGATTGATAGGTTATTATTCATCACTCAAGTATGATTTCCCCTTGGGCATTACTTCAATTTGATAGATGCCTTGTTGTAATAGCCTTGCTATACATAACCTGAGGCTAACTCTTCTACTGTATACCACTTGACTACACAGTCAATGCTAATATCTAGGGTCTTAATACATTGAATTTATACTTAATCATTTTTATTCATATAAACAAAGAATTTAGATGTAGTAACATGACATCACGTATTCATAGGCCTGATAAAATGATTATTTTTCTCCCTTACCCTCCCCAAATATCTGGTAATATATAAAGCAGTAGGGATGTCAAAGAAAGAACAGAAATATTTGGAGATGTAAGAAGCCATAAAGAATATCCATTGTCTTGACCCCCAGGTGCCAGGGGCCATGATGAGGTATTAGCTCATGAATTTTCACAATAGCCTGAAATTTGGAAGCACATTTACATTTACTTTCCAAAATGCTAAAATCCAAATGAAAGTAAACAGGTCAAAGGGTCGCTTAATGGTGCATCTAAGTCATAGATGAGTGCCGACCCCAGTTTAGCACATAGTAAACCTTCCTTTTATGTAGAGGCTGTTCAGACTTTGAACCCAGAGCTTGATCCACATGGTAAGCCCATGTTAACCAGTGAGAGTCATTCTTTAGTTATGGCTGCATTGCAGCACACTTGTGAGTGCTTAGCTGAGCTGTGGTGGTGGCAAAGACTTCAGCCCCAGCATTTTGCACTAAAGAGTCCTTCTTTCAAACAGCTGGAATTCATTTTCATTAGTAGGAAAAGCACTTCACTGCTGAGCCCACAACTGCACCCATCTACAGTTGATATTCTTAATTAAGATTGATTTGCTTATAGCTTCTGAAGATGGTAGTCCAGTAGGGGGTAGGTTTTGAAGCAATCTTACTTGTAAATAAATGAGACATTAGTATTCTATGATGGTCTTGTGCCATCTGGATGACTGGAATGAGGAGACCAGCACACAGAACAGACTTGGTAAGGATTCTTACACACACGCGTGCGCACACACACAAACACACACACACACGGTTTATTTTCTTTAATAAAACAGAATCATTTGACCATGAGGGAGGGTAAACCTTTTATGGCATTCAGTGATACAAATAGCCTGCTGTGGTATACATGCCATGGGTTTGCTAACAGTGATCTAGACCAATACTTACCAAACCACAGAATCACCTGAGGCGTTAATTAAAAATGTATATTTTAGATAGCCCTTCCTTGCTATTCTAATTACAAAATTCTTGGTTGTAGATAAAAGCAATCAGTGTCTTTAGCAAGCACCATAGGTGCTTCAGCTATAGGCTCTAGAGCTGTACTATTGCATAAGCATATAAGCACAGGCTGAATTTATAAAAAGCAATGTTGGATTCATTCAAATAGCAGAGATAGATAGATGATAGATAAATAGATAGAGATGATAAATGCAAAATATTCCAAAGAAGTGATACTAGTATCTGAAGAGGTGCAGTAACATTAATATCTATAAAATTCTACATTTAATAGAACAATAGTGAAGAAACGAAAGAAGTGTCAGTTTCTGAGCTGGAAATCATGGGGATGAACCACAAGTTTTCCATTTTTTACACTATTTTTACATCTTTACTCCCATATTTCTACACAATTTAATTAAATACTTCTTCAGCACCTAGCATACACATCTCCTATGTGTCTTACTTGCAGGTTTACACAATCCCATCTACACTGCCAAAGTTAATCTCTAGGAATTCTTCCGGGACTTCCAGAAGAACAATATGAAACCAACTATCAAGAAAAGAAGGGCTTGCCGAAAAGCTCAGCTGATTAAAGCGCCTGGAAGTAGGCTCTGGGGCGGGGGTTTGATCCCTGGGCTGGCCGTGCCAGCCCCACCCCCAGGGCATGCTAAGAAGGCAATTGAGGCTAGGCGTGGTGGTGCGCTCCTGTAATCCCAGTTTCAGGAGCAGGGATTCACACAGATCCTTGGTCCTAGGGAACTGAGAAGTTTATAGAGGCCATGGGTATAGGAATTGTGGGAAATATACTATAGAGTAGAGGTTTCCAGAAGAGAAAGCATCCCAGAGATCTTCTTTTTTAAAATTTTTTATTGATTTTATTGAGAAAATATTGCAATGTGACAGCTTCAAAACAAGTTGGTAGGAGAGTTACAACAATTAATACATTGCATATTATTGTCTTTGTAGTAGTCATTCACAGAATAAGATACAGACATGATATCATGCCCAGACTATTAGTAGAGATCTTTTTTTCTTATTGAATTAAGAGAAAGTAGTTATATATCTATCCTAACTATTTTGTATATACAGATACAAAATTGTCCTTCATTTATATCACTTTTTTTGTTCAGCTTTGTCAGAGACAGGTATTCCATTGCCATGCAAATATTGTAGGTGCCTGAAATTAAGCAACATATTCCAATATAGTCTACAGTATTCTACAACATATCCCAATATAGTGTACAGTACTCTACAATAATAATGGCTTATCCACAGGACTGGCAATGTCCAAATATGATGACTTCTTCAAAAGGCCTCATTCTTGAATTTGGGGGCTGTATTAATAGACATATATTTAAGAGAAAAGAGATTGGTAATAGAACTCAAGATGTAGCATTTGGTAATATGCAGAAAGAGCCCAACAATGTCATATATTTAACCTTGGACTCATACTCCTTGGAAAACACATACACAAATATTTATATAATATATACATTATATAATAATATATTATATTGCATATACTTCATTTCATATCCACATGCCCAGAGCTATTTTAATGAAATAGTGAAGGAAATCTGTCTAAAATTCAGATAATAATATCTAAACTATTACATATGTACTATAGGATAACCAGAATCCTTGAACTCAATGGAGCTACAAGCCCTACCCAAATAATAAATTCTAAGAGTATACATATTCTGAGGCTCTATCAGTGTTTCTCAATCCTAGACACAGTGGAATTATCTCTTAGCTTTTGAAAATGTGGACACTGAGCCCTACATCGGATTAACCAAACATGTTTTCCTGAAGAGGAGGTCTGTAGAGTCATCTCCCAAAAGACACCTGTTCATCTAAGGCACCGGGTGGATGAGAAGGTAGAAGAAAATGGAAGAAAAGAAGGGAGAAAAGAAAGAGAAGAAAGGTTGATTCAGCCAAAAGGAAAAGGGGATGTAAAAAGAACTAGCATGTGTTATGTACGTATACCAGCTCCTCATGGTGAATGTAATCACTGCGCTCCGCAAACGTGCACTAATAAACACAAAAACAAAATCATTTAATAAGTCCAACTTCTTGAAAAAAAGTTTATCATAGCTATCCTTTTTTCAAAGGGTTTTTCATCTGAATATAAGAATTATTTTTGTAGATAAAATAGTGTGGAATCATTAAAAATACTTGTAAAGATTTTTTTAAAACTTAGGAAAATACAATGTTGAAAAAAAGTGATATGCCAGACTATATATATGTGATTACAAACACATAAAGTACATAAATGAAGGTGAAAATACTACAAGTAAATAAAACAAAACATTGCCATGATGGTTTAATTAACTCATGAGTGTCTTTCCCCCCACACCCAAACATTTTCTGATTGTGTGTGTGTGTGTGTGTGTGTGTGTGTGTGTGTGTGTGTGTGACTTTGACAGGTACAGAGAAACTGATATGTAGAGAGACACTGGGAGATTTCCCTCCTTACAGCCCTCTAGCATCCTTAGCTGCCTAACATTTCCCTTTCAGACCCTGCATGCGTCCAAGTCACAGCTCAGCTTGCACCAGTCTGAGTGCCACCTTGTCAAAACTAAAAGATAGGATGGCCAGACTTAATGGCTTCCCTGCAGGGTATCTGCCTCTAACCACCACCTTGCCAGTATAGCCCGTAATCTTTCAAACCTCTCAAATCAGAGGTTTCAGGTCTAACTTTTCCTTGGAGTCAGGAGTCGATGTTATATAATAGCTATTTTTCTTCCTTGAAGAGACCTAAATTAAAAGATGAACATTTGGAACTTGAAACTCTTTGCCCAGGGAATGCAGAAAATCTCTTCGTATGGAATCAAGAAAATAGCTGATGCAAACCATAGCAAGGCACAAAGCATGCAACTTTTAACTACTGTAAGACTAATGGACTGATTATGACCTCGTTCCTGCTGGGGCCTAAGAATCTGCAGTCATCCTTCTTTTTTAGAAGTTAGATAATAGCCTGTGTTGTTTCTTCTTTTAATTTCATAAAATAGCAAATCCCTGGAGTCCTTACCGATTTAGCCAACTAAGCAATTATAAGAGATGGCTGGATCCATCTGCTTTTCCCCAATAGATTTGAGGATGAGAATAAGTATATTCAGATTTTCATTCTTCCAAAAATCCAGTCAAACTCCTACTGTTTTGTAAGATCATTGAATATCTCCTACAGGTTCCTTCCAGAACTATGGCAAGGAACCTCTCAAGTCAGCCATCTAAGCCAGCAGTGTTAACCAGGTCTCCTTTGCTTGCAAGTAACAGAAGATTCCTAAACTAGCAGAAGCATCTCAAATGAGCTTATGAATAGATAGTTTCATAGACAGATGATAGATAGATAGATAGATAGATAGATAGATAGATAGACAGACAGATAATAGACAGATGACAGGTTTATGTGCTGCTTAATAGCTTAGGGGGATAAAAGTCAAAGGACAAATGATCCAAAATCTTATCAGATCTTTGTCTCTCATTGTTATCCTCTGTGCCAAATTCACTTACACAAGCCCCAAGTGTCAGCAAAAATGGTAGTCCTCACCTATCTCCTCCAGATCATGTCATCCTTAGGTCCAATCTCAGAAGGAAATAGATTGGCTTCATCCCAGCAACTGCACTTGTTTTCACACAAAGCCTTTGGTCCTACTTAGATTACACACAGTGTGTGAATGCTGCACATTTGAGAGATGTCATAATAATGGCCAGCCTAGACTCAAAGTCCATACATCTAAGGAGAAATCAAAGAGTCATGGTTGGTGGTCTTTGCAGATACAGGGAACACCTTACCTCAAATACAATGCATATCCAAAATTATAGTTATACATTTAAACTTAACAAAAACAAAACAGAGGGAGATACTAATTGGAAAATATAATTTTAGCATGCTAATTTGTCACTGAAAAATAAGTGATACAATAAAGCAAAAAGCTCGGAAAGAAAGATTAAGTACAACAAAAATTGAAGTTAAATTATTAGCTCTTATGTCTCTTATCTTTCACTTTCTACTGAGTCACTATTTTATGACAGTCTTTGTAGGACTAGGCATAACTTGTCTTTAGAATTTTTGACTTCTCAGTGCGTATATATATATTATGCAAACATCACAGCAGTGCAAAAAAAATGTCAAATAAATATAAGGGAATTTTATTTCAATAATCTCAACACCATGAAGAAAATTCTCTGTTCAAACAGGAAACTTCTAATCCATTCTTATTTCTTTTCAGTGTTTGTCCTTTTGTAACATTATTCTAGTACAATTGAATACATTATCCTAATACGATTGTGTTTTAGGTATTTTTATATTGCTATCTAGACCTTATAAATATAAGTATAATGTGTGCATAATACTTGTCGTTTAAATAATTTATATTTCATTTACATAGCTCCCAATGCTCAGCATGAAGTTATATTTTCATTTTAATATTATAAATAACATCACAATAAACATCATGATGTATGAAGCTTTATCTTTTCTAAAGAGAGCTTTATCTGTAAAGCCATATTAACATGGTGAGCTGTGAAAGGCTCAAGTGAACAACTTCCGACATTGCCAGTCCTATGGATAACCCACTACTGTTATGGACTACTGGACTATATTGGATTATTTTGCTGAATTCACACACCTACAATACTTAAATAGCAATGGAATACCCATCTCTGACAAAACTAAACAGAAAAGGAGATACAAAGGAAGAACCATTTTTGGATTGGCATGTACAAAATAGATAGATATGCAGCTACTTTCTCTTAATTCAGTGAGAAGAAAGATTTGTACTAATTGTATTTGGACAGGATATCATGTCTGCATCCTGTACTATGAATAACCACTAAGAAGATAGCAATATGCAATATGTTAATTATTGAAACTGTCTTATTAATAGCTTTTGAAATGTCCCATTGTTGTTTCTCAATAAAATTAATAAAAAAAACAAATTACGAAAAAAATAAAGCTTTACCTTTTTTATTTTTTTATTTTGAAAATTAGAATTATTGTGTAATTATTATTATGAGCAAAGTTAATGGTATACTACAATTCTTGCCATACATTGCTGTGGTGATTCTTTCTGAGTACACTGCTGAAGGAATAAAGAAAATGCAGCGCATACACTGAATGGAATATTATTGAGCTGTGCAAAGAATGAAGTTCGGTCATTTGCGACAACATGGATAGAACTGGAGATCATCGTGTTAGGTAAAACGAGGCATTCAGAGGCAAGTGTTACATGATCTTGTGGAGGTTGGAGTAGAATAGTTAACAGAGGCTGCAGAGAGCAGGAGGAGGGAGGGGTGAGCGAAGTTCATCAGGGGATACTGACTTACAAGTAGGTGCTGAGTTACAGGTAAAACAGGGTAAGACTCTGGTGTGAGAGTACAATTAGAATGACTACAGATACCATAATACACTACATATTTCAAGAAGCTGAAGAGTTTTCACTATAGAAAATGTTTTCACCATAGAAAGTCTTTTTACCATAGAGAAATGAAAGTTTGGAATTATACGAGACTTGTTTTTCAATATCTGACTTTTTATCATTTTTAATTACTGGTGTTTCTTGTGTCCTGCCTGAGAGACTGCCTGTTTTAATTCCATAGGAATATTATCCTGTATTTTATAAGTATTGCTGTCATATTTATGTCTAAGAGCCATTTCAGGTTAATTTTTATGTAACTTCATATATATGTAATTTTCCTAACAACTATGATATATAGTTTTGACTTATTGTTGCTTGATAGAATTTGAGGCAATGTATCCAGTAAAAGACCAGCTCTCACTCAGACATAAGCAAAATCACACTGAGTCTTCCACGTACTCCACACATGCCCAGATCTCTTATTCCAACCTCAGTTGCACACCTCCAGACATTTCTGTAGCCCCACGGGCAGATCCCTGGTTTCTCTGAGAGCTTAACATGCCTGCACCACACCCAGAAAGAGCTAAGGTTAGTGTGGAGCTCACCAGGTATGTTTCCTTTTTCTCAAGCATCCCAGTCTTTTACTATTTGTTTATGGGTGCCTGAAAATGATTACCTTATTTATTTTCTATAGTTTTAATGGGTTTTGTTGGGAGGGTAAGTCCAAAACTAATTATCTGCATCACGGTTGAGCTTAAAATGTCAATAAATTTTTTAAAAATTAATTAATCTTTCCATTTGGGAACTGTTACCATAAGAGTATTATTTGCTCACTGTCCCTATCCTTGTGGCAAACTCTTACACAAACTCATTCACCTGTCATGTGACATATTCCTTAGGATAAAGTTTTTAGGTCTAACCTTCCAGTAACCTATTAAAATATTTTCAAAATGCATACTGAAGAGAATAAAATCCTTATAAAACCAAAATAATTAATATTTAAACTCTCATACACTTCTTCTATTTTATAAAATAAAACCTAGAGGACAAAGTGACTCTTTTGATCCTGAAGTTGCCTCCTGTCTGTTTTTCCACACACATACTTTGCCTTCAGTGGGTTTCTTGAGATATAAACTTCGTATTTGCAACCATAGTCCTGCCCTTATAGCACAAAAAACAAGTCTACATTGATAATGTTCCTTCTACCATATTACTTTTTTCTTTAGACAGTGATATTTTCTTTGCTTACATAATTCTCTATTTTCTCTCTCACTATTGCTAGTAACTACAAAAAGGACGAGAAGTATAAAAAGAGGATAAATAATACTTATATTCAGAAGAACATGAGTAATGTGCATAAGGACAGTGTCACCAGGG
>NW_004524874.1:1123112-1125980 GCF_000260255.1 Octodon degus
TATGTTACATTATTGAAAACGAAGTTTCAGCATCGTTGAGGATCACTAAGTGATATGAACCGATCTTAAATTTAAAACTTTCTGACTTCAAAACCTATGCTAGTAACTGCCATAACTCCAGACAAATCTGGGCATAGTAGCACATGAGTGCAATCCCAGCACTTGGGAGGTTGAGCCAGGAGAACTGCTACAAGTTCAGTGCCAGCCTGGGCTACACAGTGAGTTCAAGACCAATCTGAACTACATAGTGAGTCCCTGTCTCAAAAAGAAAAAAAAAATGCGGTGAAACATCATTTACTAAACATTCTTTTCTATACTACTAATTTTAATATAGTATTGAGAAAGAGCTTTCATGCAAACTGAAGAATCTTATAACTTCTTCTGAGCTTTTGTACATTGTCTACTTGTCAGATTTAGTTCCTACACAAAAACATTGTCTAACACAACATTCTGAATTAGGCTTAACACATTGCTGGCACTTAGCAGGTCTTCATAGCAATTTGAATGACATTTGTTTAAGAAAAGGTACTTTGCCACTAGTATTTTTGTCAGATTGATGTACATTTTAACAATCATAAGTACTAGAAATACTCTACTCCATTTATGATATTATGTTTGTACACCTAAGACTATGTAAGTATCAGATCATAATAGCAATTTGACATAGCCTGGATCGAGACAGATAATGATTCCCAGTCAATATTCCTAGTCAAAATTCACTCCAGCCTGTTCATTTAGTTCGCATTTAACACTTAGTGAATATTTTGGCATCTTATTTGTCTAGCACTGTGTTAAATGCTAAACAAACAAACAAATATAAAAGTACTTTAGGGTGAGTACACAACAGAAGGCACCTAAACTAGGACTGGGGATCAGAGAAATTATCCTATACCTTTGTTACTTCAATGAGAGTGGAAATGTTCTTAAATTTTGGACTGATAAAGAGCAAATGTAAAAGATGAAGAGGGAGCCGGGGGATAGCTCATTTGAATAAGTGCATGCCTGGCAAGTGCAAGGGCCTAAGTTCAATCTTCAGCTCTGCAGGAAAAAAAAGAAAAAAGAAAAAAGAATGTAGATGAATAATGGCGCTTGAAAATTCAGAAGCTAGAGAAGAAAGAAAGAAAGAAAGAAAGAAAGAAAGAAAGAAAGAAAGAAAGAAAGAAAGAAAGAAAGAAAGGCTTTATTCCAAAAATTGAATCTAATTCACAGAAGTCAAATCACTAAAGAGTGGTTCTGAGAAATAATATTGAAAAGTAGACAGCCTCATTCTAAACACCTTTATAAGTCATGGTATGGCACTTGTGGACTTTATCTAAAAAGATATAATCAGTGAAGTGAGATGATCAGATTTGTATCATATAAAACAGTACAAACACAATATATAGGGTATACTCGTCTGCTTTCTAGGCACTGAGAAAAAAAATATGACTTCCACAATTGAAAGGAGGAGCAGTTAATTCAATTCATGGTTTCAGGGGATTTAGTTCATGGTAACTGACTTCAAGAGTCTGTGTTCCTGACAGCTTGGAAGCAGAGCAAAGAGACAGGATAGCAAGATGCCGGGGACAAAAAATAGATCCCAAGGCCCTACCTTCATTACTCACCCAGACTTGTCTAGAAGCATGCTCCACCAACTCCCTAGGGGAATTGTAAAGCCAATCATGTTGATACTCCACCCTAACTGTCACATTTCAACCCTAGTCAAACTGATACACGAACATGTCTGCTTGAACCGTATTTAGGAGTGGGCTGCCTCTAATCCCAGCACTCAGGAGGCTGAGGCAGGAAAATTGTTGCAAGTTTGGACCAGCCTGGGCTACAAAGTGAGCTCAAGGCCATCCTGAACTTCATAGTGAGACCTTGTCTCAAAAAGACAAAATAAAAACTTTAATTTAAAAATACAGATAATAAGATTAAAGCTCAATTTAATATGTTTTAACTGTACTCCATATACCAGAAGGGGAACAGTCCCCAAACTCTCAACATTTTCAGCATTTCTTTTAAAAGTCCAAGTCACAATCTCTTCTGAGACTCAAACCAAACTCTTAGCTCTAATCCCCTGCTTATAAACAAGTTACATAATTCCCAGGTACCATTGCACAGGGAAAACAATTCCATTCCAGAAAAAGAGGATAAAGAGACATAAAAGAATAGGACCAAAGAAAGACCAAAATCCAATAGACAAAACAGTAGTAAAAAAAAATGAGTTTCAGATGGCTTGAGTAGTCCTACTCCCATTACCAAAATTTGTGAGGAAAAATATTTATTCTGGGTTGTTCAGTAAAATGTATACAATTTTATAGGATGACCAGGGTACATGTACCATAATACTATTTTGGTGATAAACAATTCAAAAGACAGGCAATGAGTTGTTGTAAGCTAATCTTAGCTGATAGAGTATTGCTGAAAAAGACCACAGTGAAAAGGACAAGGTGATATATGAAGTTTAACTGAATGCTTTAATCTAGTAATTTTCACTTCAGATTGCCATAGGACCACCCCCATTCAAAAATCCAGTTTCTTCTTCTTTTTTTTTTTTCTTTTTGTAATGACTACAGGGTCACCAGGTTCTCACTACACAGATGAGACTCATAGCGCTCCTCCTGTATTCAGCCTCCCACGTGCTGGGATTACAGGTTCGCTCCACTATACCCAGACTCAGCTAACATCTCAGCATGCCCTGGGGGTGGGGCAGGCACCACATCACAGGGATAGAACCATGGTTCCTGTATCTACCTAAGCAGGCATTTTATTTTTTTATTAATTTTATTGAGAAACAAATAGCAATAACACAGTTTCAAAAATTAATGCATCTCCCTAGTATAAGAACTCCAAAGAAGAAATACAAATAGAAAGATATAATACAAG
>NW_004524874.1:1127505-1136703 GCF_000260255.1 Octodon degus
AGTGGTTATTCATAGTACAAGATGCAGACATGATATCCTGTCCAAACACTATTAGTACAAATCTTTCTTCTCATTGAACTAAGCAAAAGTAGCTGTATATCTATCCTATTTTGTACATACAGATACAAAATGGTCCTTCATTTGTATCCCCTTTTTGTTTAGTTTTGTTAGAGATGGGTATTCTATTGCCATTTAAATATTGTAGGTGCATGTATTCAGCAAAATAATCCAATATAGTCTAGTAATCCATAATAGTGATGGGTTATCTGTAGGACTGGCAAAGTCAGAAGTTGTTGACTTGAGCCTTTTACAGCAGCTCAGCATATTAATATGACTTTACTTTTTATACCTTATTTCTATACTTTTCTGCTGGATGTTTAAGATCAAGATCAAGCAAGACCTATATAACAAGAAATGTAACTTTCATATCTGACAAGTTCAGTCAAATCCCCTCAGGATTTACACTGAAACTCTGTACCGCAGTTTGTAGATCCTTCGTCAGTGTCAGCCACGTGGATGAGTCATGGCCATTGCTTGACCAATTTTAAGCAAGCATTTTAATCCACTGAGCTATCTGGTTGGCCCAGTTTCATTCTTTAAGTGAAATAATTATACAGACTGTCCACAAAATTGCCTATTTCCTAAGAATAGAGATTATTCCAAAGAACCCTCCTTCCACATTAAAGAAAGAAGTACTTGAGTGGCACTAGGGAAAAGCTAATGTGCATCATTATTGACCAGTATAATGGGAAATAGAAAAAAAGTTTCATTGAGAATCTTAAATACCTTGCAGCTATAGTTACCTGTGCCTCACAGTAAAGAATATTTTACATCCAGTTACATTTAGAAGTATAATGTATCACAAGAATATGAAAATCAAATTGGTAATGAAGTTTGAGCAGAAGAGAAGTTTCAACTAAGATATTAAAGATAAAGACTGTTACATCAGATGTCAGTGAAAAACAGTATTAATTAGGTGCTTTATCCAGTGTAGTCTAAAGCACTGGGGGAGAATCATGAGAAGGTGTAGTTTTGGCCTTCAGCAAGACCAACAGCCCAGGCAGTCTAAATTCCCAGGTAATGACAAGTCTTTAACAGTTTAAAAATCAAAGGAACTTCCCAGGGATGCAAGGATGGTACAATAGGTGCAAATCAATGGATGTAATACACTGTAATATACCACATAAATAGAAGCAAGACTAAAATCACATGTATGAGATGTCAATAGATGCAGAAAAACTTTAATAATATTGAATATTTGTTTATAACTTTTTAAAAGCCTTGAAGAAAATAGGTATAGAAGAACCTTATCTCACTTTGATAAAATCCACTTATGATAAACCATTGGCCAATATCATATTAAATAGGGAAGGCTGTTCCTCTAAAATCAGGAATGGGACAAGGATGTCCATATCACCATTCCTACTCAGTAGAGTACTAAAAACATTACCCAGAGCAATCAGGTTAGAGATAGAAATTAAAGTGATATGCTTAGGAAATAAAGAACTCAAATTATCATTATTTGAACATGACATGGTCTTTTACAGATGATCAAAAAATTCCACCAACAGATACCTAAAATTGCTAAAATTAATAGCAAAATTTAGTATTATAGCAACATGCAAAATAAAAACAAAAATCAAGTGTTCATGAAAACCAAAAATGAGCACATTGAGAAAGAAATCAGAACAACACCATTCACAATAGCACCAAAAAATTAAATACTTAATAATTAAACTGACCAAAGAATTGAAAGGCCTCTGCAACAAAAACTACAATACTCTGTAAAAGAAGTTGAAACTAGACATCAGAAAATGTGAAGACACCCCTTGTTCCTCAACAGGCAGAACCAACATTGTCAAAATACCCATATATATATAGATTTCCAAAACTTATACACAGATTTAATGCAATCCCAATAAAAATATTAACAGCATTCCTCATAGAATTAGAGAAAATAATCCTAAAATTCAAATGGAATTAAAAGAGACCCAGAATAACAAAAGCAACCCTAGAAAGAAAAAAAAGTAGCAGGCATCTTAACCCTGGGTTTCAAGTTACACAAAGCTGCAGTAATACAAGTACCATGGAACTGTCACAGAAACAGACATGTGCATCAGTGGAATGAAGTAGAGGACACAGGAATGACCCAAGATACATTCAGCTAATTGATCTTTAACAGAAAGGCCAAAACACATACTGGAGGAAATGTAATTTCTTTAGAAAAATGTGCTAGGAAAACTGGCTATCCACATTCAGAAGACTGAAGATAGATCCATATATTCCACTAAACACTATCCTAAAATAAAAATGAATTAAAGGCCTAAATATTAAAATACAAACAGCTAGCCAGATGTGGTGGTACATGTCTGCAATTCCAGCACTTGGAAAGCAGAGGCAGGAAGCTTATTGTGAGTTTGAGACCAGCCAGGGCTACAAAGTGAGCTTAAGCCCAGCCTGAACTGCATAATGAGATCCTGTCTCAAAAAGACAAAAATAAATAAATAAATAAATAAATAAATAAATAAATAAATAAATAAATAAAGCAAGCAAGCAAGCTATCCTTTTAGGGATTGAAATTGATATTTTCAGTAACCAGAATAGCTACCCTTACCTTTTTCTGGTTTCCTGTAGCATGGAGAATTGTTTTCCATCCTTTGACTTTGTATTTCCTTTTGACACAAATGTATTTCTTGTATGCAACATATTGTTGGAGCTTCTTTCTTAATCCACTTTGACAGTCTGTTTCTTTTGATTGGTTAATTGAAGCCATTTACATTGATGGTTATAACTGATATGTATTAGCTTATCTTTGTCATGTTATTTTCCTGCTATAGGTTCTGTACTTTTTCCCTCCTTAATCACTTGCTCTATTTGGTGGTTCCTTTCTGTTGATGATCTTAAAGCTGTGGTTGTTTCTCTCTCTCTCTCTAAAATATGTCAGTACACTTTGTAGGGTTGGTTTGGTGGTCAAGAATTTCTTCAGGTGTTCTTTGTCATGAAAGTATCTTATCTCACCATTGAATTTGATAGTTTTGCAGACTACTTCAGTCTGGGTTGGAAGTTATTTTCTTTCAGAACTTGAAATACTTCACTCCAAGTTATTCTTGACTTGATGGTTTATGTTGAGAAATCTGCCGATTCTGAGGGTTTTCCTTTGTAGGTGACCTGTTTTTTTCCTCTCAACCATCTTTTAATATTCTGTTCTTTTGCTAAATTTCTCAGATCTTGATTATGTTTCTAGGTATAGATTTATTTTGATCATAGCTATTTGGAGCTCTATATGCCTCACTGATATGTTGATGTGAGATTCTTTTCTCATGTTTGGAAAATTTTCCCCAAAATAAAGACACAATAGGAATGGGCAATAGAAATGAATAGACGCTGCTCAAAAGAAATCACCAGTAAATACATGGAAAAAAGTCAGTATTAATATTTATTAGGAAAATGCAAATGAAATGAACACTGAGTTCATTTTATGCATAATGAATAGCTATCTTCTAGAAATCAAATAACCAATACCAGTGAGGCTTTAGAGGAAGGAAACACTTCTATGTTATTTGTAAGAATATAAACTACAAGAACCACAATATAAATTATTGTAAGGATTCCTCAAAAATCTAAAATTTGAAATTCCATCCAACCAAGATCTTGCTAAAAGATTTAAAGGCATCACATTACAGTGATACATGCGTACTAATGTTTATAGCAACACAATCCACAGTAGTTAAATATTGGAAATGGCCTGTTATGTAAATCAACAGATGAATGGATAAAACAAATGTGATATTTATGTACAACAAAGTACTATTCTGTCACTAAAAGGATAATTTTGAGTCATTTTTAGGAAAACAGAAATCATTTGAAACTATAATTTTAAGTGTAATAAGTCAGATACACAAACTTGAATATCACACGGTTTCTCATACATGAGAAACTAAAAGTGTAAATTAAACAAATAGTAAAATAAAAGATAGATAATAGTAAGTAGAGATAGATCTTTTGCAAACAGGAAAGTGACAAAGAGATGAAGGGAAGTGTGGTGGTTGATACATCGTGTCAAATTGAGATGTCAGAAGCTTGGCTATATCCACTTGGTGATTCCATGCCCTGTTGCCCTGAGGTGTGGGTACACCACCCTATGGTGGGGAAGACACACCCTAGAGTGACTCAGCACAAAAATGGTTTGTAATGAGGTTGAGGAAGGCTTCCGTGAGTACTACTTCCTTGGAGGAGCTTGATCAATGCAGCTGAGCCACTTTGGAGGAGCTCAGATCTTCGCAGCAGCCACTGCCATTTTCTTAGAAGAGCTTCAGTCTTCACAGTCAGCATAGAAGGAAGAGAGAGAGGCTTGATGGATGCCACAGCTGCTCCTCCTCCTCTATTCTTCATTGTTTCCTGCTGCCATGAACTGCCATCTGTCTTGGAGGTAGCAGAGTATGTACTGAAACCTCCACTAACTGTGAGCTAAATAAACCCTTCCTTCCTTCATTTTTAGTGTTGTATATTTGTCCCAGCAATAAGTGAAAAATAACTGAGAAAGAATTTGGTACTAGATGAGTGGGGTCATTTCTGTGACTATGCCTGACAATGTGGATTACAAGCTTTTGGGAATGGCTCATGGGAACAGATAGGAAAGGTTTGGAGAGCTTGTGTACTAGCGAATAGCTGAAGTGCCTTCAGCTGTTCTATATGAGAGATTCTGGTAAGAGCGCAGAAAACCAGAATGCTTATAGCAAGCCTGAATGTAAAGACCAGGCTGGGGAGGTTTCTGACGAGAAGAACTGCATTGGTTTTTGGACTGCAGATGACTTATGCTATGGCTTGGCAGAAAGTTTGTCTGCATTTTTCTCCTGTCCAGAGACTTTGCCTGAGACTGAGATTAAGTGCAGTGGACTAGGTAATGTTGCAAAAGAAGTCTCAAGGCAATCAAATTTTGAGGCAGTGGCATGGATATTACTGCAGGACTTTAGTCAGATGTATGTTGAGAGTCAAGAACAAAGACCCCCAACAGGATGATTCAAAATGTTATGAGTTTGGCCAAAAAGGAAGTGCCAGGAAGGCTGTGGAATGCAAAATGAAAGCTGAGATTTCCCATTATGCAGGAGGGACAGGAGAGCAGAAAAGATGTCCTGAGGGCATCACAGGAGGTGGTAGGTTATCGCGCTTTGAAGCCTGAGAATCACAAGGGTGAAGAACTTTGCTTTGAGGAGAAAGCTACAGAGCCCCATGTTCCAGAATGGAGGTGGCAGCCACACCAGATTCCAGAATGGTGCCATCATAGATAATTTGTTCCTCTAAATCAGGGTCAGAGTGCTCAGCAATCCAGGCATTTGACCCCTACAGCCAAGAGAGAAGAAAGCCTGGCTAGTGCTCCAGCTGGAAGCAGCCCTTGGCATCATCTGCATGATACTGGTTTTATGAACACTTAGAATGCAGAAGGTCTGAGGTCAAGAAGGCTTCCACCTATATTTTAGAAGGCTTGGGAGGCCAGGCAATGTGGTCCTGAGAGGGCATTGTGTAAAACTTTGAGTGAGAAGCCTATTCAGTGGAAACCTCAGAAGTTTGAAATAGCCAGGAATGTGGATTGTCTATGTAAAGCTGCAAGAAGAGAGCAAAGCCAGCCCCAGAGAAAAGCCATGGGAGCTACAAGCAGAAGTGCCATAGTGGTGGAGCCATGTAATGCTTTTGGAGCACACAACTCATTAAAGGTTGCTTTGGATGTCCCACGTGGAACTACAGGATTTAATGTTCACCCTTCTGGAGTTTGGACTTGTTTTGGTCCCAATGGTTTGCATCCACCTATATATATCTTTTATAACAGAATAGTTTATTTTGTGCCTTTGAATATTAGAAGTGTTCAACTTTTCATTTGTTCAGGGGCTCACAGCTAAGAGTTTGCCTTAGATCTTGGGGGAAACTTGGGAATTGAACTTTTCAGCAATGCTGAAACTGTTAGGACTTTGGCAATTCTTGAAGATAGACTAAGTGCGTTTTATATAAAGAGATGTGCATGAGTCTTTGGGGGCCCAGGAGCAAAATGATATGCTTCTCATGTGATATAATGTTAATGGAGTTAATAGTGATTCTTAAGGGCTACTAAAGCTGTGTTATAATGTCTAGGTTATGAAATGTTAATAAGCAAGTATTTGTATCTGGAGACTGGTTTAAGGAAGTACATGTATAGCTGACAAGGGGTGGATTGTGGTGGTTGATATATTGTGTCAACTTGACATGTCAGAAGCTTGGCTGAATCTGCTTGACAATTCCATGCCCTGAAATGTGAAAGTCCCACCCTAACGTGGTGAAGGCCTGCCCTAGAGTTACTCAGCACAAAAATGGTATATAATGGAGTTGAGGAAGGCTTCTGTGTGTACCACTTCCTTGGAGGAGCTTGAATGATGCAGCCAAGCCACTTTGGAGGAGCTCAGATCTTCGCAGCAGCCACTGCTGCTTATCGGAAAAGCTTCGTTCTTTTCAGTCAGTGTAGAAGGAAGAGAGAGAGACTTGATAGATGCCGCAGCTGCTGCTCCTCCTCTGTTTTTTGTTGTTTTCTGCCGCCATAAACTGCTGCCATTTGTCTTGCAGCCAGAGGAATATGAACTTAAGCCTCCACTGTGAGCTAAATAAATCTTTCTTTCTTTCATTTTGAGTGTCGTATATTTGTCCCAGCAATGAGTGAAAAGTAACTGAGACAGGAAGGAAGAGTGGAAGGAAACAGATGTAAAGTGATTTAAGATGTGTCCCATACCAATTCCCCACAATGAATCATTAGGTACCTCAAATATGTTCTTTCTTGTAAAAAAAAAATTAAAGTCATCTTTATCCAAACAATGTTTTAAAACCTGGATAAATTTGACCAAGAAAGTACCAATCTTAAAAATTCTATAAATAGGGGGATTTAGGGGGGTGAACTGTGCAGGGGAAAGCGTGGGGGTAGTGAACTACCCTGTGAGATCACCAGGGTAACTCTCATCAATAAAGATCAAAGAAAGCAAATAAACCAAATATAAATCATTGACATGCTTCATTTGGCCTACAAAACAAATTGTTAAACTTTATGTTGATACTTTAAATCCCACTAACACACAGTACACAGTAGTCTTTGAGCAACATGAAGATCTCAGCACTTGAGTCTTGTAGTAATCTGGTGCTTTTGTGTTGGGAACTGTGCTCCCCACTGAGCACTTTTTCCACCCAGGCTGTTCTATTCCATGCTTTGCCTCTCTCCCATCTGCAAGCATCTGTGTCTGTGACTCAGTAATACTATAAGGCCCAATAATTTTAACCTAGACATTTTCCTGAGAATGTGTTAAAACCACAGCCATAAAATTGAATAATCTAGCAAAATCCTTCAAATAAATTAGCTGCAGGTGTCTTAATGAGTTGGCACAATTGAGACTATGTGCCAAAAAGGATGACTTTTACTCAGAAGCATCTGATCTTAAGTCTTTCCTTCTGAAAATAATTAGGTAATATGTCTAGTTGGCCAAAGTCTATAGAGAAGAATTCTTGACTTGTGACAATGAAATCATTTCTCATTGAAAAGGAAACGCTTTTATTTCTATATTCTAGGACAGAGGGCCACTTGTAGTTTATGCAAAATGTTTTAAAGTCACTAACATAAAAGTTAAAAATAAAAATGAAAGATGTCCAAAAAATACTTCTTTCATGCTTTTTTGCCTTTAAAATGTGTTTAAAATGATTACCTTATTCAATTTCTTAAGATGACATTACAAACAATGTGAAAAACACCTTTGTAATTACCTTCTTAGATTAAATTTCCAAAAGTAGTATGGTTTCTCTGGGATCAAAGAATGTGCTTACTTTGCAATTTGATATATACATCAAATTACAGAAAAATATTCATGTGGCATATATCAATAAATAATAAGACATTTTCCTATGCTTTGCTAGCAATGGATTTTGTCTATAATTTTAAGATACATAAATCCAAACACTAAGAGATTGTGCATTATTTAACCTTATTAGACTATTGATGTATTTTCGTGGTTTTTTCCATTTGTATTTCTTCTATATTAATCACCATTTCATGACTATTGTATATTTTTAAATTAAGTAACCAACTTATTTTATTCATTGTGTATCTCACATTTTTGCCCTGATTTGTAAATGTGTAATATTTTTAATGTGAGTATTTTGTAATAATTATTAATAATTTTATATTAATATAATTTACTCCTCACTTTCTATTTGCCTATTATTTGGCTGATACACATTTGCTATGCATTATTTATCTTAAAATGTCTCTAAAATCCTAAAGTTATCAAACCTCTAAAATAAATCCTTAATAAATTTTTATCCTCATTCTCCCAATGTTTCTTGATCTTGTTAACTACATTCTTTTTATTCTTTTTCAAAAATATCCACATAAGAATATATTTCTGCATGTAATAGTTACTTTCATATACCAATGTTTTATCAACTTATGAGCACATTCTTGGTCCTTGGATCTGACTCCTTTCAGGTTCAATTTTAGTATGTTTTTATGCAAGCATCCAAGTAGCAAAATCTTAATATGCTTAAAAACAGTAATTTTCCTTACCCTTACTCTAAAAGGTTATTTAGTTAGATATCAAATCCTGGCTTAACAGTTATTTCCCCTCACCATTGTTCATTTTTGGACAACTCTTGCTGCTAAGAATTCTTCCCTTATTTAACTTTGAATATTTTATATTTTCATTTTCTGAAGTTTTACTTTATTTTTCTGGTCAGCATTCAGTGTTAAGGGTTGCAATATACCCAAAAATTACTCTAACTCTCAGACTATAGGAATGTGACTTTACTTAGAAACAGTCTTTTCATGGATAATCAATTTAACAATAAGTCCTTGTGGTAGATCCTAATCCAGAGTGATTGATATCTTTGTTAAAAGGAAAAAAATTGAGAGCCAGTGACATAGCTCATTGGACTAAGTGCCTGTTTAGGCAAGCAGAGTCTGGGGTTCAATACTGGGCACCATATGCCCTGCTGGCCCTGCCATGGGGCATACTGAGCTGGTGACTGAGTCTGGGAGTGGTGGTGACTTATGCCTGTAATTCCAGTGCTGGGGAGGCTGAAAACAGAAGGATTGCTACAAGTCTGAGCTGCGCAGTGAGATCCTGTACCAAATACAAGAAAGAAAAAAGAAGAAAGAAAGAAAGAAAGAAAGAAAGAAAGAAAGAAAGAAAGAAAGAA
>NW_004524874.1:1136803-1139561 GCF_000260255.1 Octodon degus
AAGAAGAAAGAAAGAAAGAAAGAAAGAAAGAAAGAAAGAAAGAAAGAAAGAAAGAAAGAAAGAAAGATGAACAAAAGGACAGATGCATTAGAGGAAAAACAATGTGAAAGAAGAGAGACAAGGGGACAGTGTCATGTGAAGATAAAAGCAGAGATCAGGTGATGTAAGGCAGCAACATTCCATAATCTCATTCTAGGCTCTCCTTTTGTGCTGGCTCGCTGGCATATCAGTAGGACCAAATGCTTGACATATACATCTTACAGAAGGAAAAAGCTGGTTTTATTCACAGTTTCAGAGATTCTAGTCCATGTTATGGGCTCTAAGGCAGAAACATCATGTCAGACGGGAGTAGTAGAGGGCTAGAGAGACAGCTCCACAGTCTAAGCACCTGCCTGGCAAGCACAAGGACCCAGATTCTATCTCCAGTACCACATGCCCTGCTGACCCTGGAACCCCAGACATGCTGTGCTAGCCATGAAACCTTGTGTGATGGTACACACCTGTAATTCCTGCACTGTGGAGGCTAAGACAAGAGTATCACTATGAGTCTGAGCTGTGTAGCGAGGCTCTGTACTAAATAAATAATTGAATAATTAAATAAATAAATAGAGTGGTAGAACAAGGCTACTAAGTTCATGGTGAGTATTAGCTACAGCAGGAATAAAGCAGGAAGAAAGGGACCAGGGTGCAGATATAATACTCAAAGTCACACCTCCATGACTCACTCAGACTCACCTAAATGTGAATTTTACTAAAGACTTGGGTGGTTTTCAAGCTAATCAAGTTGATAATAAAAAAGGATTGAAAATATTTAGTTAAATGAGGGCTTGGATAGAAGAAGGTCTCAATTTCAAATCTGTTCCTGCTTATAGTAATTCTGCCTCAAAATATACAACTCAGTGCAACCCATGATCCACAAAATTGTTGGCCATTGATTTTTACAGTCATTTCTCATAAATTATGGACTCTAACACAATGCCTAACTTTAAACAGTCAGTCTTGCTCTAGCCTCCTGCCTTACATGAGCTATTTTCAGTACTTGTTCAGTAATTTGCCTACTTCTAGTCCCAAAGTTCAATAGGATTACAGTTTGCTATTGCTTTATCTTGCATTTTCAAATGCACAGGTAAAATTTTATTCCACCTATATCTTTTATTTTTCTTTTCATTTTAGAATTTATCCACCAGGCTGGAGGGATAGCTCCATGGTATAAGTGCCTGCCTGGCAAGCACAAGGACACTGGTTTGATCCCCTGTACTGCATGCCATGCCACCTCAGAACCCTTGGTGTGCCGTGCTGGCTCCTGAAACTAGGTGTGGTGGTGCACATCTGTAATCCCAGCAGTGGGGAGGCTGAGATAGGAAGATCACTGCATAGCAAGACTCGGTACCAAATAAACAAATAAATGAAAGATTAAAAAATTATCTACCATTGTAATATATTCACAATGGTAAGGATTCAAACATGCAACCACAGCCTCATCTTAAGCAGAAGCCATGAATTACCTTCCAGTGCTAAACCTTTGTGAGTCAACTACTACTTAACTACAACTTAGTGTTTTTCACATTCTAATTCAGGGAACTCTGTAGAAATAGAGTGGCCTGTATGACCAATTCATCAATTGCTAGAAGCAAATTTGGATTACATACCTTCTGAAAAGATGAGGCTGAAATGTGCTTTTTCCCTTAGGTTGATAAAATGCACATACACCAGTACCGAGTATGACTTGAAGATAGAGATCAAAGCTTCCTTAATTTTGAGTGCTGTGTTGGTACTATTTTCATTCTGCAATACCGAGACAAGCTTCTTGGTCTTTACCACCTCACTATGATGGGAGTGAGCATCAGAAGAGAGAGATATTCACCTGCGATAATCCTTGACCTTTCACTGCACAAGGCTCCTTGATGCTTTAGTATCTAACCAAAATCATTTCCCTTTTTTCTTGGAGTAGAAGAAGAAGTGAAAAACTCTGCAATTCTTTCCTTAAAGGCTATGCTTTCTTCAAAGTCCTTTACTATTTTCCCATTATATCCTAACTTCTGACAAACCTGAGAGGATTTAGGTCATACTGGTTTCTTTCGCAGAAACATGTTCTGCTTCTATCATTGTAACTGAAGGACTCCTTGTTGATGAACTGCAGTAAGATTCTTTTCATCGTTCATTTAGGTGTGAGTATTTTCTCTGCTGCTTGGATGTGGAAACCTAGTATTCAAGCTATAGCTCTTAATTAGCTTTTGAGTTACTGGAGGTGGTGTGAAGAGTAAATTGGGGAAAATGTACCTGGCTGTTCGCTATGGAAATTAGTTTAGTACTTTCCATATCCTAAAGAACTGTGCTATTATTTAGCTGATTCCCTGCCTGTGGAGGCCTTAATAGATCTTTGGCAGATTTAAGTAGGTCACTGCAGATCAACTTCCCTCTCCTACCAAGACATATTACTTACAAACTCTTCTTTAGGCTAATCTCATTTCTAATAATAACCAAATTCTTATTAAGATCCCATCTAGAAAGTTAAAATGGTAGAGTAACACGTTTTTGCCATTAGACTTGCTCCTTTTCTAGTCTATAGAAAGATGAGTCAAATGGATCTTTTCTGAACTCCTCCCCCTCCTCCTCTTTTTCTTCCTCCTCTTCCTCCTCCTCTTCCTCCTCCTCCGTCTTCTTTTCTTCTTCTTCTTCTTCTTCTTCTTCTTCTTCTTCTTCTTCTTCTTCTTCTTCTTCTTCTTCTTCTTCTTCTTCTTCTTCTTCTTCTTCTTCT
>NW_004524874.1:1139661-1149147 GCF_000260255.1 Octodon degus
CTCCTCCTCCTCTTCCTCTTCCTCCTCCTCCTCCTCAAATGAAACTTCCTTATCAATTACCAATACAAAACATAGTATCCTTCTTTGTTTTCATAACTTTATGATCATGGGCTGTGATTTTCCCAAAGTTGAAGTTTTACCCCTATTCATGTTTTTGTTATTTATTTGTGCAAATACTACAAGGCAAAAAGTATGCCAACATGCCTTAACTCTCCATTGTTTCTTTTAAATCAATGAAGTGGAGTCTAATTTAAAACTTTAATTTAAAAATTTATGATAAATTGTGATAATGGTAGGTAGCCAGCTAAAAGAACAAAGAAAGTACAAAACATAGTCAGTGACAGTCAAGAGGATGGCAGAAAGTTTGGTTTGGCTAAAACACATTTCATAGCTAAGAACACCATTTATATTTATAGATTCTCTACAGAAGTTATTATAAATAAGCATTAATATTATCAAACACTTTATTGTTCTTTTATCATACAACAGTGTAATGACAAAGTAGAGCTGAGTATGAATAAGCAAAAACAAAAAGCACAAAAGACAGAGGAACTTGTTAAATCTAAAAATAGCAACTGCTAAGTACCTATGTATTACCTGGATGTAGCCCCTAACATCTTTCAAATACCAAAAAAAAAGTGAAATTCTCTGTTCTCTAGCCACATCACAATGCATTATTTATATCCAAATGGAAGAAACATAATATTTTCCCTGTTTATGAAGTCATATACCCACAGAAAATACATCTTCATTCCTGCCACACTACTGTCTTCAGAACTTTGATGTCCATGATATTACAATAGACTACTGTAAAAATAGTTGGGAAGCTTTCATTGAACATATTGAAGTCTTTCCAAGCTGAATCTAGAGCAAAATATTTCAAAATTGCATTCTGGGAAATATTTATCTTTTAGAAATTTTTGTTTAAGTAGATTTTAAAGCAGACTTGTAGTTTTATTCAAATTTAGAATCAAGCTAATAGAATGGTAATTAGTATTGTTTGGGGGAATAATTCAATATAATTTAGTTTAAGTTCATAAAGTACTCTCTGGAGACTCTTAAAGGCCCTTTCCAATTTTCACCTGCCTTTAAATTGAAGGGCAGCCTACTTAAGCACAAAGCAGAAAAAAATTATAAACAACCGTGGTTATTAATAGGAAAGCAGGTGGCTCTGATTAAGGGAAAACAGTAAAAGATCATCATTTAGAAGTAATTTCACAATTATGTGCTATGGATTAATCTAGTCTTGAAATCACTATGAGAGTAATTCAAATTTTGCTATACTTTATGATTATGAAATATTTAAGATGAAAAATTAGCAACTTAATCACATTATCCTATACCCAGAAGTACATAGTCAGCCTTGCATCTGAATTTCTCTCTAATCACAGACCATGGCTGTATATCTTTCAATCAAGAAAGTTCACAAGAGAAAAAAACAACTGTTATTTCAAATTCTGCTCTACTGTCTAATACCTGGTCCAATGAAGATTCAGTAACTATTGACCAATAATATCTTTAATACAAATGTAAATTGAAATAAATATTTAATTGCTTATAATTTTCTCCGAGTACAGTGCAGTTACTAAGATCATTTTGACACATCATGTGTGATGTGTGATCAAAAAATTGCTGAATATTTAAATTTTTTAAAGATTATTATTGTACAAGACACATTGACATCATGTCTCCTCACAATATGCCTCTTCACTTTGAACACAGTTATTGCATCATTCTTACCATTTCATGAACAGTGCTGGAAGTCTCTTTTGTGAATATTTAGCTGTACTGATGTGGTTGCATTAATGTCCTCAATCAACTCAATATTATTTCTCTTTCCTGGTCATTGTGACTCTGAGAAACAATCATAAGTTGCACAGTGTCATGCCTGGTGCATAAGGTGGTGAAGACATACCGTAGTATGTTTGCAGACTGTTTTCCACTGGATGCCACCCAGTAACAGCATTCATCATTTTTTATCACACTCATATAAAACCCCATCAAAGAAGACTTTCAGAGCTGCTTCAGAGAGCTGGGTTGTGTGCAAAGTGAGAGGGCAATTTTGAGGGAATTTAATAGCAGTGTATCTTTTACTGTAAATTTTTAAATTTAAATCTTTGTCATGTATGTTGATCACACCTAGTAAATAACAAATTGGGCAAGTTTGGGCAATCAGTTCGCACTGGGACTTACTATTTTCAAAGTTGTTCTGAGCTCTCCTTAGAGAATAATAGAGCAGACCTTTGTTGCAGTGTTGTATTCTCTGACATCCGTAAGTGAAAATATTTCTGAGGTTTTTTTATAATTTAATCTTTGACTACAGAACCGACTTGAAATAGCAGAGAGAACAAGCTTCTATCTTTTTGCTAGACTTTTAGCATACATGCTCTTTTGCACCATTATGTGCTGCTGAGTTCTCTTTTAATTGTAATTTAATTAAATTTTAATAAGAATACCCTAGGAAGTTTTTGAAATTAAATTCCTGAATCTGACCCAAAAAGATACTAATTAAGTCAGAAATAATAATAGCTGCCTCGTTCATATTACAGACTATAAGTAACAGATTTAAGATATTTGCTTTTAATTTGAAATATTTGTGTAAAGTTTAAAGTATCATAGTTAACACATCTAAAGAAACTGTATGAGAAAAAAAAATCTTTCTAATAACTTTTTTTAAATTACAGGCACATTACATATTCATTACATAAAATTTGGAAAATAGTAAAAGAATAAATAATCTAGTTGTTGGCATGGTGGTGTATGCCTATAATCCCAGCTACTAGGAAGACTGAGGCAAGAGGATTACAGTTTGAGTCTAGCCTGGTCAACGTAGTGAAACCCTGTATTAAAATTAAAGAAAAACAAAATAGAAACCTAAAAAACTGAATGAAACTCAGTGATAAAACACTTGCCTCGCATGTGTGAGGCCCCAGGTTCAATCTTCAGCACTGAAAGAGAGAGACAGAGACAGACAGACAGACAGACAGACAGACAGACAGACAGACAACAATAGAAATAAATACAAATCTAAATTTGTTCATATATTCCTGTGAACAAATAATAAAATTAACTTTCTTTTTTAAAAACTTTTTATTTTTATTTATTTATTTTTATGTATTTGGTACAGGGTCTTACTATGCAGCTCGGGCTTAGAGTGATCCTCCTGTTTTCAGCCTCTCCGTTGCTGGGATTGTAGGTGTGCACCACCACACCTGGTCTCTGTGGCCAGCTCAGAGTACCAGACGGTGGGGCTGGCTTGGGCAAGTGGTACCACGGATGGAACACCAGTTCCTGCACTTACCTATTCAGGCTCTTGGTCCACTGAGCTATCTCACAAGTCCTGAAACTTTTTAACTGTTGCATAAAATATGAAGAAAATTGCAAAAATCGTACATATTCAGATCATTGAATTTTTATATACACCTTCTCTGTTTGATGGATAATGAAGCTTCCAAGCCAAAAATAGTATATTACCAGCACTTCAAAATTGTCCTCATTTCATACTTCATTCTGTTATCACCCTCCACCAGACATAAACAACACTTTTGGATTTTTAATGTCATAAATAACTTTCATTTAGTTTTTTATTTTTCATCTGGTTTTGATAATTTAATGTATAGACTACCTTTCTTGTACCATTAATTTGAGAAAGCATGGACATTTGTAAAATCTATTTATATTGTTCTATATAGTGATAGTTTATTCACTCTCATAACTATGAATAAGCCACAGTTGGGGGCAATTGCAAATAGTTTATTGTGCATATACTTGCACATGTTTGTGGTGAATGTATATGTACATATATGTTGGAATTATACTAGAGATAGAATTATTAGATCATAGAATATGTAGAAGGTATGCACACATTCAACTTAATGGACTCTATCAAATGTTAAACCAATCTACCCTCTTACTAGTAGAGTGTGCAATCTAGCTGTTTATTGTCTTACTGAAATGTGGTATGTCCTGCCTTTTCCACTTCAGTCATTGTAGTAAATAAGTGTTGCGATAGTGTGGGGGATTTCTTTTCATATATTAGAAAAAAATTTTAGTACATGCTTGCAGTACACAATGCTTACTTCCCTTGTGTGAAGGTGGCATACGTACAAAGTATATCTTAACTTTTTTATATTGTTTTAATTTATATTTCAGTATATATTCCAGTTCTATATTTATGATGTAGATATATTTTAAAATTAAGATTATGTTGCAAGTAGTTTTGTATACACTTAAAATTATTATTATATTCATCAATGCTCTTCAGAAAGGTGATTTTTTATAGAAAGGTGATTTGTAAGATATCATTCTGACTCATCAACAATAATCAACTGATGTTCTAATATCTTGATAAAATATGCCATAGAAAAAATATTCAAATTTGAATTAACTTGGCTTTTAATTTGGTTTTCAGTTCCAGCCTTTTGTTCTATTCCAAATCATGGACACTAACTGACTAAACCAAGATTATTTTAAAACAAGATAAGAAGGAGTCGAGTGGGCCTGCAGTGATTGGGTTACCTGTAGATGATGAGAGAACAATACCTCAGCTATGTCATGTGAAGTGGAAAGCACCGTGTACCTTATAAAGCCTTATGGTTATGTAGGGATATCAAGCCTAGCACCCTAGCTCATAAATATGAGTCTCTTGATAAATGTTTGCTCCAAATCAAAGGTCCAGGTAGCCAATTTTCAAATAAATGCTATTCTGTGATGTTCTACAATTACAATGTTAAAGTGCCAGACTCTGTACTGATGTCATTAGGATTAATGTTACTTACAGTCATTGTAGAGAAATTTAATACTGAAGATGAAGTTTCCCTATTAGCATAGGCATAAAAGATAAAAAGGCATTTTCAATCATAATGCTGTTATTAGCCAGAATGTAGTCTTAACTTATAAATATTCACCTAATAAACATAGTATATTACTTTTATATCATTTTTAGTCCATGTTTCATTCTTGTAATGAAATACTTCAAGCATACTAGGATATAAGGAAGAGAAGTTTATTTTGGCTCATAGTTCCAAAAGTGCAAGCTCCCAGAGCCTCATCATTCTTGCAATGAAATAATTGAAGCACACTGGCATATAAAGAAGAGAAGTTTATTTTGACTCATATTTCCAAAACTGCAAACTCTCAGAGTCTCATCTGGTGGTGGCCTTGCTCCTGGAAGTCCCAAAGCACACAGGGCACCACCCCATGGCAAGAGAAAGGATGTGCATCTGTTCATCTGGACTCTCTCCCTCTCCTTACAAAGCCACCAGAGTTCAATCATGGGGTTCCACATTAATGACCTTATTTAATCTTAATGACTTCCCAAAGACCCCACATCTAAGTTCTATAAGTGGATTAAACTTCCTCTCTTATAAAACCTCACAATAGGGATATAATTTCAGTACATGAAAAATGGGGCACACTTGGGCCTTATCCAAACCATAGCACTCCTCCATAGAACTGATTTAATAAACTGATTTTTCAAAGCAAATCTTAGCATCAGAGTATCAGTAACATCCTGGTTACTTTCCAATGTGTTTGAGTGAATTCATCTTAGCTATCCAAGGCTGGCTCAGGACCAGGTGCAGCAGCTACTTACATGCCTTATGCATTAGAATAACATAGCAGAAGTCTTTTACTAGAGGTGGACTAGTGGTAGGAATCACTTTTTAAAAGACTTGAAAGGAAAAGTACAATTACTTATTGAGCATGAACTATGTTTTACAAACCTTGAAATGTAGTTTAAATGATAAATATTTCACTTAACCAGAAAAGAAATCAATTGTTTAATTTTTTCACTATGAGATAGATAAAGCTTAAAATGAGGATTCAGTAAAGTTGAGGTAAGCTGCTCCACAAGCCTGCTTAAGGAGGACAAGTCTGCATTCTGAAATTACGTGAAATCCACACTGACTTTTGTTCTTTTTTCTGTGTGACTCATGAGGCTGCATCTAACATCTGCACTTTCTTACATATTCTTCGGCCTATTTGGTAATAACTACTTGTTTTATAGTGAGCACTGATACTTTCCTACTTCCTCCTATTTATTTGTAATTTTTAATGTAATTTTGGTATCTATCTCACCAATTGATACACTACATGTACCTAAGTCACTTGACTGCAAAATATTGAAAGCAGTTATGTCCATTTAATAACATTCACAGACCTAACCATATGTTACAGCTGTCAACTTAACCAGAATGCACAAGAAAAAAAACCTAAAGCTACCAGACCAAAATCTCAAATAAAAACATTTCTGAATTTTCAGTAACTCAGACATTTCCAACACCTTCTAATATAGTAGGAAACAGGTTGATAGAATTCTGGATCTATCACACGCCATCTATGGCAACTTTCTTAATCTCTGCAACTGTCTTATCTCTCCAGGCCATGATCCCCTCTTCTGTGAAATGGGAATCTGTTATTGTTTATGTCTAGTTGTTCCTCCGAAGCTTCATGCAGTCACGAGGTAGCTTCTGGAGTTTGTGACTGATTATTGCAGAGTTGTGTGCTGTGCCCTGGCCCTGGGATGGGTGATCTGCATTACAGTGTGAGGAAGGGAGAGATGCTAGCTGCTGCCTGAGCTGCTGCCACTCCTTTTGCTCTTTGCTCTTTGATGCCTCCATGAACGGCTGCTCTCTGCCATGTGGCACTGTGCCTTGGAGCCAGCTGAGTACGGACTGAAACTTCCACTAACTGTGAGCTAAATAAATCTTTCTTTCCTTAATTCTGGGTGTCTGGTGTTTGTTGCAGCAATGAGAGAAGAGTAACTGAGACAGGAACATAATGCTAAATGCCTCGGAAGGCAATTGTAAGAACTATACAGTAAGTACATGTAAATCCTTTTGTACAGAGTATAGTATACATCATAAGCACTCAACAAATCTTCAGTATTGCTATAGCAATACTGTTAGACAGTATAGTAATGACTTTATAAATAATCATTATCCTAATTGATCTAAATGATAACTCATCTGCTTTCTTAATTTTATGGGTGAAGACACTGAGGCTGATAGGGTTCAAGAGCATTGGCCATCGTCACGCAGTTAATAAATAATCCAGGGATGAAATTAATTCTGCTGTATCCCAGTTGTTTCTATGCTCCTTTCTGTTGATTTTCAGGAAGTTTGTTCCAATTATCTGGGCATTTATGCCAGGCCTCCATTTCATTTTGACTGTCTAAACCTACCTTAGAACTAGTAAAATAAATTTGTTTAAAATTTATTTTCAGAGAAGTGCTTTGCATAAGGAGAATGGTTTAAAAAAATCAAGACCAGACAGAATAGGAAGTCATCATCCTAATTTGTTTTAAAGACACTCACAACGTCTCCATTGTCCTAGAACCTATAATGGACATATTTTTCCTTATGTTGAACTCTTCCTGTAATCAGAGGGCATCTATAAAATGCGTTTCAAGCTTGGTCTTGCCTCCCATGCTTCTCACATAGAATCCTTTCTGTTCCACTGCCCTGTTCCTAGTTCATTACCTCATCATTTTGCCTTAAAGCTACTGCTCCATTGCCTATTTTTCTATTCTAGTTAACCCTCCACACTGGAATAGTGTGGAGTCAACCCTCCCTGGGATATTCTGGAAATTTAAATCTTCTGTTTTTCTTTTTAAAACTTAAAATATAACTCCTTGACTTACACATCTTCATTGCTTGTGAAAAGATAACCTCCTACATTGGTCCTTGGGACCCCATGCCAGCCGCCTTCAGGTCTTGCATTACTCCCTCTACCCTGAAACCACACTGAACATACTAGAAGGTCTTATTGTCTGCTCCCTTTGGCTGACAGATCCTTCTCCTGCAGTAGCCTTCCACCAGGAAAGCTACTTATGTAGCAACTCTCATCTCAACTTGAACCTTCTTTATAAGGCATTTACATAGGACTTAATCACAAGTGTTAAATGTAAGGTGTATCATGCTTCTTCTGTGTGTAATTGGAAGTCCTTTCTCTACTCTGTGATGTTCCATCAATTAATCTAAACTCCACTAGCTATTGATTATTGTGCCTCTCACGTAGCAGATACGCAGTACATATTTAATATGCAAAAGTTGGATAGGAGCAAGTTTGAGGAAGGCCTCTTGGGACTAGTTCTCAAGATTAAAGAGCTAGAAGAGTATGCTTGAGAAATAAGGAATGAAGTTATTCAATTTTGGTTTTGCTAGAGTTCTACTCACATCTGATGTTCAGTGAAAATGTTCTTTCAGAGTTCACAGAAATCTTTTCATAGTTAATTATTTTCCTCACCCACATATTTGAGTTATAAGTATTTGTTGAGATTCCCCCAATACAGATGAGTACCAAAATTAATAGATGAGAAACATTATTTCCAGTTAACACAAAGAGTAAAATTGCCAGAATTAGCAAACAAAAATATAGGATGTCCAATTAACTTGAATTTCAGATAAATAGCAAATAAATGCTGATGTACATCCCATACTAATATTCCATATTTTATCTAGAAATCCCAATTTTTCCTTTTGTTCTCTCTTCTTTTTTGCTTTTGTTTCTTTTTATATGGCAACATTAATCCAAAAGCCATCAATGAGTTTGACAATGATTAGTATTTTACTGAATTAATTAATGTTGCTCTTTTCTTTTAAAGATATTTATATCATTTTAAAGAAAAAGACATAAAATAGGTTAATAAATTAGAACTAGAAAAGCAGAAGTAAGCAAAATCTATAATTAATGTAATTGAGCTTTAAATTTTGCCTTAAGCTTTCTGAAATTGTGCAGCAAATCAGGATAAATTATATAGGTCTCAGGATTCAAAAGATCAATCCTTAGAAATAAAAGGAAACTATTAACATAAAGAACTGTGCTATTATAGACTATATTTCTAGCAAGTGAATTTCGGTTCAAGTACTCAAACTAGTCACAAGAGCTCTCTGAACCTCAGTTCAGCATTCATCTATACCACGGGATTACTATCTGTTCTAGTTAGGTACATACTGCTGTGTAACAAATTACCTGTAAGCAGTATCTTAAAACAACAGTCATTTTATTATAGTTCATGATTCTGTGGATCAGGAAATTAGCCAGGCCTGGTATGGCTCGTGAGTCTTCTGCATGCAGTAGTGTCCAACTTAGGAATGAGCCTGTCAACAAGTACAAGATGCCTTCACTCACATGTCTATGCCCAAACATAGCTGCCATTCCCTCTAATCAAAAACGTCCTTGAACAGACCCAGAGTGCAGGCCGGGGCGAGTGAGTGAGACGACCTGGGACCCTCCGGATCCTGAATAGACCCAGACCGCAGGCCGGGCGAGTGAGTGACACAACCTGGGGCCACGGGATCCTGAACAGACCCAGAGCACAGGCCCAGCGAGTGAGTGAGACAACCTGGGGCCGGGGATCCTCATTCCACCCAGGCTGCAGACCCAGCATGGAACCCTTCAGCAGAACTCCCTGCAAAGAGGCTAGAGGCAAGACCCACCCAGCTGATTCAGGAGCAGAACATCTTGCCAGAGTGACACAAAGGG